>NC_138974.1:34780000-35280000 GCF_055761805.1 Camellia sinensis
ATACACAATAAACTAAATTAAAATTAAAATGAAAACAATTTATGATTAAGGAACATTAGGCAAACTGGATATATATGTTACTACTTGATAGCCTCACATGTTAGATGAAATAGGATATTAAGACTCGACCTAAGTTCTTCATGGGTGAACAAGTGATCCTTACGTAGGAAAATTACCTTCCTCAGAAAATTGATTTACTGTGTAAGTCTAAATTGACTTCTAAATGCTTGAGGGAATATGTCCTTAGCATTATAAGTTTATTTTAATTAATGCAATCACAATATAAATCAAATATAACATATAATTAATTCAAAAAAATCAAGACAGTTGTGATTACAATTTCAATAAATCTGGATTCAATGACATCACCCACTTTTGATGTTGAGCAAACTTTAGATCCAATTTCATAGCTCTCATCTAATTCTGATGTTAGGAAAGGACAATAGAAAGCTAGCAGTAAAAAAATACATAAATTAGAAAAAGAACTTAAAATTCTAATGGGTAACAACTCCCCGTGAACAAACACCTCTACAATAAGCCAAAAATCTGCCGGTGTGAATCAACCATTGCACACAAAAGATGCAGGAAAAAATGAAGTCATGATGGATACAGGTGCTGTTTACATAGGGGACAATTATTGGAAACTTTAGTTTGATTGATAATTAAGGTTTAAAAATCCAGCAGTCACCTCTGTTGAAAAGAAAAAAATTAAATCCACAAGAGTTCAAATAAAAAATTAAAAGAATTTACCTTCTAAATGACCCAAGAAATCTAGGCTTGATTTGTAATTTTTCAAGAATGCTGTAGGTATAGCAACCCCGGTCTTTTCCCATTTGATTATTGTATCCGGACTTAGGTTCCGTAGACTCTGTCATTGTATAATTGTTGTTGTCGTCCTTTATTTTCTCATTTGGAGTTATAGGATGTGTTGGGCAGGTTTGTTTCAGGTTGGTTGGGTTTAGAAATCCAGTGTTGCTGCCTAGAATTTTGACTCTTCGCTCGAGCGAGCAGTTCTTCGCTCGAGCGATCTCTTTGTTTTGGTCCTTCACTCGAGCCAGGGTAGCTTCGATCGAGCGAGGATTGCGTTTTGTAGTTATACCTGAGAGCTGAGGTTTTTGGCTCAAGCGAGCTTTTCTTCGCTCGAGCGAGTTAGTTCGTTCTTCGCTCGAGTGATAGTTCCTTAGCTCGAGCGTGTGTCTGGTTGCAGACCTGAGGGTTTGAGTTCTTCGCTCGATCGAGTTTTCTTTCGCTCGAGCAAGCTTTTGTGTTGTTGGCTCGAGCAAGGCTCCCTTGGCTCGAGCGTAGCTTCTCTGTGTCTGGTCGCTCGAGCGACCAAGTCTTCGCTCGAGCGAGCCTGTCCAGTTTATATACGCAGCAGCGGGTTTTGATCAGTCTTTTTCATCTTCTTTTGATCCCAAACCCTAGGTCCGACTTCTCTCTCTCCCTACTCACCTTCTCTCTTGGATTTGATCCACTTAGGGTGTGTTTCTACCCTAGATCCTTCATTAAAAAGATAGAGTGAGTCGAGGGCTTCCATTTAATCTGAACATTTGGCGATTTGGAGCACTTTGGTATTTGGGTATTCATCTCTGTCTTCTCCATTTGGGTTGTTCTCTTCGAGGTAGGGATTTCCTACTCCATTCTATAAGTTTTGTTCTAAGTTTTGGTATTTTGATATGTTGGGGATACTTTGGTAATTTTTGGGAAAAACCCTAGTTGTATTATTAAATTAATTTGTATAATTAATTCATGGAATTGGGGAATTCATTGATTAAATGGCGTAGTTGGATAATGTGGATCATTTGTCTATTGAATTGTTGATATAGTTATTTTCAGTTTAGAAATAACTGTTTTGGGCTATCGGTGGAGGATAGTCGTGATTGTTGTAGACATTGTATGTGGATTAGGAATAACTGAAACTAATCACATTGATTAAGTCATCAATCTTGACTGCTGAATTAATACAGACATTATGTGTATTGATTGTGTGTTGTATATGTTATGTGTTTGCATACATTGTTTTGTGTGGGAGGAGATAGGGGATGTACTCCACGGTTTAGGGGAAGATAGGGGATGGACCTCTAAACCGGATTTTGTTTTGGGAGGAGATAGGGGATGGACTCCATTAGCATCACTTTTATGTGTGCTTATCTATATTGAAGTGTTTTTATTGATACAGCACTAAAATGTGTATCAAACTGGAAGTATGAAGTGTTTTGATTTGAGCTTGAGTCTCATTTGTTTGTTGACATTGGAAGAATGTGAATTTGATATATATGGTTCACTATTATAAGTTTGGCCAGGTCCTGAGCCATATTGATAATGTTGAAAAGTAAAACGTATCTTAGACATTAATATCATGAAACTGTATAGAGATATAACTGATTATCTTGGTTAACCAATTATTGAATGCTATTGCTTTATTCAATGCTTATATTTGGTTTAGTATATTTCTGCTGGGCTGTGGCTCACCCTTTTTGGGAACATCATTTTCAGGTTCAGGTAATAAGCTACCTCCAAGGACTTAGCTTGGGAGGGTTTGGCTTCTGGATTTTGGAGAAGACTATCTTTAGTTAATTGTCTTTATTTATTAGTACATGTAAACATTCAAGCCTAGGGCTTTTCTAGTATTGAGTTAGAACTCATATTTTTGTATCCAAGTGTTGGCTTGGAAAGTTGTAAGCCTGTAGGGCATTTTATTCGATATTACATGTAATGCTTTTACTTAGTAATACTCTGATGAATGAATTAATAAAATGTTTCCATTAAATAATGCATGTCAATGATATATATAATGGGTTTATTTTGAGGGCGTTACAACTTAGTATCAGAGCGTACCGGGTTTGAATACTTTGGGTACGTGGGAAGTGATTAGTATCACATTGGGTTCGTCTCGTCTGATAGAGACTTAGCGTAATGTTATATGCTTATGTGATAACATGTTTATGTGATTATGTGGGTATGGAATGTAGTTTCTAGGATGTTGATTGGACCCTTGAGTTTCTAGTAGTCTTGTTGGAAAGGCACTTGATCACTGCTGCTTCCAATCGGAACTATAGTAACGCATTGGGACTATCATTATCCAGGAATAAAATTCGTAGGTGCTTATGTGATTATGTGCTTACGTGGAATGAATTATTGTTGTCCCATGTATTAGGACGCGAGTGTTTAGCTTCGGCACATTTATTAATGTGCTAATGTCTTTGTTTCCTTTATTAGGATGTCAGGACGAGGACGAGGACGCGGTAGGCGTGGTAGGCCGGGTAGGCAGGAAGTGCCTGTGCCAGAGGAGATTCCGACAGTTCAGGAGGGAATTGGCCAGGCCAATGTGGCCGAGCCAGTAGGCCAGCAGGCTATGGGCGCTTTAGCCCGAGAGATAGCAGGGGCATTCAGGGAGTCAGTAGGCATCCTCAGAGCTGAGAATCAAGCTCAGGTTGTTGTTGCGGATGCTGGACCTGCCTTTCTGAAGAGGGAGTTCTTCCGGTCTAATTCGGATGAATTTGTGGGTGATCCTAAAGAGCCGCTTAAGGCAGATGAATGGCTCGAACAGACAACGAAGACGTTTGAGATGCTTGGCATCGAAGACGAAGGGTTGAAAGTGACCTTGGCATCTTTCCAGTTGAAGGGGGATGCGGGTCAGTGGTGGAAGTTTACTAAAGGTCGTATAGGAGGTACATGGGAGGCTTTTGTGAATGCTTTCCAGGAGAAGTTTTTATCTCCAGCAGTTAGGGAGAAGCTGAGAGACCAGTTCCGCCAGCTTAAGCAGTCGAGTTCTTCAGTGGCCGAGTTTGAGGCTGCATTTACTAGCTTGTCCAGGTTTGCACCTGAGTTGGTGGCGTCTGAGGAACGCCGTTGTATCGAGTTTGAGAAGAAGTTGAGGCGTGGCCTCAAGCTGAGAGTTGGGGGAACTATGATTCGGGATTATGGGCGTATGGTTGATGCTGCAGCCCATATGGAGATCGTGATGTAGGAGGAGGAGGAAGGACAGAAGGGCTCCAAGAGGAGTCAGGATAGTCAGAGTGATGGTAGGAGACAGAAGGGTTTTAATCCCCAGCAGTCTCAGGGTAGCTTTTCTAGATCGACTTTTCCTGTGCCGAGTGCTAGTTCGGGGAAAGGTAGTCAGGGAGATATTACCTGCTTCAAGTGTGGCCAGCTGGGCCACAAGTCTCCAGTTTGTCCTCAGAGGGGAGGAGTTCAGAGAGCAGCATCTTCTTCGGCTCGATCTCAGAGCCAGAGTCAGGGTAGAGGCCAGCCACTCTCGTGTTATCAGTGTGGTCAGCCAGGGCATATGAAGAGGTATTGCCCGCAGTTGGGTGGCAAACCTGGTGCATCTGGTTTGAGGCAGATTCAGGGTCAGCAGCCAGCTCAGTCGGGTCAGGCCTCGAGGGCCAATCAGGGGGCTTCATCGTCCCAGTCAGTGCAGCAATCTTATGCTCCTAGGGGTGAGCAGGTTGATCAGAGGTCGTCTGGACGCGTGTATGCTGTTACCGCGCAGGATCTTGTGCCGGCACCATCAGTTGTGAGAGGTACCTTCTTGTTTTGCAACTCGGTTGCTAATGTTTTGATTGATACGGGTGCATCTCATTCCTTTGTGTCTGTTGCATTTGCATCTGTTTTGGAGTTAGAGTTAGCACAGTTAGCATCTCCTATTTGTGTAGTGTCACCTCTTGGGGGTGAATTGATTTTGAAACAAGGCGTTAGGGGTTGTGATATAGAGGTTGATTATCATAGAATCCCATTTTCCTTTGTAGTTATGCCTATGAGGGGTTTCGATGTTATTTTGGGTATGGACTGGTTATCGTCATACCGGGCAGTTATTGATTGCTACCGGCAGAGGGTCACTTGTTGTATCGTGAGCGGAGAGTATTTTCATTTTTTGGGGGACCGGGTTGGTGATGTGTTGCCACCGGGGTATGTTCCGCGAGGACGGAGTGAGCTTAGTGGTCTACTTGCTAACCTTTCGATTAGTGAGGATGATGAGACTCAGATTGTGTTGCCAAGGGTGGTTTGTGAGTACTCGGGCGTCTTTCCCGAGGATCTTGTTGGTTTGCCACCGCACCGGGAGATTGAGTTCTCTATTGACCTAGTGCCCGGCACGGCACCGATATCTATGGCACCTTATCGTTTTGCCCCAGCCGAGTTAGTTGAGTTGAAGATCCAACTCCAGGAGTTGCTAGATAAGGGCTTTATACGTCCTAGTGTTTCGCCGTGGGGAGCACCGGCCCTATTTGTTAAAAAGAAAGGTGGTGCTTTGAGACTTTGTATAGATTACCGGAAGTTGAATCGGGCTACGGTCAAGAATAAGTACCCTATGCCCCGTATAGATGACCTGTTTGACCAGTTGAAGGGTTCCCGTTGTTTCTCTAAGATAGACTTGAGATCGGGTTACCACTAGTTGAGGGTCAGGGAAGAGGATATTCCGAAGACAGCATTCCGTACGCGGTATGGCCATTATGAGTTTCTGGTGATGCCATTCGGACTCACTAATGCACCGGCAGTCTTTATGGACTTGATGAACCGGATCTTCCGAGAATTCTTGGATCGGTTTGTAGTTGTTTTTGTGGACGACATCCTTATCTATTCGCCTTCTGAGGAGGAGCACGAGGCACACTTGAGGGTGGTGCTTGAGTTACTTAGAGCCCATAGGCTGTATGCCAAGTTTGGGAAGTGTGAGTTCTGGCTGAGGGAAGTCAAATTCTTAGGCCATGTGGTATCCGGGGAAGGAGTGTCTGTTGATACATCCAAGGTAGAGGCAGTGCAGGATTGGGCACAGCCTAAGAGTGTATTTGAGATCCGCAGTTTTCTGGGATTAGCTGGGTATTACCGTCGGTTTGTGAAAGATTTCTCCAGGTTAGCATCACCGTTGACTAGACTGACTCGGAAGGGAGTCAAATTTGTATGGAGTGAGACTTGTGAAAAGTCGTTTCAGGAGTTGAAAGTTAGACTGACTACCGCTCCAGTATTGATTATTCCAGAGAGAGGGTTGGGTTATACAGTCTATTGTGACGCCTCACGAGAGGGTCTGGGTTGTGTGTTAATGCAAGAGGGGAAAGTAGTTGCCTATGGCTCACGTCAGTTGAAAATTCACGAGCAGAATTACCCTACGCATGATCTAGAGTTAGCAGCTGTGATATTTGCCTTGAAGATTTGGAGGCATTATCTTTATGGTGAGAAATTTGAGGTATTCTCGGATCATAAGAGTCTGAAATATTTGTTTACACAGAAAGACTTGAACTTGAGGCAGAGGAGGTGGATGGAATTCATAGAGGATTATGACTTTGAGTTGCATTATCATCCGGGAAAGGCCAATGTGGTGGCCGATGCCCTTAGCAGGAAACCTGTTGGTGACATAGCTAGTATAGCCATACGAGAATGGGAGATGTTGGGTGCACTTGGGGAGTTTGATTTACATCTGGGCGAATTCGTTGAGGCTGCGGCCTTGTTTTCTGTTGTTGCACAGCCTACACTTGTGACTCGGGTGTTAGAGGCTCAGAGAGGTGACCTTGAGGTAGAATCTCTCCGTGAGAAGATTTCCGGTGGGAAGGTTGAGAAGGGTTTGACGGTGTATCCCGACCTGAATGTGAGATACCGAGACCGTCTGCTTGTGCCGGAGTCTTGCCGAGAAGAGGTGCTCCGAGAGTTTCATCATTCACGCCTTGCGGTGCATCCGGGAGGCACTAAGATGTATCGGGATTTGGGTCGCCAGTTTTGGTGGCGAGGTATGAAGAGAGATGTGGCGGCTTTCGTATCTAAGTGCCTTACTTGTCAGCAAGTGAAGGCCGAGCATCAGAGGCCAGCAGGTTTGTTGCAACCCTTGCCTATTGCCGAGTGGAAATGGGAGCATGTCACTATGGACTTCGTTGTAGGTCTTCCTAGGACTCAGCGGGGTAGTGATGCTATTTGGGTGGTTGTAGACCGGTTGACTAAGTCGGCGCACTTTATTCCTATGCGTGTGAGAGATTCGGTAGATCATCTTGCCGACTTGTATATTCGGGACATAGTGAGATTGCACGGGGTCCCAGTGACGATCGTCTCAGATAGAGATCCTCGTTTTACCGCCAGGTTGTGGCAGAGTTTGCAGAGTGCCTTGGGTACTAAGTTGACCTTTAGCACGGCTTATCATCCTCAGACTGACAGGCAGTCCGAACGTACTATTCAGATCCTTGAGGATATGCTTCGGGGTTGTGTTCTAGACTTTATTGGGTCGTGGGAGAGGCACTTGCCATTGGTAGAGTTTGCTTACAACAACAGTTTCCAGTCCAGTATCGGTATGGCACCATTTGAGGCCTTGTATGGCCGACCGTGTAGATCTCCTGTTTGTTGGGCCGAGGTGGGTGATGCACCTCTGTTGGGTCCGGAGTTGGTGAGGGAAACGACGGAGAAAGTTGAACTTATTCGTAAGAGGCTTGTTACAGCACAGAGTCGTCAGAAATCTTATGCCGACCGTAGGAGGAGACCTTTGGTGTTTGAGGTGGGTGATCATGTCTTTCTGAAAATATCACCTAGACGGGGTTTGATGAGGTTTGGGAAGAGCGGGAAGTTGTCCCCTCGGTTCATTGGTCCGTTTGAGATCCTTGAGAGGATTGGCGAGACTGCTTATCGTTTAGCTTTGCCGCCGCAGTTGTCCAGAGTACATGACGTGTTTCATGTGAGTACGCTTCGGAAGTATGAGCCGGATCCATCACATGTGTTGGATTGGACTGATTTAGTGGTTGACGAGCATGTCTCGTATGAGGAGAGACCGGTTCGGGTCTTGGATAGGCGGGATCAAGTTTTGCGAGGCAAGACCATCCCTTTGGTAAAAGTTTTGTGGAAACATCACGGAGTGAAGGAAGCCACTTGGGAGCGTGAATTGGAAGTCCGCGAAAAATACCCGGACATGTTTATAAATTTGTAATCTTGTATTTAGATTTTGTAATATTGTTGAACTTAAGAGCTTTACATATGTCTTAAGTTGTAAAACGTTGAGTATGTTTTAGTAAATGGGTGTATCTTGAAACTTGCTTCATTATAGAAGTTTAGTATAGCATTGCATATGTTGATTACATTGCTGAGTGTGTTATATATATCATGCAATTGAATATGATATGGGGATTGCTAACATTGGAAGGAATAATGCATAATAATGATACAGGTTGAGATGTATGTTGTTTTATATATATGTTGTGAGATGCCTCTTGATAAAGAGATGAAGTGACCAGTATTGGGTCAAGCTATTTATTATTGTTATATAATATCTTTGGGAATTGAGAAAAACTTGTTTTTTTATAAACTTATGCTTAATTTCGGGGACGAAATTCTTTTAAGGGGGGGAGGTTATAGCGACCCCGGTCTTTTCCCATTTGATTATTATATCCGGACTTAGGTTCCGTAGACTCTGTCATTGTATAATTGTTGTTGTCGTCCTTTATTTTCTCATTTGGAGTTATAGGATGTGTTGGGCAGGTTTGTTTCAGGTTGGTTGGGTTTAGAAATCCAGTGTTGCTGCCCAGAATTTTGACTCTTCGCTCGAGCGAGCAGTGCTTCGCTCGAGCGATCTCTTTGTTTTGGTCCTTCGCTCGAGCCAGGGTAGCTTCGATCGAGCGAGGATTGCGTTTTGTAGTTAGACCTGAGAGCTGAGGTTTTTGGCTCGAGCGAGCTTTTCTTCGCTAGAGCGAGTTAGTTCGTTCTTCGCTCGAGCGATAGTTCCTTAGCTCGAGCGTGTGTCTAGTTGCAGACCTGAGGGTTTGAGTTCTTCGCTCGATCGAGTTTTCTTTCGCTCGAGCGAGCTTTTGTGTTGTTGGCTCGAGCAAGGCTCCCTTGGCTCGAGCGTAGCTTCTCTGTGTCTGGTCGCTCGAGCGACCAAGTCTTCGCTCGAGCGAGCCTGTCCAGTTTATATACGCAGCAGCGGGTTTTGATCAGTCTTTTTCATCTTCTTTTGATCCCAAACCCTAGGTCCGACTTCTCTCTCTCCCTACTCACCTTCTCTCTTGGATTTGATCCACTTAGGGTGTGTTTCTACCCTAGATCCTTCATTAAAAAGATAGAGTGAGTCGAGGGCTTCCATTTAATCTGAACATTTGGCGATTTGGAGCACTTTGGTATTTGGGTATTCATCTCTGTCTTCTCCATTTGGGTTGTTCTCTTCGAGGTAGGGATTTCCTACTCCATTCTATAAGTTTTGTTCTAAGTTTTGGTATTTTGATATGTTGGGGATACTTTGGTAATTTTTGGGAAAAACCCTAGTTGTATTATTAAATTAATTTGTATAATTAATTCATGGAATTGGGGAATTCATTGATTAAATGGCGTAGTTGGATAATGTGGATCATTTGTCTATTGAATTGTTGATATAGTTATTTTCAGTTTAGAAATAACTGTTTTGGGCTATCGGTGGAGGATAGTCGTGATTGTTGTAGACATTGTATGTGGATTAGGAATAACTGAAACTAATCACATTGATTAAGTCATCAATCTTGACTGCTGAATTAATACAGACATTATGTGTATTGATTGTGTGTTGTATATGTTATGTGTTTGCATACATTGTTTTGTGTGGGAGGAGATAGGGGATATACTCCACGGTTTAGGGGAAGATAGGGGATGGACCTCTAAACCGGATTTTGTTTTGGGAGGAGATAGGGGATGGACTCCATTAGCATCACTTTTATGTGTGCTTATCTATATTGAAGTGTTTTTATTGATACAGCACTAAAATGTGTATCAAACTGGAAGTATGAAGTGTTTTGATTTGAGCTTGAGTCTCATTTGTTTGTTGACATTGGAAGAATGCGAATTTGATATATATGGTTCACTGTTGTAAGTTTGGCCAGGTCCTGAGCCATATTGATAATGTTGAAAAGTAAAACGTATCCTAGACATTAATATCATGAAACTGTATAGAGATATAACTGATTATCTTGGTTAACCAATTATTGAATGCTATTGCTTTATTCAATGCTTATATTTGGTTTAGTATATTTCTGCTGGGCTGTGGCTCACCCTTTTTGGGAACATCATTTTCAGGTTCAGGTGATAAGCTACCTCCAAGGACTTAGCTTGGGAGGGTTTGGCTTCTGGATTTTGGAGAAGACTATCTTTAGTTAATTGTCTTTATTTATTAGTACATGTAAACATTCAAGCCTAGGGCTTTTCTAGTATTGAGTTAGAACTCATATTTTTGTATCCAAGTGTTGGCTTGGAAAGTTGTAAGCCTGTAGGGCATTTTATTCGATATTACATGTAATGCTTTTACTTAGTAATACTCTGATGAATGAATTAATAAAATGTTTCCATTAAATAATGCATGTCAATGATATATATAATGGGTTTATTTTGAGGGCGTTACAACTTAGTATCAGAGCGTACCGGGTTTGAATACTTTGGGTACGTGGGAAGTGATTAGTATCACATTGGGTTCGTCTCGTCTGATAGAGACTTAGCGTAATGTTATATGCTTATGTGATAACATGTTTATGTGATTATGTGGGTATGGAATGTAGTTTCTAGGATGTTAATTGGACCCTTGAGTTTCTAGTAGTCTTGTTGGAAAGGCACTTGATCACTACTGCTTCCAACCGGAACTATAGTAACGCATTGGGACTATCATTATCCAGGAATGAAATTCGTAGGTGCTTATGTGATTATGTGCTTACGTGGGTTGAACCTTGGTCTGAAATCTTGTTGCCAGGTTTTTGGTCGTTCCGCTCGAGCGGGCCTTGTTGCGCTCGAGCGGAGATTGCACGCTCCCAGTTTTTTCGTGTCCCTGCAAAACTTCTGCAGGTGTGATTTTTACGCTCGAGTGGGTTTCTTTACGCTCGAGCGGTGGCGCTCGAGCGGGTAGTACTTTTTGGTGTAAGTTCTGGGAGGGGGAAATCTACGCTCGAGTAGATTGGTTTTCGCGCTCGAGCGGATGTACTTTATTGTTGTGTCTTGGCGCTCGAGCGGGCCTTCTTGCGCTCGAGCGTGCCTAGTTTTTTGTTCTTGACGCTCGAGCGTTGTGTTCTCCGCTCGAGCGGGAATGTCGTATATCAGTTGGCAGCTGGCATTTTAAAATCACTTTTTACTTTCTCTCTCTCTCTTACTTTCTAAAAAGCTATTTTGAGAGCTCCTCTCTTTAGAAACTCCCTTCTCTCTAGGGTTTGATCTAGTTAGAGTGTCTCTCTATCCTCCGGCTTTTGTAAAAAGTGTGTTGATCGTCAAGGGCTTCGTGTTGATCCGAGAATCGTAGTGTTTGGAGCATTTTCACTTTTTTCTCCTTCTTCGTTTGAGCTCTAACTTCGAGGTAGGGACATCCTACTCCTTCTCATGAGTTTTGTCTTTGAATTTTAGTATTTTTGATGAGTTGGGGGTTATTGGGTAATTTTGAGAAAGTTTGGGCCTTTGTGTAATTAAACAAAAGTTGGGGTTTTGTTTATATAATCGTATATGCATGTTTGGCATAGAAATATGAGATCAAAATTGGTCTATTGGTAAAAATGGAACCTTAGGATTGTGATGTTAATTATGGGAAATGCTCTAATTACATTGATGAATTAATTGGTATAATTAATTTGAAGAAAAGATGAATCAAGTTGAGAATGTTGGAATTGGAGGTGTATGGGATTAAAGGGTGTAGTTAGATTCGTTTATCGCTCACTTAGTTGAAATGTTGATTATATATATCCATTTGGTGCATTTATTTTCAGTATAGAAACAACTGCTTTGGGCTATCGGTGGAGGATAGTCTTGATTGTTGTAGACACTGCATGATGATTAGGCAAACTAAAACTAATCGATTGAGTATGCTATTGAATATAGCTAGTGGAATAATACATAAATTCTATGTATTGATTAATTGTATATGATCTATGTTTATATACATGTGTTGTGTGGGAGGAGATGGGGGATGTACTCCACGGTTTAGGGGAAGATAGGGGATGGACCTCTAAACCGGATTTTGTGTGACAGTGATACAGCACTACAATGTGTATCAGGCTACGAATTAGAAGTGTTTTTGTTTCATTAATACAGCACTACAATGTGTATTATTTGAGACTTATGGAAGTGTCTGAATTGATTTGATATAGCACTAAAATGTTTATCGTTATCAGTTGTAAAGTATAGAAATGAATCTATGTTATGTTGATACAGCATTAAAATGTGTATCCCTCATGAATTTTGAAAGTGTTTTAAAGATGAGTCTAAATCTCATTAAGTTATTTGGCTAGGTGTTGAGCCTTGTTTTCAAACTCAAAGTTGGAAAAGACATGGAAATGAAATGTAACATGGACTTAACGTCATGAAATCAAAATGTGATATAAGTGAATGTATCTGTGTTGACCATCTATCAACTGCTAATCTTTTAGTCATTGTTCATGGGTGGTTTAGTGTATTTCTACTGGGCTGTGGCTCACCCTTTATGGGATATCATTTTCAGGTACAGGTAGCATGCCGCCTCCAAGGACATAGCTTGGGAGGCTAGAGGCAGACAGATTGTTTTGTTTACTTTCTTTTGATGTATTACATGTAAATTCATGCCAAGGGCTTAATATGTATTGAGTTAGCACTCTTCTTTTTGTAACCAAGTGTTAACTTGGAAAGCTGTAAGCCCGTAGGGCATTTGCTTTTGTTGTTAACATGTAATACATTTGTAAGGAACTACTCTGATGAATAGAAGGATATTTATCTTTTATACCAATGCATGTCTAAGTTGATGGGTTTTAATGTTATTATTTTGAGGGCGTTACAAGCACCACTGTTACAGATGAACTTTGTCCCTAGTTGTGTATTCAAATATTACACCACCCCTGCAATTTATGAGTTGAGCTATCAACATTGAAAATTAAATAATGGAGATTGTAGCAACTCATACAGTTCACTTTTTAGTAATTAGTAACCATAAAGCCACACCTACTAACTAATAGAGAGCATCACTTTAAAAAAGACAAACCTCCATACATGTAACTTTGACAGAAAAATATTCCCACACATCTGATGCTTGTACATTGAGCACTACCAGTTCTAGTTATACCCTACTATGAAAAGCACACATCTTCACAAATACAATGAAATCTTTGAAGATCATCAATTGTATCATTAAATGTTCTAACAAATTGGACTTCCAATAAAGTAAAAAATTTGGACTGTCCTATAAGGTACTAAATCTAAAAGGTTAGGATTAAAAAGACGTGAATAAAAAGGGTTGGGATTAAAAAGAGTCTGATTCAGATTCAAAGTCACTCTAGATGAAATTTGGATAAAAAGGGTGGTGACTTGAAAAGAAATTACTGCTACATCTGAAATTATGATTTGCAAAGTCAGATTCAGTTTATGCCCGTGGAAAGTTAGATTCAAAATCGGAACAGCAAATAAAAAATTCAGATTCAAAGCCAGATTCAAAATCAGATTAAAAAATTCAAGCAAAAATCAAATTCAAGCAAAAATTCAGATTCAAAATCAAAATAGCAAATCGGAACAGCAAGTTGGAAGTTCTAGTTTACCTTGCAAGGGGAGAGAGATGAAAGAGGAGGGTGGGAGGAGAGGAGGTGGTCGGTGGTGTCGTCGAGAGAGAATGACACACAGAGGAGAGGTGGTCGGTGGTCGTCGTAGGGGATGGGCTCCGATGCAGGTAGAGAGAGAGAGAGATTTCAAAAATTGAAATGAGAGAGAGAGAGAGGAGATGAGTACCTGTGATGGAGAGGAGAGAGAGAGAGAGAGAGATTTTCTGACCATTATATCTTGATGCCGTTGATGCTCAAAGAGGGAAATAAAGCCTCTTCCTCATCAACCATTGATGGAGAGAGAGGGAAATAAAGACATCTCAACCATTGAAGTTGAGATGAGACAATTTAAACCATTGGATCAAAATGTATCTCACATACATTTTAAGACATTTTTAAAAAGCCTCTTGCTTTATTATATAGATATATGTGTGTATATATGTTTTATGATTTTAATCTTTGAAGAATCAACTGTGCCAATTGGATAATTAAAAAAAAGTAAAAAAAGTACACGGTACAATGCTGATAAAAAAAAAGGTACAAGCTACAACAATGTCATAAATTGATAAATAGGTAAGTGATACAGAGTTTTAAATTTAAAACTTTAGTGATGTAACAAAGAAAAAGAAAAAGAAAAAGTAAAAATAAAAATAAAACACAGACACACAAATTATATCACAAATGAAACTAACCTTTTCCGCTCAAAAAAAAAAATGAAACTCACTTTTTTAGAGCTCCAAATTGGAGTTCCAAATTATTTTTCTATATAATATAATATAATATAATTATCATAATATTATTGTTGAGATGTATATCTATCAGTTGGTTGTATTCTTGTACTCATGTGTTCTACATCATTAAAACAAAAAAAAAATCTTTTATTTGTTGATAAAAAAATTTAAAAAGAAGACGAAAATATTGCACAACTTTTTACTAAATAGATATGCAAAGAGGCACGTTTGTTTACAAAGGTAAAATAGAGGGGATTCATAGTGAAGGGATTGATAGTGAGGGAGTGAAGTAAAATTGTGTTTGTTTTGATGATAGTTGTTAGTGTAAGAATTGTTAAATTATTTTTATATAAAATAAATATAAAATAATGAAACAAATAAAAAATACAAAAACATTAAACATTAATGTTCAAAAAAAATGCCCAACATGTAAAAAAAATTTAAAAAAACATTAAGAAAAATTTCTACAAAAAATACAAAAAATTAAACATTAATGTTCAAAAAAAAATGGCCAACATGGAAAAAATAAAAAATTTCTAGTCCGTCGGACTATTTTTCTAATACTACATCCACTTCCTCCATCCCAATCCCTCTTTCAAGGTCCAACCTAATTCCCTCATCAATCTCAATCTCTTTCCCAAATTTATAAACAAACACAACATTAAATGAGTCACACATCTATCTTAATCCCATCCTTCCCTCCATATCTTAAAACAAACGGGCTAGAATTGCATATGTTACACTTCAGAATCAAACACTAGAGAAGGTATTGAGTGTTATTGGACGAAGAAGAAAATATTATTGATGTAAAAGAAGTTCAATAAATACAAAATTCACATCCAAAAAAAAAAAAAAAAAAAAAGCAATGATGTTATAAACTGTATCATGATTAAGAAATACACATTACAATTAGATTGACACATGAAAGTTAAGAAATCATATATAAATACCATAGCCACCACCATTATTACAATTTGGCGAGATAACAACACTAGATACAAACACCCAATCATAGATTGTAAGCGAAATAAAACTGAACCGAGCCAAAAAAATAAAAAATAAAAAAAATAAGGTCTCCTTAGCCCAAGAAATGTTAATTAACAACTCATATTTCAATTCTTCTATATGAAACAAAAAATCGTGGAGAAACATCAGATAAGTGAATATTTCAAAAAGTAAGCAGCACATGAAGGAGATGGATTACGAAATCAAAAGGATATAAATTTGAACAAAACAGGAATACGAAATCAAAAGGATATAAATTTGAACAAAACAGGAATGCACATTAAATTACACACAAAACATTTAATTAAAAACTTAACAAACTTATAATTTAATTAAAAACTTAACAAACTTACAATTACAGTAGCAATACAGGGTGTTGGTTTCACTCAGAGATCCTGGATTTTTTCAGAATATGTTTTCTATGAATTTCCAAGTCTGCTGGATGAGTTCAACGTGATTACAATTTATAAAAAAGAAAAGCAACAATTGACTGATGAAAGCAGCTGGGAGCGCATGGGGAAAAGTAGATGCTGTCGGTTGCTTTCGGTTGATTGATTGAGTAGTTGAGCAGCTTTAAACAAAAGTTGACTGGGTGAATAGTGATGGTGAACAGTAAAAGTGAACAGTAACTTTTACTATTCATCACTTTCGGTGGAACACGTGAATAATGGAGTCAATATAAATACAAATTGGCAGCTTTTCTCAAAAGAGTATTGATTGAAGCTAATTTGTATTTATATGGAATCCAATGTTGATTATGCAAATGGATCCTGAGCATCTTGAAACTCTGGCCCTGAACATTGATTAGTTGATTCTTCAGAGGAATGGGCATGTTCTGATCCTTCTTCTGAATTGTCTGAATCGGTGGATTGGGTTTTAGCTTGATTCAAAAGTTGGTGAGCTAACTGGATCATATCTTCCTTGGATGACTTGGATTTAGTCGTGGACTTGACTTTGGGCTGAGCAGGAGGTGAAATGGGCTTTGCTTTTGCCTTGAACTTTGATTTGGGCTTTGATTGGGCTGGTTGGGCAGCAACAACTTTGGACTTTGATTTGAATGATTTGGGCTTGGAACCACTGGATGAGGGGCTTCCAAGGTTGACTGGAGGAAGACTGGGCTGACTTCCTTGAGTAATTGCAGCAGTTGGGTTCTGCAGGGCTTTAGCAAGAGCAGGAGTTGGAGCATGCTAATCAGGCGGGAATTCTTCTTGAACAATTTCAAGAATTCGGGGCACATTGAATTTGACCCACCATTTGACTGTGTGTTGGCGAATGATGATGTTATCATCAATCCCATATTGCCATTTAAATATCCATGGAATTTTGTATTTGGATATGAAAATTAGTAATAAGGGAAATTGTCGTTGATGAGCAGCAAATGGATAAACAGAGGCAAAATAATTAACTATTGCATGGAGATCATCAGGGAGGATATCTGAAATGGCGCCATAGTGAGTCCACCATCTCAGAAACCAGGTAGGTAATTCAGATTTAAATTTTTGATCAAATGAAATGAACCAAGAATGACTGAAGGTTTCATTTTGGTACAAGAAAATCTTGAACCAAGCATCAACATAATCATGGTAATTATATTGGATGGGATAACCGGGTAAATCACGAAGCTGGTTAGGATTACCCCATTCAGCCATGGAAACAATGTTATGAATATAAATTGAATGATATAGGATCTTGTAAGCATAGGTTCGATCCTGGATTGGTTTGATCAAAATTGAATAGTAATGGAGTAGAATGTCTTTGTAATATGAGAGGGTTTTCTCTGGATGTGAAAGGGTGAAATGGCATCCAGAGCCAAAATGGAATTTAGCAATATCATTGATGGGTTGATTTTTTGGGTGACTGGGTTCTCTGTAGAACAGGTTAGTAACATGTGAATTGGTGTACTCAGATCGGGACGATTTAATGGGGTTAGCTGGGAATGGAGTAACTGAAACGGAATGGCTGCTTGCAAAGGGATCGGCAGCCAATGCAGATGAGTAATCAGGACGATAGATGTTACCAAGAGTTTGGTAACGGTTAACCATTTCAAGTGAATGAGATTGGGTGACTGACTCCAAAGGAGGAGGGACAATGAGTTGATTAGGCTTACTGGAGGATGAGGCCAAAGCCTTGGAGGGAGGCCTTGGACGAGACATCTGCTGAGAAAGAAATAATGGTTAGCAACCAGAAAGAAGATCTAAATAATCTTGATGGCGATGTAAACAATTGTAGTTGTGAGCAAGTAAATTGCGACGGGCTTGGATTTGGTGGTAAATGATATATTGGGCTCTATTGGTGGTTGGTCTGGATAATTTGAGGCGGTGAATACGGTAGGTAAGTTGTTTAATTTGGGTTTTGAAATAGGTAATTCGGGATTTATGGTAAGAAGTAAATGGTGCAGTCATCCCTTACCCCCTGTAAAAATTCCCGGGTCAGAAAATCAGGTAGGGAATTTTGACAACCAGGGATATAAGTAATATCAAAATAAAAAATGCTTAAAATGGATTGCCAACGGGCAAAAAATTGTTTATGAGCAAGATTTTGAACATCCTTTTTCAGAATAAATTTAGCAGATTTGCAATCAACACGAAGTAAAAAATTTTGATTTAAAATATCATCTTGAAATTTTTGAATACATAAGACAGTAGATAAAATTTCCTTTTTAATAGTACTATAATTTAATTGTGCTTTATTCCAGACACTAGAATGATAACGAACAATTTGTTCAGAGGATTGAGGAGTGACCTTCTGGAGAAGAATGCCACCATATCCAATATCGGAGGCATCAGTTTGAATAATTTTGAATGAATTCTCAGCGGGGATACCAAGACAAGGAAGAGATTTAACATATTGTTTGACTTGTTGAACAATAGAAGTATGAACAGAAGACCAAGGAGGAGGATTATCCTTTAACCTATCAAACAGGGGTTGACAAGTTTTTCTAAGGTCTTTGTAAAATTCAGCAATATAATTGAGAGATCCTAAAAACCTTTGTAATTGGGTTTTATCCAGAATTTCATCAGGGAATTTGGACGCAAAGTCAATGGATCTGCTAATGGGTAAAATAGTATTTTGATGAATATCATATCCTAAGAATCTAACTTTAGTTTGAAATAATTTAATTTTAGGAGCAGAGATGACAAGACCATGACTCTTAATTGTGTAAAAGAATGCAGTTAAATGTTTCCAATGTTCACTGATGGATTTGGAAAAAATCAATATGTCATCAATATAAACAATGGAAAAATGACTAAATGGGTTGAATATGTCATTCATGATATTTTAAAATTCACTAGGAGCATTTTTTAAACCAAATGGCATGACATCCATTCATATTGGCCAAAAGGTGTGTTAAATGCAGTTTTATATCTATCGCGAGGATGAATTTGTATTTGTCAAAAACCACTTTTGAGATCGAATTTACTGAAAATAACAGCTTGACTCAGTCGTTTAATTAAATCTTTTTTATTAGGAATAGGATACCGAATCCATTCTAAAACAGTATTTAAAGGTTTGTAATTGATGACCAAGCGAGGGACACCTCGTTCTAATTCCGCATTTTTATTAACATAAAAAGCAGGGCAAGACCATGGTGATTTACTTGGACTAATGATTCGATTTTTTAATAATTCGTTAATTTCTTTTTTACACATTTCAAGTAATTCATGAATCATTTGAATTGGTCGAGATTTAGTAGGAATTTGTCGTTCATCAAAATTCTTAATATAAGGTAAGGTAACTACATGCTTTTTCCTATGCCAAAATGCAGTAGGTAAGGTGGAACAAACTGTTGATTCAAGTTTTAATTTAAAATCATTAATTTGAGAAATAAGAATAGGATCAGTTAATTGTTGGTCAATGCGTTTATAATTAATTTCTTCTTTGAGAAAATTTAAATGCCGAGTTAATCGACTAATTGTAAGAGAAATAGAGCAATCTTTTAATTGATTTAATTTTAATAGTTCAGGAGGAGATAAAAATTTAAATGTGACGGGTTGTCCTAAAACATGTGTAGTTATTCCTGTACTAGATGTAGTAAATGGATATAATAAGTATATAAATGGGGATCCTAGGATAATTTTATCAGTCATATTTGTAACTAAAACAAAGGAGGTTTTAAAACATACATTATCTTGGCAAACATGCACTTTAGGTAATTTATATTTGATATGCATTTTACTACCATTAGCAGAAGTTAATTTCTCTTGACATTTTTCATAATATGTAGTAAGAAGTAAACCTTCTTGTATACAATTTAAATCAGCACCAGTATCGATTAAAGCAATTAATTCTAATTCAAAATCGTTGATAATTATTTTGATTTTAGAATACCATTTTTGAATGTAAAGCTTATTAATTAGACTTAACCGTTTTTCTTCAGGATTGTTGGATTGATGTGATCGATTATCAAATAACAAATTATCAGGATTGGTGGGATCAGAATCATGTTCAGATGCATGGGGAGATTCTTGATCATTAGTTTGGAAATTATCGAGACTTTTATTAAGTTTTAAAGTAATAAGGTCATCTTCTAATTTTTTATCTTTTTGTTGTAACTCTTTGATTGTTTGTTTAATCTGGTTGATTTCTTGTTGGAGGTCTTGCAAGGTGACATCTTTTTGTTTATTTTTAAATTTTTCTAAAGTTTTGGATAAACTAATTATTGGTTTGTCAAACTTTGGTTTAGTATCTGAATGAATTAATAAAGATTTTAGTTTATCAATATATTTTTGTTTTAATTTTGGATCATCTAATTTACTAATCAGGTCAATAAGAGCAGATTCTTCTTGAGTGTTTTTGGTAAGAACAGTAATTTGTTTAACTGGTTTACAACAAACATCATTACATCCTATATTAATATTATTATCAGAATCATCACTAGGTGATTGGTAATCAGACGAAGTATTGGGATGCTCAGAAGAAGAGGAACTACTATTAGATGGAGATTGATTTAATTGAAAGATTTCATATAATTGATTTTTGGAGTTATCATCAATTTGAAGTTGATTAACTTTATCTTTTAGTTTTTGTTTTTCTTTACATTTATTTGAATAATGACCTTTTTGACCACAGTTATAACAAGTAATATCTTTGGTAGATTTAGATTTAGGATGTGCTTTTGATTTATAATATTTCTTTTTAGGTTTAGTATAGAATTTATCATTGGATTTGGAAGGTGAATAATTCTTTTTATATTTACTAGAATATTTGTATGATGATTTATGTTTATGTTTGGAGTATTTGTGTGATTTCCTTCGAGAGGGTGCAACAGGAGGTAAACCATATTGTTCACAGAAATTGCCTAATTCATATTTAGCTTTATGTTTATCTTTATTAGCTTTTTGAGTAAGTTTAAGATCAATACACATTTTTAAACCTTCTTTTTGAATAGTGCTAATGATATCACCATATGTTAAATTATCATATTCAATAACACCAGTGGGTTGACTAAGAACATCTCTAATTTTGTGAGCAAATAAGCTAGGTAATCCATTAATAAATTTTTCTTTCCAAAATGATTTAGTACAGTCTTCCCTTAACATGACTCGAGTAGTAAAAACATCCTTATACCATCTAAAATCACTTAAGGTTGGACAGGTAAGGTTACTTAGTTGATCATGGATACGAGAATATATATTTGTAGGTGTACCAATAAAATGGCGGACTATGGTATAGATTAATTGATTAATTCCGTCAGGGTGACAACATCCGATGGATTCATCAAAGATAGTTAGACCATTTTCATCAGTTTGATTAGCATATATGATTGAGTCACGTTGTTCTTCAGTAAGGTATTTTTCCCACCAGGATTTGATCATGCCAGTGAAACCGGAGGTAATTAAGGAAACAATTTCAGGTTGAGAATATTGGGGATAATTGTTGAGATAACTATTTGCTACCATAGATAAATGATTTAGTTTTTGAAGGATCTGATCTTCACTGAGACCATCAATATTCCATTCATATAATTTTTTAGCAGAAACAGAAAATTGAGTACTAAGATTAGTTTCTTCAAATTGGAGATCAGGTGGAGTAGGTCGAGAATACCAGTTTTTGGTAGTTTGAGGACTAACTTTGGGATAATGAATTTTATTAAGATTAGAAGATTGAAATTGTTGAGCTAAGTGATTTATTTCATTATCAGTAGTGTCAGTTTCAGATTGATCGAAAACAGTGTTGGTAATAGGTTGTTGATTTAAAACAGTAATGCCTTTATCTTTGGATGTAGAGGTATCATTGGGAGTTAATTTGGTGAATAAATGTTCAATGGCTTTGACAGTAGATTGATCATTAGTAATTAGGCTAGTTCGTTTAGAACGATGACTAGGGAGATTAAGTAAAGGTTGATCTAAGGATTTAGTAGATTTTGTGGATTGTTCATCTAAATTAGTTTCTAATTTATCTAATTGTTTACCAATGGTTTTTAAACATTGATTAGTATAATTATTTTGTTCAATAATTTTTTTAATTTCAGGGTCAGTACCAGGTAATTTAAAGGGAGAGGCTGGTACTTCAGAACCTTGGTGATCAATAATTATATTTTCTAATGGAGGATGATTAGAGCTCACAGAAGTATTAGGAGAAGTTTTCCATTTGTGTTTTGTGATTGTGTTGATCTTTTTGTAATATTGATCTATATAGTCAAAGAAAGATAATTCAAAACCATACTGAACCATAAAATCATACCATTTCCTAGTTATCTTAGATTGTTGAGTAGAATTATATTGAGCACGATAAGCATGTCTTTTAGATCTATTTTCTTTGGATCTAAAGTCAATAAGTAATTTATCTAAATCAGGAGTAAAATCCTTTTTGATTGTCATTAATTGGGGATTTACCGGAGGTATAAATTCTTCGAAATCAGTTTGAGTTGGCGAAGTATTTGAAGCAATGTCTTCTTCTGGTAAATGTGTGGGAGTAGTATACACAGGTTTACTGATCTGGGAAGTGGTAGAATTATCAATTCCTTTTAATTTGTTTTGAGGAAGTTGGTTGGATTGACCAAGATGTATTTGACTATTTTTCCGAAATAAAGGAGTGGTAAATATTTCATCTTCAGTTGTAATTTCAGTAGGGACACTAGATGTACTATGCCTAGAGGATTGACTTTGATTAAATTTAATTCGGACAGAACCATCATTGTATTGTTGAATATCGTGAATATCTTGTATGGAAGATTGTTGTTGATTGTGTTTGTAATTTTCATTAACAGTAACCCATTGATCAGGTAAATCTATATTTTTCCATTCAATCATTTGGGGAATATTAATATTGGATTCACCACTACTACTGCTTTGGATTAATAAAGTTTTATCTTTGGGGCTTTTATGTAAGGCATGAACATTTAAATTGGTTTGCATACATTTATAATGAACACGATAAATTAAAGCAATATTATGAACTTTTTCTAACATTTCAGTAAATGAACCATGTAGTTGAATATTTAATGTTAATGCTTTGAGAATATGTGGATCACGTAAACTAAGTGTAAAATCAGGAAAACAATTAAAATGTACCGGACCTTTATGAAGGCCAGTTTCCATCATTCCCATTAAACTATCATTGTAATTAAGAAAGCGAGCATCTCTTAAACATAATAAAACAGAAGTGTTTTTTCCTACCATTGTTAATGGATTGACACCTACTTGAATTAAGCCAATATGCATAAAATTATAACCATTGTCTAAATGTCGCTTGATTAATTTGTTATCAAATAATTGGCAGGTTTCCCTAGGTTTTTCTAAAGCATAAACTTGTTCAATAATGTTAACATGGAGAGTAACTTTAAAAACATTTTGTAAAAAAGTAGTTTTATAAATTTCTTTAATTGGCAATTTGGGTATATTCCATTCAGTTTCAAATTTATCATTTTGTATTTCAACATCTTCTTCATTTATTACTAATCCTTGATTAGGTATTGAGGGCAAGGTTGTTGACCTAGAACTTACTGATGAGTTACTTCGAAATAATCGACTCATTGTTTATTTAATTAACCAGTTTTACAGATATCTTAATACATACCCTATTCTTGTCAATTTTACCACATACCTAGTGTACATACATACCCTATCTTGAAACCCCAAAGTCAGATTCTACCTAAACCGAAGGACTTACACGAGACTGGGAAGAAGTGGGTGACTTAAACTAGGTGGATAGAACAGACTGATCTTTTGGGTCATTAAGATGAGCTGAAAACAGGATTAATCAAATAAACAATAGAGAAGATTGAGTAGAAGAAGCAAAACAGTTAGAAACAGAATACAACATCACTTGGCTTTGATTTCGTAATCAAATTTCGTAATCAAATTTATAAATATTAATAATTAAATTTATAATTTTTTTCATATATTTATTTGTGTATATATATATATGCATTCGACTGGGGTGTGATTCCCCTAATTAACACTTACTGAGAAAGCAAATAGAGATTTGACCTATAACAAACGATTTGTTGGTGAGACTTGAATTAAAAAAAGAAAGAAATAAATAAAGAGAATAAATAAAGAATTGTCTAGTTTGTTTTGATGCTTTGACACTTGCCTCCTTTTATTAATGTTCATCTTTATATTTTGTACATCTGATTTTTATCAATGAAAATTTTTTTACTAATAAAATATATATATATATATATATATATATATATATAAAGTAATAAATTGACTGATTGCTATAAATAATTTTTTTTACATGCGTTAAATATATATAATTTAAAATGTTATTAAATAAAAACTTGAGTTAAAAAATTAAAATTAGATTGTGGTAATTTTATGATAATAAATTAAGGTGTTTAGGTTAATTATGATTTTATTTGTTAAATATGTGATTAAGATATAAAATTATATGTATTAAAAAATAGAGAAAAGGAATATGACATAGGAGTATTCACGTAATTTTGCTAATTTTGTTAACAGAGTTTAGGGTGTTTGGCATATGCTAAATTAGTATAATTTTTTGACTTTTTACGAAAAAACGTAAAATATGGATTGAGTTTGAAGTGATATGGTAAAGAGGTGATATGTCATAAAACCCAAATTGTGGTCTATTCAAAATCATAAGTGGCTCATATTTGAATCATATGAGAGTAAAGTCATATAGATGTAAATTAAATTTTATCCTAATTAAACTATTAAACTATTTCATGAATTTGTAATTATTTTATGGGTAGATTACACTAACACCCCTGAGGTTTATGTTTCTAACAGTTTCCTCCCTCACCTTTTGGAAATTACATCTCCCTCCCTGAGATTTAAAGTTTCATTACAGATTCTCTCCTTAGCAATTTAATTTTTTTTAAATACCAATTTTTCCCTCACTGGATAATTACATTGACACCCCTCACATTTTAGAAATTACAATCCCCTCCCTAAGGTTTAAAGTAGTATTACTAATTGCCTCCTCGGTTAGTATTAGTTGGAAAAAAAAAATTCATTGAAAAAAAAAATTAATTAGAAAAAAAATTATTTGAAAAAAAATTTTGTTAGTAAAATTTTTAAATTTTTGTTTAAAAACCAACGTAAACTCATTTTTTGAATTTATATTTTTTCTTCAAATTTATAAATTGAGACAACAATTTATAAAATAAAAAAAAATTATCAAACAAGTTTTTATGACAGGTTTTTAAATTGTTATAAATATAAATTGAAAAATAAAAACGAAATGGTTACGAAACAAGCTTCAGATGGTAAAAATGTCGTAAAATTAACAAATAATTAAATAAGTTACCAACGCAAGAAATAACTTATCAAAAGATTCTTAGGCTATGTATGGTTTGATTTTTAGAATTTTTTTTTTAAAATTAAAAATTAATTTGGTTAAGAAATAAAAAATAAAAAATAATTATCATTTAAGGGTAAAAAATAATTATCATTTTAACTTTTGGACAGGTTATATACATACGTATGGCTGTTTCAATTTAATTTGTAAAAAATTATTTCTAACCACTCGAAAGATAAAAATTATATAAAAATGATAATTATTTTTTATTTTATATTTCTTAACCAAATTAATTTTTAATTTTTAAAAAAAATTCTAAAAATCAAACCATACATTGCTTAAGAATCTTTTGATAAGTCATTTCTTACATTGGTAACTTATTTAATTATTTGTTAATTTTACAATATTTTTACCATTTGAAGCCTGTTTGGCAACCATTTTATTTTCAGTTTTCAATTTATATTTACAAAAATTTAAAAAACTGTCATAAAAACTTGTTTGATAATTTTTTAATTTATAAATAGTTGTCTCAGTTTGTAAATTTGAGAAAAAAAACGTAAATTCAAAAAATGAGTTTACGTTAGTTTTTAAATAGAAATAAAAAAATTTTATTAACAAATTTTTTTTTCAAATAATATTTTTTTTAAATAATTTTTTTTTTTCAATGATTTTTTTTTCCCAACTAATACTAACCGGGGGGGGGGGAGGGGAGGGGAATTGGTAATGCTACTTTAAATTGCTAAGGGGGAAAATTTGTAATGAAGCTTTAAACCTCAGAGAGGGAGATGTAATTTCTAAAAGGCGAAAGGAGAACTGTAATGAACGTAAACCTCAGGGTGTCAGTGTAATTTACCCTTATTTTATTTATGATAGAACCACCAAATGGTAATTTCCTGTAAATCAATCTTTCTTGTCATTAAAGCAACACAAATTCCCTATCCCAGATTTCCTTAGCTATATATAGATACAGATATAGTTACTACACTACATTGTTCTTATTAAATAGTCAAGTAACTTCATTGTTTGTTACTACACTATGGAATGGAGACAATATGGGACCACGCCATCCTGGAAACATTTGCAATAGGGATTCCAGACTCGGGGTTGGAGGATGAGCGTTTGCAGGAAATCGATGCACGTACAGAGCATTAAGGCTGTACGGGAAAGAAATAAATCTTCTCGTATAATCCTGTTGACCAAATCTACTCTCCTTCGTACGTCGTCGCTTTATCACCTGAAAACACAAACGTGAGCTAGCCGGCGGGTGTGTGCCGGAAACCTCTCCGATGCCTAAGTCAGTATGCTTGACAAATGGACAAAAGCTCTGTGTATTCAGAAAACAAAGTTGTGTGTTACCTCCCCAAAGGTGATGTTTGTGAGCTTTTATAGGTTTCGTGTGGCACAATCCTAGTAGGACTTCTACTCCACCATGCAGAGTCCTCCTAGGATTCATATTCCTGAAAGATAATGCTTATCCTTCAACACGCCCCTCACTGCTTAAACCAAGTGAGATGGTTTTTACCATGGTCGAACCACAACATGACCGAAATCAACCTGGCTATGCTTAGCCACAGAGTAGGCCGAACTATCCTTAGTTCGGTTCTTCCTTTTACTCCTCCTGATCTCGGTTCTCTCATGTACAACCCATGGTATGTTTAGACCGAGCTTCCAAGTAGCAAGGTTATGACCATTCTAACCACAATACGTTATAACCGAACTAACTTTGAGACCGGTCTAACGACAAGTTGCTTCCGGACCGAAGTAACTTTACACTTCTTCTGGGCCGGAGTAATCTTTTACTTCTCTTGGGCCGGAGTAATCTTACAGCCTTTTTACCCAGCCCTTCGTGCTTTGGGTCATAATGTCCGTCTCATAGCTCTGGCCAATTTTCACCAAAATTACCCTCTCAATTGCCCCTTAATTCCATCTGCACAGCATGATTGGGATTACCTGCCTACCAGCCGAGCTGAAGTTTTCAAGCCTTTCCAGCCGAGCTAAAAAAACCTTTTAGCCTCTCCAGCCGGGCTAAAAGCCATTTAGCCTTCCAGCCGAGCTTATTTCGCTCCGAACTCTACTTGTCCGGTCAAAACGTCTCTTCAATCACAGCGACTGTAACGCTTCCCATTCTTATGACACGTGGCACGCTCTGATTGACTGAGGACAGCTGTCACGCCGTCTTCGTACTTCGTGAAATTTGAACAGTCCCGCCTAAACTTTCTCCTTTCGTCCTTTTCACAAAACAACCTTCTCATCTTTGGCTCTACCACAGTTTTTCTCATTTCCCTCATTCTTTCTTTCAAGCTCCATTGCTCTCCAACTTTTGCAACTGTGAAGCTTTGTTTCGTGTGCTTTTTTTACTGCCGTTGCTTCCATCTCCAGGTCTTCTTCTTCAATCTGGTAAGCAAATCCATTTTTCTTGCTCTGTTTTGCTTTCGTATCTGTATATTTTGTTTTGTGTGCTTTTTGCAAACACTTTTTCTGTCTTGCTTTGCTCTGTACTTCTATAGAAAAAACTTAACAGTAGAACATATGAGTATATGTAATATCCTGTAGAAAACTAGCTTTTGATCCAGAATCATGATGCAACCGAACTAGGATACTGTTTAAGCTAGGTAAAACTCTAGTTAGCTTACAACCGAACTAACACTTCATAATTATGTCAGTAGCTTTGAATAAGTCAAACCACTTCTTGGTAGCCCTTAATCGAGGTAACCAACCGAACTAAGTTTGCACTTAGTATACTGAGATACCTGAACTCCAACCGATTTAGGCCTTGGGGTTAAACCAGCTTTCTTAGTTTTTTAGACCGAACTCAGAAAGCTGCCCTTAGACGACGAACCGGTCTAACAAAATTGTTTCCATAACCAGTATGCCGAGACGCTTGCCAAGGTCTGGCTAAAAAAAAAACCCTGCTCAAACCGAGTTACCAATCACCTTGCGGAAACCGAGATAGAACCTGTAGTACCCACAAAGCCGAAGTAGGGCTCCTATTCTTTACTTTATTTTGTAGCACGGTCCAATGATCTGTGCTTAACCCCTCTGTTTTCTACCTTGCAGACTTAGGTTGCCCAGACACTCCTCTGCGCGCTCAACCGAGCTACTAAGCACAATTTTTGCACCGATCTAATTTATTCATAAATTATATAATAAATGGGTAAGTATAGGTATCTAGTAAATACTCCGGGCGGCTTAGCCGAATTCAGAAAAGACTATAATATACCCGATGACGTCCACCTGATTTTAGCCGAAAAAGATGTCATTCCTTGGGGCAATGAAGGCTTTGTTCCTTTCACCCTTTTGTCCATAATCGAGACCGGACTACGATTTCCAATCCAACCCTTGATATGTGAGTTTCTTAGGCAAACCAGACTATGCCCAACCCAACTATCCACCAATTCCTACCGCATCATAATGGGAATAGCCGAACTGAACCGCCAAGCCGGACTCAACCTTGGCCTGGCCGAAATCTTCCACCAGTACTCCATTGGTTCAAAAGAAGATGGGTGGGTCTATTATTTAAGAATACGCCGTCCCCGAGAGAAGATAATAAAACATACACCGCATAAAGACCTAAACGACGACGACTTTTTTGGGTGTCTGGGAACTTTGAGGATCATCAAGCCCAAATTCCTAGCCGACGTATAAACTGGAAAAAAGGAGAACCCGGTATATTTACTTCGGTTTTCTTGTTTGCCTTACTATATTTCGGTTTTTCAATCTTTCAGCCGAACTAACAGTTGTCTTCTTTCGCAGATTCTGCCCACCTCTATTCTTTATATAGCTATCCAAATCTAGCGACTTTGCGCGCCGCACTACGGTATCCAGAACATAGTTGGGCGAAACTGCTTAAGTTCGAGCCGACCTACAGATACAGTGGTCGCCGAAAAGCCAGAGTGACTGATTTTCTTCTTGAAGAGGCCCCAGAACCGGACCCAACCCTGCCAGAGATCTGACTAATCCCACTAACTGTTGAAGAGGAGATGGCTAAAAAGAACAGAGTAAGGGCGCTTCTAACCGAAACTAACAGACCCGAAGTACCGCCACCAAGCCAAACGCAGCCTGCCGTTGTGGCCCTCCCTTCTCAACAGCCTTCTTCATCACGCCCCTCTAAGCGCGCCCGATCTACCCCGACCGAACAACAACTTGTGGATGAGGACGAAGCCATCCCTCCACCAAGTCCTCAACCCATCCTTCAACCGGAGCAAACTGACCGAGCTGACTCCTCCAAATGGGCTCCCATTCTCACTTTTCAAGACCGAGATATCCAGGAGTCTGATTCGGTCGTTGCTCAGAAGGATCACTTGATGGCTTTCAATCTAGCCAAGAGTGTTTGCCTTCCGAAGGATATGGAGCACCACACCAAGCAATTAAACACCGAGCTGAAGGCCATCCGGTCTTCTACAAAATCAATGATCCTGGTAAGTGGCGCTCCCTTTTCTGTCTAATTTTTCCCAACTGTCAGTCCTGCTGAAGAGGGTTACCATTCTTTTGCAGGCCATTCAGAAGAACAATATTGCACATAAAAAGGTGCTGGAGCTCCGCAAGACAACAAGGCATGCCATGGCAGACGCCGAGGCAAAGACAGCCGAACTTGAGAATGCCAAGAAGCGGATAGCCGAGCTACAGTTCGAGAACGGTCGCTTGACCGGACTTGTTAGCTTGGCTGAAGCTAAAAAACAAAAAATTACAATAACGGTGAAAGATAAATATTTGCGCGAGTTGACCAAACTCGAAGGCAAAAAAGACGCCGAAATAGCTGAACTCAAGAAGAAGGTCAGTGATGCCAACGCCCAAGGTTTCAAAGAGGCGGAGGGCCTATACATTCCGCAATGCGAGGGGGCAAAGGATTTGTTCTTTAAGTGCGGCTGGAGAAGTGCTGTGGAGCAGCTCGGCTGTGGGCCCGAAACCGAGGTCTATAATGCTCCCCAGTACTTCATTCCGGCCTCGCTTGCGGAATATGCTGCTTCGGTCCAAGAACAATTCTTGCAGGATTCAGATGATTCAGACGATGAAAACGAACAAACTGTTATTCCGGTAGTCAACGCGCAAGTCAACGATCAGTCAGCTCGGTTGGGGGCAACGGTGGAAGACCTGACTGTTGAGCCATCGACTGATATCGTTCTGCCAGTTGCTACTGAGACAGATGTTCCATCTACAACCGGCGTTCAAGTTGACATTGATGCCGAAATTGAAGACCTTTTATCTTGATTTTGTACTTTTTCTTTTTTTGCTACTTCTTTACTCTTGTAACCGGGCTACGGCCCCTCCTTTGTATTTGCTTTCTAATGAATGAAAATTTTCATTAACTCTTACTTCGGTTGATGTGTATGTTTGTACTTGTAATGATTTTTCCACGATCTTTTATCTCGGTTTATGCTGCTCAAACTAACTATGCTTTACCAGCTAACCACTCCTTAGCCGACATAATTACTTCGGCTGAGGAGTACTCAGAGTTGGTTTATTCCAGCCAACCACTCTTCAGCCATACCCTTACTTCGGCCGAAGAGTATAAAGAGTTAGTTTAATCCAGCCAACCACTCCTTAGCCGACATAATTACTTTGGCTGAGGAGTACTCAGAGTTGGTTTATTCCAGCCAACCACTCTTCAGCCATACCTTTACTTCGGCTGAAGAGTATAAAGAGTTGGTTTAATCCAGCTAACCACTTTTCAGCCATACCCTTACGTCGGCTGAAGAGTACAAAGAGTTGGTTTAATCCAACCAACTATTTTTCAGCCATACCCTTACTTCGACTGAAGAGTATAAAGAGTTGGTTTAATCCAGCCAATCACTCTTCAGCCATACCCTTACTTCGGCTGAAGAGTACAAAGAGTTGGTTTAATCCAGCCAACCTCTAAGTTAGTTTTCTAGCCAACTTAGCATAATGTTTGGTTATTCCGACCAATCGTCCTGCAGCCTGGATCCTTATCCTGGGCTTAGGAAGGGTGTTGGTTTAATCCAGCCAACCACTGTTCAGCCATACCCTTACTTCGGCTGAAGTGTGAAAAAGAGTTGGTTTAATCCAGCCAACCTCTAAGTTAGTTTTCCACCCAACTTAGCATAATGTTTGGTTATTCCGACCAAACGTCCTGCAGTCTGGATCCTTATCCTGGGCTTAGGAAGGGTGTTGGTTTAATCCAGCCAACCACTCTTCAGCCATACCCTTACTTCGGCTAAAGAGTACAAAAGAGTTGGTTTAATCCAGCCAACCTCTAAGTTAGTTTTTTCCAGCCAACTTAGCATAATGTTTGGTTATTCCAACCAAACGTCCTGCAGCCTGGATCCTTATCCTGGGCTTAGGAAGGGTGTTGGTTTAATCTAGCCAACCTGTAAGTTAGTTTTTCCAGCTAACTTAGAATAAAATGTTTGCAATATTCCTAACTTCACTAAAGCTAACTTTTACAGAGAACAACTCATGCTGAAAAGAATCGATTGTTTTATTTGAAGAAAAAGAAATTACACATGTTTGAAAAGAAGAAAGTTAAAAATAAAATAACTTGAGATTGGCCGTGTTCCATGGCCTAGGGATTGCTTTGTCGTCCTTATCTTCTAAGTGGTATGCCCCTTTGCCTGCTAACCCAACCACTTTGTAAGGACCTTCCCAGTTTGGCCCTAACTTGCCATCTCCTGGTATCAAGGTGTTTCCCATCACTTTGCGCAGTACCCAATCTCCAATCTTGAATTGTCTTGGATGCACCGTTTTGTTGTATTTTCTGGATAACTCTTGTTGGTATGAGGCAATGTGAACCAGTGCTCTTTCTCTTTTTTCTTCCGTAAGGTCGAGTTCTAATGCTATGGCTTCTCCATTCAAGTCTGGATCGAAATTTTCGCTTCGAATTGTGGGGAGGCCAACTTCCAGTGGTGATTACTGCTTCCATTCCGTAGGCTAAGGAGAATGGTGTCTCTCCTTTTGATTGTCGAGGTGTGGTGCGGTAAGCCCATAAAACATGAGGAAGTTCATCCGCCCACTTGCCTTTTGCCTTCTCTAACCTTTTCTTCAGTCCATCCAAGACGACTTTATTTGATGCTTCTGCCTGACCATTTGCTTGGGGATATGCCGGTGTAGAATTGTAGAACTCTATCTTATACTCTTCACAAAAGCCTCTGAAGATTCTGCCGTCGAACTGAGTGCCATTGTCTGAGATTAGGGCTTTTGGTATGCCAAACCGAGTGATGATATTCTGCCAAACGAACTTTTTCACATCTTTTTCTTTGATTGATGCCAATGCTTCTGCTTCCACCCACTTTGTGAAGTAGTCTGTTGCTGCAAGACAGAACTTCCTGTTTCCGGGTGCTGTGGGAAGTGGTCCTACTATGTCCAAGCCCCACATTGCGAAAGGCCATGGGCTAGTCAATGGAAGGAGTTCTCTAGCTGGTTGATGTAATTGATGTGTGAATTTTTGGCATTTCTCACACCTCTTCACATATTTCTCCGAATCTGCCTGCATGTATGGCCACCAGTATCCTTGCGAAATGGCCCTGTAAGCTAGCGATCTTCCTCATTAATGGCTTCCGCACACCCCTTCGTGTATCTCGTACAAGAATGCTTCCACTTTGCTGGGGTGGACACACTTTAGATAGGGTCCTGAGAACGACTTTTTGTATATGCCAAAGATAGGGAGAGCCAAAATCGCTGTGACTTTGCTCTAATTTTGTTGGCTTCTTTCTTTTCTTCCGATAGGACACCATCTTTCAAGAATAGTATGATGGGATCCATCCATGAGGGGCCTAGTTCTGTGCAACATACCTCTTCTGCTTCGGGGTCCTCAATGCTTGGTCTTGGTAGGTAGTCGATCAGTAGTGGATGAGGGATGGAGGTGTCTGCCATTGAGGCGAAGCCAGCTAGTTCGTCTGCTCTACTATTTTCCTCCCTGCCGATTTGCTCTATCCTTACTACTTCAAATTTCTTGATCTCTGTTCTGACCAATTCTTGGTACTTGGCCATTCTATCATCCTTTGCTTCATAGTCACCAGAAATTTGGTTTACCACCAGCTGTGAGTCGCTGTAAACCATTAATTCGGCAGCCTTCATATGGTATGCTGATTTGAGTCCTGCTAGAAGTGCTTCATATTCCGCTTCGTTGTTTGATGTTTGGAAGCCAAGGTTGATTGCTTACTCCACAACCAAGCCGTCTGGTGAGATGAGGACTATGCCAAGACCTGCACCATGCCGGTTGGATGCTCCATCCACAAAGAGCTTCCACATCTCACCAACGAACAATTTCCAGCAAGTGGAGGGGTCAGATGATGTCGTGGGGTCAAGAATGTCGCTGGTGTTTTCTTCAAGGTCTATGCTTGTTGTTTGCCCCTCGCTATCTAACTGAACCAAGTCTTTATTTTGTGGTGAGTTTTGGTTTGTTGTAGCTTGGTTTGCTTCTTCCTTGCTGTCTATAGTCTGGTCTGCCTTGGAGTCTGACTGAGTACCTTCTGCTAGGGATTGTGCTATTCCGACGTCATCTTCCATCCCTAGTTCGGTTGTGTCAGCTAGGTCGACTGGGCAGATATGATGACTTCCTGGAGTAAATTCTGCGACGAAGTCTGCCAAAGATTGGGCCTTTACTGCGGTTCTAGGTTGGAACTTGACGTCGAATTGTCCCAGCTCTACTACCCACTTCAAAATTCGCCTAGAAAAGTTCGCCCTCTCAAACAAAGCTTTTAGTGGAAAAGCTGTGAGGACAACTATGGTGTGGGCGTGAAAGTAGTGTGCCAATTTCCTGGAGGCCATCATTAAGGCTAATGCCAGTTTTTCCAGTGGCAAATACCTTGTTTCGACTCCTAGCAATGTCTTGCTGACATAATAGATGGGCAGATATTGAATTCCTTTTGCATGGACCAACACTGCACTAATTGCGTGCTGAGAGACTGCAAGGTATAGGAAGAGTTCTTCTCCTGGTATTGGGGTGACCAGTAATGGTGGGGAGGACATGTATTCTTTCAGGCTTTCCAGTACTTGGTCGCATTCTTCGTCCCATTCAAATTTGGCTTTTAAAGCTTGAAAGAATGGTCGTAGTCTGTCTGACGATCGGCTGATGAACCGATTGAGTGCGGCCGCCATGCCGGTGAGATGCTGTACTTCTTTTACTGAGTTTGGTCTCTCCAACTCCTGAATTGCTTTGATCTGGGAGGGGTCCGCTTCTATACCCCGGTTGGTCACAAGGAAGCCTAGGAATTTGCCAGATCCTACTCTGAATGCACATTTTGATGCGTTGAGGCGCAACTTGTGCTTTTTCAGAATTTCAAACATCTCGTCTAGGTCCTTGAGATGGTCTTTCCCATATTTGCTTTTGACCATCATGTCGTCGATGTAAGCTTTCATTGTTCTGCCTAACAATGGTTTAAACATCTTGGTGACCATTTGTTGGAACGTTGCCCCTGCGTTCTTTAGGCCAAAGGGCATGACCTTGTAACAGTATAGTCCTCTTAGAGTTATAAAGGATGTGACCTCCTGGTCTGGTTCATGCATGGCGATTTTGTGGTAGCCACTATATGCATCCAGAGAGCTAAGTCGGTTGTGCCCCGCCGTTAGGTCTACCAGTTGATCTATCCGTGGTAGAGGAAAGCTGTCTTTTGGGCATGTCTTGTTGACTGTTTTGTAGTCGACGCAGACACCCCATTTTCCATTCTTCTTTGGCACTACGACCGTGTTGGAGATCCATTTTGGGTAGTGCACCTCTCTAATTGCTTCTGCCTCCAGCAGGTTTCCTACTTCCTCTGCCACTATTTCGGCATGGTGAAGTGCCGATCTGCGAGTGCGCTGAATGACTGGCCTGGCGGATGGGTGGACATTGAGTTGGTGACAGATGAAGTTTGGATCAATGCCTGGCATGTCGTAGGGTGTCCAGGCAAACACTTCGATGTTAGAGGTTAGGAATTCCAAGACCTCTAATCTCTCAGTGCTGGACAACGACGAACCGAGCAAAAAGAACTTATCCAGGTTCTTTTCATCTATTTTTACCTCTACCAAGTCCTCCACTGCTTTCTGATCTGCCTCTTTGCCAACTTCTGCAAATAGCTCATTACTCTCAAGTTCTTCCACCGAATAAACGTATCCTTTGGCAGCGCGGCTGCCATTCACCGTGACGAAGCATTGCTTCGATATGATCTGATCTCCATAGACTTCTTCAATTACTCCGGTGTCGTTGGGGAACCGCATTAGTTGGTGGTAGGATGACGCCACTGATCGCATGGCATGTAGCCATGTTCTGCCCAAGATGATGTTGTAAGTGGAGGGGACCTTCAATACCCAGAACTCCACTTGTTTTGTTACGCTTCCTGCTCTAACTGGAAGAATTATTTTGCCGACGGGCCATTCTGGCATGGAGTTGAATCCAATTAGGGGAGATACAGCAGGCGCCAAGTCTTTGTCTTGTAGCTTTAGTTGTTTAAACGTTTCGTAGTACATGATTTCACATGAGCTGCCATGGTCAATCAGAATCCGCTTGACGTCAAAATCCCTGACTCGGAGAGTGACGACCAGGGCATCATTGTGAGGGCAATATATCCGTTCTAAGTCTTTATCCGAAAAAGACATGACATTTGTTGCCTCTGTCTTCCCCCTCTTGGTGGCAGGTTGGGCACTTAGTACCTCTCGTAAGTATTCAGCCTTTTTGATTGATCCTCTAAGCTCGCATACGCGCTCGGGTTTAAAGACTCCATGTATCACGTTGATAACGCCTTGAGGTGGGGCGTCGACTGGCATCCCGTTGGGGTTATTGTGATCCTGGGGGGCTGGTTGCGTCCCTCCTTCAATGTACTTGTCTAAGCGGCCTGCTGCCACCAACTCTTCCAGGTGTTGTCTTAATGGTGTGCAATTCTCAGTGCGGTATCCCTTTTCTTTATGGAAGGTGCACCGTGATCTTTCATCATAGTCCTTCTGCGCTTCCCCTAATTTGGCTGGCCACTTGACGAAAGGCTCATCTCTTATTTCGCTCAGAATCCGATATATCGATTTTTTGAACACCGTGGTTATGGCAGTGCGGATCCTCAACCATCTTTTATCCGAGTCTTCTCCATTATCTCATCTGCCACGTCCGTTTCTGTTCTGACGATCTACTGTATTGACCTTTGTTGAGGTTTTCTTTTCTGGTACTGCGGTCGCACCAGATTTTGCTTTGGCACGTGCGCCATCCTCTTCTAGCCTGATGTGCTGATGCACTCTTTCCATCAGGGCTTCCATGGTGAGGGGTGGCGTCATGGTGATCGAGTCCCTTAGTCTGTTCCTGACTGGAAGGCCTCTTTTATACTATGCAATCGCGAGATTGGTGGGGCAGTCCCCAATCTGATTGAATGTCTCCCAGTAACGACTATTGTAGGATCTTAGGGTCTCTTTATCGCCCATGTCGATGGAGAGTAGTTGGTCGATCTCCACTGGGGTTTTGGTGTTTGTTCGGAACCTTGTTACGAAGGCCTCTGCCAATTGCACCCAAGAGGCTATGCTGCCTTCTGGAAGTTTCTCGAACCAAGTCAAGCCTAGGTCGTCAAGGCTTGATGGGAAGAGTATACACATTAAGGCCTCGTTTCGCCTGTATACAGCCATGACCTGGCGAAAGTGGCTCAAGTGTGAGTAGGGGTCCGTCTTCCCTTCATATGTAGTGAATTTTGGCTGAAGGAAGCCTGATGGTAGGGGCGTGTTTTCAATCGCCGGAACAAACGACGAAGTCTGCAGCCTTTCCAATGCTTTGTCCGTTGGTTCGTAGGCAGGGCGCGGTATTGGCATTCCAACCTCGACGCTTCCATGCGTCCGAGGAGCCAACCGCTGTAAGGCAGAGACTCTATGTGGATCCCGTGCCCTGGCATCCTCCTTGCGTCGTGCTTTTTCTTCGAGCACGGTTCGTAAGTCGGATGATCTGGGTAACTCCGTCTGTCTAGATCTGGTTTGGTGCGAATGCGAGGGCCAATACGTGCTTCCTTCAGTGTATGATCTTTCAGATCTCATCCTCTCAGACCTGGAGTGACGAGTTCTGGAAGACCAGGATTGAGTATCACCTGTCCTGAGGCTTTTACTCTCTCTTTGCGAGGGTGTGGTATTCCTACTACGATTTTCTGAGTGGCGAGGGGGCGTCTTGTTTTTGTGCCCCTCTCCTGTCGCCACTTCTTTATTCTTCATCTGGCGCTTCAACGCCTCCATGTCAGCCGCCATCTTCCTTATCAATTCGTTTTGTTCCTTCACGCGATCTTCCAGAGCTTGAGGATCAATCCTCCGTCTTTGCCTGTCAGGACTTTGTGAGCGAGATTGACGGGGCTGTGAGTCCGTCTTCCCCTAGTATCTCTCCTGGGGTTATGTCGTTGGGGTTCCAAATCTACCATGGGAGGGATAGAAGGTAATCCTTCACGCCTCGTTCCCCCATCTGGGGTTTGTGGGGTTTGTCCGTCGATGGCAGGCTGTGGTAATTCTTCATTGTGCGCCATTGTTCCTCAAGAGGTAAAGCTTGATCAAGAGGTTTTGTCCTGTCTGTACTTCCCACAGACGGCGCCAATTGTACGGGAAAGAAATAAATCTTCTCGTATAATCCTGTTGACCAAGTCTACTCTCCTCCGTACGTCGTCGCTTTATCACCTGAAAACACAAACGTGAGCTAGCCGGCGGGTGTGTGCCGGAAACCTCTCCGATACCTAAGTCAGTATGCTTGACAAATGGACAAAAGCTCTGTATATTCAGAAAGCAAAGTTGTGTGTTACCTCCCCAAAGGTGATGTTTGTGAGCTTTTATAGGTTTCGTGTGGCACAATCCTAGTAGGACTTTTACTCCTCTATGCAGAGTCCTCCTAGGATTCATATTCCTGAAAGATAATGCTTATCCTTCAACACCCCCTCACTGCTTAAACCAAGTGAGATGGTTTTTACCATGGCCGAACCACAACATGACCGAAATCAACTTGGCTATGCTGAGCCACAGAGTAGGCCGAACTATCCTTAGTTCGGTTCTTCCTTTTACTCCTTCTTATCTCGGTTCTGTCATGTACAACCCATGATATGTTTAGACCGAGTTTCCAAGTAGCAAGGTTATGACCATTCTAACCACAATACGTTATAACCGAACTAAATCTGAGACCGGTCTAACGACAAGTTGCTTTCGGACCGAAGTAACTTTACACTTCTTCTGGGCCGGAGTAATCTTTTACTTCTCTTGGGCCGGAGTAATCTTACAGCCTTTTTACCCAGCCCTTCGTGCTTTGGGTCATAATGTCCGTCTCATAGCTCGGCCCAATTTTCACCAAAATTACCCTCTCAATGGCAATATGATGTTCATCATCGAAAATGTGAAGAATAAAAATTGGGATGGCGTTCTGACTTTCTATAAGAATAAAGATGGTCCAGTAAACGTGAGGATCACTAGTACAGGAGAGACGGTATTACATATGGCTGTCCGCGATCGTGAGTTGGAAGCTTTGGAGAAGCTGACCGAGAAGGTGGAGATGGAACTAGCCGATAAAAGAGGGAACACTTGTCTACATCTCGCAGCTAAAATGGGGTACACGGACGGGTGTATTTTTTTGGCTAAGAATAAACCTGATCGTATTCGTAATTGCAATTCTGATAACGAGACTCCTCTCTTTTTGGCTGCTCTCTATGGTCGGGAAGGAACCTTCTTTGTTCTCGCCCAAATCTGTGACAACGTTTATGGCCACGACATTACCTACGAATATGGCAGAAGAGGCAGCGATGGCAGCACTGTCCTACACTGTGCCATCAATGAAGACTTCTTGGGTAATATTTATATATATATATATATATATATTATTTTTTAATTAATTGAATGCATATATACCTATTGGTATATATATTCCCCTTTATTTATATGGTTTTGATTTTATATATACAAAAATGTTTGGCAGATTTGGCATGTAGTATAATGTATCGGTACCCAGAGTTTGTTCACCGTGTGGATCAGCGAGGATATACCCCTCTTCATCTTTTAGCCTGCAAGACCTCTTCATTCAGAAGCTGTAGTCGCTTTACTTGGCTGCAACAAATCATTGATTCTAGTAAGCAAGCATCCTTGGCAACCAAAACTGTGTTTTTTTAAATTTTTTGGAAATCATAACTATTTCACAACTACTATGATTCTGTCTCCCAAAAGGCAGGGTTTAACATTTACCATCAACGTTGAACATGTCTTAAATTTGACTCTTAGACTGTGTTTGATTAGGCGATTTGTGGTAGAATTTGAAAAAGAAAAGATAAAAGTTATTTGAAATTAGATGAAATGTAAGTATATTTTATTTATATTTTTACTTACATTTTCTCTTTCAAAATTCTTTCTCAAATTTTCCAATCGAACACGACCTTAAATTCACTTACCACACACTGACCTAGTAAAGTGGACTGGGTTCTAGTTACTTACATTTCTAAACTAATTAGTAACTTAAATGAAATAGTCTACCCAATTGAAATAAATTTACACAAGCAGTAGAAAAATTCTAGTCTGATTACTTAGCCTTCGTTTGGTAATGGCTTTTTTAGTTGGCTTTTTGACTTTTTTAACCTGGACTTTTTTTGTTCGTTTGATTTTCTTGATTGGCTTTTTTGACCTTTTAGCTTTGGAATAGTGGATTTTGTTTTTTTTTTGTCCTTTTGTGATTTTTGACTTTTGTATTTTTTGATTTTTTTTTTATCCTTTTGTGATTATTTAGCCCAACTCAAAAATCAAACAACCCCTTAGTCAGACAATACACTCTTACATGGTTTGAGACTCATTAATTATGTAGATCTCACCTTATGTGAGAGAATTATGTCGCTTTTGTAATCACATTCTCTTGTACATATTGTGTAATTAAATAAACAAATAAATTCATGTCTAGGAATTACAATTGCAGAAATAGAATACATGTTGGAAATTATAAACAGAACAGAAATACATAACAAAATAAAATAGGAAAAAGAAAGCAAACTGAAGCCTACACTATACAGTATCTTTAAAACAGATTCGTTGCCTCACCGGTTGGGTGCTGGAGGTTGTTCGACGTTTGTCTCCCAAGATACGACGGTTGGACCAGCTACATCAATGCATCGATTGAGTAGTTTCAACGAACAAAACTTTGTAGCACACTCTCTCTAGGAAGAATATAAAATTGGGGGACAACTTTTGAAGACAAGAAGAGTAACAATTCTTGGTCATGAAAAAGAAGGAGAGGGCCTCTTTTTATACATATGGAGGGAGAGAGGAAAAGACTCTTGCAACAAATGCAAGAGATTTAATTTTGCAAAACTCCCAATTGATGGTTGTAATCCATCATCATTATAGAGGAGTTACACCCATTTTATACACGTGTGTAATGTATATAATTTTGCAGTCACCTTTTCTAACACCTTTTTCACGAAGCCAACTTAATGAGTCAAATTCTTGTTCAAATTTTAATAGTTTTTGGTCATTTTTTTTTTTTGTGGTGTAAAGAATTCATTACAAAGAATCTAAACCTACTTTACTCCACCTCAATTGAGGATTGACACCCATTTTAATATTGCATTAAAGTCACCAAAAAATAATTATTTTTTCAACAATCCTCCACATGAATAAAAATTGAATGAATAAAAATTGACTGAATAACAACAAACAGACAACGCTTAACAATAAAGACTCGAAGAGAGTGCAACGGAATAACCCCGACATCGGAAAGGGTAGCTTTTGGCTTTGAACCCCTCCTAGTGAAGTCTATCGGATTTACTAGTTGTCCAGTGAACACGAAATATTGAACTGTTCTACCATTTATATAAACCAAGACAATAGACCTCACACAGGAATTTCTCCAACTATCGTTATGTTCTCACTGTTGTGCCTGGTTTGGCCCTGAAACACTAGCCTAGTTCAGTGAGTGGTTTAAAGAATTAGGCCCTGTCAATTCTTATAGAAGTGATCCCACTTCACATTCACATGGATGACTCTACTTGAGTATCCTGCTATACTCAGCTCAACAGCTCAACACACTGAAGTTATTAAAAGCTCAGCTTAACCTTTATACTTGTAGGTATCATTGATAAAAGGAATGACTGGAGGTTTGACCTCCTCAGTGACATACCATTGTTATACGCAATTAGGTTGTCCCATTGATCTTAAATCTTGGGATCTCCAATCAACTAGGTTGGGTTTCCATTCCACTAACACCTTACACTAAAGGCCTTAACCCCATTCTTTCTGACGACTTCTCTACTAACACTCGATTTAATCCTTTGGTTAGCGGATCCGCAATGTTGTCTTGAGACTTTACATAGTCTAAAGTGACAATTCCATTTGAGAGTAGTTGTCGTATGGAATTATGTCTACAACGAATATATCTAGACTTTCCATTATACATATTACTCTGTGCCCGTCCAATCGCTGATTGGCTGTCATAATAAATACAGATGGCTTGCACAGGTCTCGACCAACGTGGAATATCATTAACGAACTGGCGAAGCCATTCAGCTTCTTCAGTTGCTTTATCCAAAGCAATAAACTCCAATTATATCATTGATCTCGACATACATGTTTGCTTGGAAGATTTCCAAAATATGGCCGCCCCTTCGAGGGTAAACACATAACCACTAGTGGATTTGGAGTCTTTTATATCAGATATCCAATTAGTGTCATTATACCCTTCTAATACCGCCGGGTATTTGGTATAATGCATCCCATAACCCCGGGTATAGCGTAGATAACCTAACACCTGCATAATGCCCTTCCAATGAGTAGCATACGAATTACTCGTATATCTACTAAGCCTGCTAACAAAATAGGTTATATCCAGCCTTATACAGCTCATCAGATACATCAAACTTCCAATGACCTTAGAATATTCTAGTTGAGAGACACTCTCACCATTATTCTTAGTCAAGTGTAGACTCAAGTCTACAGGTGCCTTAGACACACTTGTATCTAATTTATCAAATTTCTCAAGTATTTTCTCAACATAGTGAGATTGAGAAAGTATAATACCGTCAAATGTTCAGGTAATTTTGATACCCAGAATTATATCTGCAAGGCCCAGATCTTTCATGTCAAACTTAAAGTTTAACAATCTTTTGGTAGTTCGAATCATTTCATCATTACTATCAATAATGAGTATGTCATCTTCGTATAAACACAAAATGACGTAACCGTTGTTAGTGTCTTTGACATATACGCATTTGTTATATTCATTGATTTTGAACCCATTTGACAACATAGTGTTGTCAAACTTCTCATGCCATTGTTTAGGCGCTTGCTTCAAATCATATAATGATTTGACAAGCTTGCAAACTTTCTTATTTTGTCCTGGAGCTAAAAACCCCTCGGGTTGCTCCATTTAAAAAAGCTGTCTTTACATCCATCTAATGTATCTCCAGACCACGTAAAGCTGTTATCGCAATTACCATGCGAATGGATGTAATCCTTGTCACAGGTGAATACGTATCAAAGTAATCCAAGCCTTCTCGCTGCCTGTATCCTTTGAGAACTAGCCTAGCTTTATACTTATCAATCAACCCATTAGCTTTCGTCTTTCTTTTAAAGATCCACTTACTCCCCAAAGCCTTACTGCCTAGGGTAGATCAACCAATTCCCAAGTATGGTTCTACAAGATGGAGTCAATTTCATTCTTTAATTGCTTCTTTCCACAAAGGACTTTCAGGTGAAGTCACAGCATCATGGAAAGTTCGAAGTTCTCCTTCTAACATATAAGTCAAGAAGTTCAGACCAAAAGACTTTGCAATCCTAGCCCTCTTACTCCTTCTTAGCTCATGTACTTCCTCAGCTTGATCACCGACTTGATCATCTATGTAATCATTGTCACCTTCAACCTCTTTCATGGAACTCGGAACCCCTTCTTGGATAGGACAAGGTAATACATTTTCAAAGAAAGATGCATTTCTTGATTCCATGATAGTATTCTTGTGTATATTTGGAATAGCAAACTTAAACAAAAGAAATTGATATACACTACTATATGTGTATGTCCAATGAATACACAATCCACTGACATCGGTCCTATCTAAACCCACTTGGGTATAGGCACTGTCACTTTTGCAAGACACTCCCACATTCGTAAAAATTTATACAAAGGTTTTTTTCCTTTTCCAACATATTCATACAGAGTATTTAAACAATTCCTTGCATTACAATGATTATGAAACTCTCAAAATCATATTATAGTAAATACATTCTCAGAATGTCATCAACTGAATTAGGCACCCAAACATATTTGGTCCAACCTATCACTCCGAGGCCAATAGTCTTACTATTACGGAACACAAATCTAATGTTCAATAGTCTACTATTTGGAACCTCATAACATGGCCAGTAGTCTTATCACTAAGAATCACTAATTTCTTAGCATGTGGTCAATAGACTTTCTAGTACTAGGAATCACAATGTCTTAACCTGTGATCAAGAGTCATGTTACTACTAGGAATCACAACGTCCTGACATAGGATCAATAGACTCTTTCATTACTAGGAATCATCATGTCTTAACATATGATCAGTAGCCTCTCCACTATTAGGAATCATCATGTCTTGACATGTGATTAGTAATCTATTTACTACTAGGAACCGCAATCTCATAATTGTGTAGCCAGTGGTCTAACACCTCCTAGGAACCACCAGTTTTCTATCTCTGTGATCAGTGATCTTGTGCTCACTAGGAACCACCAATTTAAGAATATATTTAGAATTTAAAACTTCAAAAATATATTCACCTATCCTAACGAGTTGTCTTATTTTTGCTTTCAAGCAAGCTCACATAGCAATTATATATGCTATAATTGACACAAGGATAACATACTAATTGCCTCTGATTAATTCAGAGATATTATCATGCAATCTATGATTTCCTTTAATCACACTTGATCTATCTAGATCTTCAGTTAAAAACCTCACATGGCTTAAGGTTGTCAGGTGGAACAATATTTATGTTGTCACCTTTTGAAGCCATTTCTAAAAAATCACAACATAATTTCACTATTCTGTTTTTCCAAAAACTAAACGTAATACTAGAAAATCCATAATTTGAAATTCAATTCAAAACTGATCTCACTACTTATCCTAAAATCAAACATGGTCAGGAAAATTTCTACGAAGACTGGACGGGTCTCACTAGTCCAACTTAAGACCCAGTTAACTTTAGACAAAACTTTCAAGAGCATATTGACTCCTAGTCTATGAGAAGCAAATTTATAATTAAGTTTTTCAGGGGACAAACCAGGTTAAAACAAATCAATTCACAAGCAAATAAATTTTTTTACCAGAATTACACCACTCATAAAAGTTAACCGATACTCCCGAAACTGAGCCAATTATTTGTGAATAAAGATTAGAAATGCTTTAGCTAATGCTAAAATTTGGTTTCTTTTCTCAAAACCAAAACACTTTAGAAATAATCAGATTATAAAATGATTAAATCCAAAGATTTCGTCAAACCCCAAAGGTTTGAAACCAAGGTCGTCTTAGTTGTCATTTTTGAACAAATAAAAACTATTCTTTAGCCTAGGCTAAACACTTTGGTTTCTATTACAGAAAACCATACAAAGTTCAAAACTTACAAGCAATTTAAAAAATTGCTAACCAAATTACGAACAATGTAAAAAATTGCTACAACAATGATTAAGCAAATAAAACTTGCTTTTACATAATTGGTAAAAGCCTCCTAAATCTAAGCAAAAAATTACTTCACTAAACAAATGTAAACCAATCCAAATAGGATTATCCATCTTCTAAACCACCTAATATACCAGAACAAATGAATACAAATATGCCAGAGACCTAGTAATCAAAAGTAGCCTACAGAACTTTGCATATATGAATCCATTTCCATAACAACAGTGAACTAGAACCTAGTTTTGGTTGTACATAAAAAAAATAAACCACTAGCATGCTATTCCAAGAACAAAACCAGAACCAAGAACAAGCATATATATAAATCAATTTAATGTCCTATTCATTCATTTGATAACAGTTTCAAAACCAGAACCGGTAGCCTATTTAAATGGATAGCAAACTGCTTCCTACAGATACGAATGCACTATATGAATCTAATTAGCCATTTTCATGGAAAATAAATATAGTCTATTTTAAGTTTGTTGTACATATTATGTAATTAAATAAACAAATAAATTCATATTTAGGAATTACAATTGCACAAACATAATACATGTTGGAAATTACAAACAGAACATAAATACATAACAAAATAAAATGAGGAAAAGAAAGCAAACCGAAGCCTGCACTAGACATTGTCCTTAAAACAGATTTGTTGCCTCACCAATTGGGTGCTGGAGGTTGTTCGACGTTTGTCTCCCAAGATACGACGGTTAGACTAGCTACATCAATGCACCGACTGAGTAGCTTTGGCGAACAAAACTTTGCAGCACACTCTCTTTAGGAAGAATACAAAATTGGAGGATAACTTTTGAAGACAGGAAGAATAACAATTCTTGTCCATGAAAAGGAAGGAGAGAGCCTCCTTTTATACATATGAAGAGAGAGATGAAAAGGCTCTTGCAACAAATGTAAGAGATTTAATTTTGTAAAATTCCCAATTGATGGCTTTAATCCATCATCATTATAGAGGAGTTACACCCATTTTATACACATGTGTAATGTGTATAATTTTACAGCCACCTTTTCCAACACCTCTTTCATGAGGCCAACTTAATGAGTCAAATTTTCATTCAAATTGTAATGATTTTTGGTCATTCTTTTTGTGGTATAAATATTTCATTACTAAGAATCTAAACCCACTTTACTCCACCTCAATTGAGGATTGACACCTACTTTAATATTGCATTAAAGTCATCAAAAAATCATTATTTTTCCAACACATTTTATAAATGTATAAAAGGTGATTCAATTATCAAAATTCGAAGAAGAGGCTAGTGTTGGGGAAGGGTGTTATAAGCTTATAATTGTTGTCATTGGATTGGGAGGAGAGATTATTTGGTGATTTTGGGTCTTTGCTAACAAGTGCTTTTAGAATACAAAGTAAAAAACAAAAAATTTTAAAAATATAAAATATTTTTCGTTAAATTCAATATATTTTTACTGAAATCAATATTTTTTTTAAACATTTTTACATGTTTTGAAAAAACTTTTTGCACACTTCTTAACATTAAACAATACCCATTGTTAGCATTTGCCTTAAAGTAAAATCCATACTATTTGTTAAATTTTTTTAAGAACTCAACAAAAAGTTTTGTATGTAACTACGGCCAGGCACCTCTCCAATCCGAGATTGGAATTGAGCATGCTGATGGGCTATAGGCCCACTACGGATCCTGTTTCGATAATCCGAATAATTTAATGTATAGATCTCGTCAAGTACTTCATTCATGCAAAAAATCATGTTAATCAGATATTAATAGACACTTGATCAAATTCTGTTAACGGTAAATATGATTTTCAAAATAAATTATTGACATGAATCTGATTCGATCAAATAATTATCGATATCCGAACAATATAATTTTTTGCAGAAATAAAATACTCGATGAAATCCACACATTATACGATTGAAATTATCAAAACAAGAGTCGTGATGGACTCCCACAGTTAGAGAGAATATTCTATTTAACTACTAATAAATATCAACTTGGACACCACGTAGACATGCCAGAACACCATTAAACAATTATTTTGATCGGGAGCAGACTAATAATGATTTAGACGTGGGCTTTTATAGTTTAGGGTTAAAGAGTCTTATTTGTGATGGATTTTTTTTTTTGATTTTTTTTAAATTTTTGTAAGAGAAAAAATAAAATAATTATAATTTGGATGTGATATTTTATTTTATTAATTTTTTAACCTTTTTTTTTTATCTTTTTATAACTAAAATAGCTAAAAAAAACTTTATGCCAAACGACGCCATAGTTTTTTTTTTATTATTATCTATTTTTGCAAGGTGTACCAGATGGGAATTCGTGGGTAAGAAAAGTAGTGGAATCACGACTCGATCGTACTACTAATTCAAACGGCAAGTATATATATATACATATATTTGTTGATCTACTAAAACAGAGGAGTAAACATGCTTATTTCATTCGGATCTGAAAAAATACGTATTTGGATTCTTGAAGGGTTTGGGATCACTACTGTGAGGAAAATGGACGTAGTTTCAAGGTTTTTTTTTAATTTGTTTTTCATTGTTTCTTTAAATTAAATTGTGCACTCCTTATCATCCTCTCTACCGGCAACTCTCATTCTTGTTCTCTTCTCCGCCAGTGCACCATAACTGCAATATATCTAAAATTCTCTTTCTTATGGATGCTTTCAAGTCCTTAAAGAAGAAATCTATCATTGTTAAAATTATTGTTGAATTGATTTGGTCATTAAAATCCCCTTTTTTTGGCATTGATTTGGAATTTGATGAGTGCGGTGGTGGAGGAGGGGCGGTGGTGATGAAGGTTGTGAGGGAGGTGATGAGGGATGGGATTAGGGTTAGGGCTTGGGAAATTAGGATTAGAAGATTATGGGTCAAGGTAAAAGTGAAATTTTCTGTAGGGACATAACTGGAATTAAAAAATAATAAAGAAAGTGAGGGGTACCTCTATTTACACACTACCTTTTATCTTAAGACACATCATTAATTAGTTTATTTTTCATTACAATATTAACCTAATGTAATGACCACAAAGGATAAAGAGTTATGATACACACCTTACGTAATACACACCAATTACTCATTGCACATCATATCCAATTTTGATTTTTTATTTTTCACTCAATACACACTATCAATTTTCAAATATTTCTAAAATATTCTCATCTTCTCTAACCATAACCATAGCCATAACCCTACCCCTAATTATACCCCGCAGCCTCAACTGCAGCCGCAGCTACCGCCATCATCAACCGTTATCGTCAGCCATCCTACCTCTTTCTGCCGCCACTACCCTCCGACAGACACCATTCCCTTTTCTGTTTCCATCCCCAGTCCATTTGCGCCCCTGCCATGGCAGCAACTCGCGTTACCATTTCCTTCACTGCTGACATTGCAACTCGTATCTCCCTCACCCCTATCACCCCTCTCCAGCCCCGTTGGCCACCTTCTGCCGCTTCCCATCATCTAGATCCCCTCCATAGCGTGACTTAGTTCCTTCACTCCATCATTCGATCTGCAGTTACCACACAGAGAGAGAGAGAGAGAGAGAGAGAGAGAGATTTGGGTTTCCAGATCTAGGGTTTGAGGAGAAGAAGAAGAAAAAGAAGAAGAAGAAAGGGCTATGGGTGGAAATAGGAGGAGAGAGGAGTTGCAATGGAAGAGAAAATAGTAGTGAAGCGAGGATTTGTAGAGAAGAAGTGCTGACTGAAGGGGATTTGGAGAGGCAACGCCAGCTTAGCAGCAGCGGTAGTGAGGAGATGTTAGGGTTTTGGATTAAAGTTGGGATGGCAGAGATAGGGATGGCAGGGGATGGCTCGCCGGAGCTAGGGATGGCGAAGGAGGTGTGGTCGAAGCTGTAATGACTACGACGACGACGGGTAGCGAGCGGGCGGCGACGATGGCGGTTAGGGTTAGGATTAGGGTTAGGGCTAGGGCTAGTGGGGGTGGGTTGTGTGGATTGTGAAATTTGTGTAAAAATGTAATTGACTAGAAGGATAAAGATGTAATAAATTTTTTTAAGAAAATGGAAGATTGAAGATTGTGGGTGAAATGTGTGAGTAAGAGTAAAGATGGAAGATTAAGGTGTGTATTGAGCAAATTTCTTATTTATCAAATTACTAAAAGTGTGCGTTGAATCATGGTTTGCCTTGAGATGAAATGTAGTATGTAAATAGAGGCACCTGAAGTGAGGGGGTAATTATATTTCCACACACTATTCTCCTCAGTACACACTCTTAATGAATACTTTCTCAATACACACATTATAAAAATATAAATTCTCAGTACACATCTCTATATTCTAATATTACCCTCATTTTCAATTTTAAAACCCTAAGGTTATATTTGGTTTCAATTTTTGAATCAATTTTTTGACATTTTGATGAGAAAAATATAAATTAATTTGACAAAAATAAATACCAAAAAAATATTTTTTTTAATTTTTAAATTTGTTTGCCCCTAAAAAGATGAAACCATATTGAAATAAAAAGTTTTTTTTATATTTATTTTTGAAAACATATTCTAAAACTATACTAAACAAAATCTAATTTTATTTTATTTTTTTCCATTCATCCACTCATCTTTTACTATCGTTGCCGTCACTTTCAACCCTCTATCGCCACTTCTAGCTAATCTCCCTCAATCCTAAACCTCCATAGTCAACATTAAGTGATTCGTGGTAAGAGACTTGTGGGAATGTATAGTTCATGATAGAAAGTAATCGCAGGCGGATAATAAAAGAAGTGACGGGAAAGGATGACGGATGAGAGAGGTGACGCTGGCGATAGAAGATGGTTGGAGCATTTTAGAAATACGGTTTGAGTAGAAAAAGATGAGGGTATTATGGTATTTTTATTTTAGGATAAAATTGTAATAATGAAAATTTTTATGAACGTGTGAACTAAGTGAAATTAGTGTGCGGAAATAGAATTACCCGAACTAAGGGTTCTAAGAGAAAGATAGAGGTTTAGAGTAGCGCTCGAAAAAAAGTAATTTAATCATTTAATCAAAAATTAAATCAAAGGTTTATGCTTTTCAACAAATTGCACTAAATAAGGAACCCTATTGTCATAATACATAGTAGTCTCTCTCTATATATTGGGCTTTATTCCATGCAAGAAATTGAATGTTTATAAAATAGTTTGTCACATGTTTGTAATTCTTATTATTAGCATAACAAGTAACAAAAACATCAGTGTGTTTGGTTTAAGTTTTTTTGAATTAAGTTTTTTGAAAACTCAATTTTTTGGTTTTCGTGTTTTTTAATTTTTAGTGAATATTTTTAAAATTTTAAACATTTTTTTTACTTTTTTAGATGCATCTTACTTAGATGTATCTAAAAAGTAAAAAATTTGTGAAAAAATATTTTAAAAATTTAATAAATATATAAAAATACAAAAAATGTATTGAATTCTCGTATTTTTTTTGTATTTTTGGTATTTAGTGAATTTTTAAAAGGTTTTTTCACAATTTTTTTATTTTTTAGGTATATTTATGTTAGGTATGTCTAAAAAGTAAAAAAAAAATTGCTTAAAATATTAAAAAAAATTCAGTAAAAACAAAAAAACACGAAAAATAAGAAAGTAGAATTTTTTAAAAAGTGTTTTTGAAAAAACACAACCAAGAATATAAAATTTTACATATCAATTGAAATATTTTGTGATAAGTTAAATTTGTAAAATAAAAATATATGAATCTTATGAATAAAACAAGTAAGGATTAGCATTGGTCAATTGCTTAGTTATCATAATAGCATTTACAAATAAATTTTTTTTTTTCATAAAAAAAAAAAATGACAAATAAAATTTTACTCTACATGTTTAGGAGTTTGGAAGAGAATGGGTTTTTTGCTGATACAAATTGTGGAGGTTCTAGAAATGAAAAAAAGGGAACAGAAGTCTATTAAGATCATGGAATTTATTCTTCGGGAATTCAAGCGTTATAATTATACAAGTACTGGATGCAAACCCGCAAGTGACTCCAAGAGTGATGATGTTTTTAACATCAACCAAATTTGGTATGAAAGCTTAGATAATGAAGAGAAGAAAGGTAATCATATTTGTTTCTTCCCCAACCCCACCCCCCCCCCCCCTCCTCTCTCTTTATATAAAATTATTGGTTAGTTTAGAGATGTCACGTGATAGTGTTTCTCACCAATCATAAATTACTATGTTCCCCCATATTTTTCAATCACCCAAAATAAAATCGTAAACCTTACTTCCTTCATCAATCATAATATATATAAAGCATCATGTGATAATGTCCTAGACCAACCAGTAACTTATTCCCTTTTTTGCTATCTGTATAACATTCATGCCATTGATGTGACAATGTTACTAAAATTTGGTGCCAGATACTCGTGTTTCTTTGGAAACCAGCCAAAAGAACAGAACAGAGCAAGGTACTCACTGTCCAAGTTGTTTATTTCCTTTCAATTTACAAGAGTTTATTATTATTATTTATTTGGACAAATTATTTGGATAGTTCGGTCCAATTAAGGGAGATGATTAAACCCCATAAAAATCCCTCACAAAAGCACTCCTTTATAGATCCTCACAGGAAAGAATCTAGCACTACAGTGTAAATAAATAGTTTTTTTGGGTCAAAATCTATGAAAAAGTATTTTTGTGAGGGATTTTTGTAGAGATGTAACATTACTGTCTTATTAACATGAATAAGGTATTATTTAGAAAGGGATTATTTTAATTAAAAATTTTAAAAATTAATATGTTTGACATGTTTTTTAAAAAAGTTGAATTATATCTATCTAAAACGATTAATATATCCTCGTATTAACTTTTTTATACAACTAACATAAGGGTAAAATGAGAATTTTAGACAAAAAATAAAATATCATGCCAATTTTTTTATTTTTTATATTTTTCTATACAACTAAAAAATTTGGAAAGAAAAAAATATTTATAAATACGTCAACTTATTCAACTCATAAAAGTCTCCCATTCCACAATGAGACCCACGGCCAGTCCCACAACCCCACACTCAACTATGCATTGAGCAATTAGGGGTCCAGTCCTGGTGAGATTGGGTTGTCGATGTGGGGGAATAGGGTTTCGTTGCAGAAATTGATGATTCTGGATGGTCACCTGCTTTGTCCCATTTGTGGAGCCATTCTTTGTCTGAAATTTTTTTTATTTTAATTTTGTTGTTGTTGTTGCAGAGACACCAATACTAGTTGCATCAAAGAATGGTATCACTGAAATAGTTAGAGGAATCCTGGAACAATTTTCTGAGGCAATATATGACGTGAACTCAGAGGGAAAGAATGTGATGCTCTTAGCTGTGGAACACAGGCAACCTCAAGTTTACGGAACGTTGCTAAAACATGTCGAAAAATCCACAAAAGATTTGTTATACCATAATGACAATGACGGAAACAATGCTTTGCATCTTGCTGCAATTGCCAATACTTATCGCTCTTGGTTTGCCTCAAATGCTGTGCTTCAAATGCAATGGGAAATCAATTGGTTCGAGGTAATAAGAATGATTCATCATTTCTCCAAACCATCATCTACTACTTTTAATGTTAAAAAAGTTTTTAAAGATTTTTTTCCCCCTAATCTCCAATAATGCAGTTTGTTAAGAAAGATATGCCAAAAAATATGTTAACCCACCAAAATAAGGAGGGCAAGACCCCTGAACAGAGCTTTATGGAGACCCACACTGATCTTATGAGAAACGACGTTGACTGGCTTTTGAAAACCTCAGACTCTTGCACCATTGTTGCAGCACTAATTGCAACCGTCGCCTTTGCCACGTCGGCCGCTTTGCCTGGCGGCGTCCAAGGAAAAAACGGGGAACCAGTTCTCCAAGGACAGGGGATGTTTGAGATCTTCGCCATCTCATCACTCGTGGCGCTTTGCTTTTCACTCATGGCAGTGATCATGTTCCTTTCCATTCTCACCTCTCGACACCAAGTCATGGATTTTCATGTTAGGGTGCCCCTCAAACTCCTCATTGGTTTGACTGCACTTTTTATATCCATTGCTTCCATGTTGATATCTTTTTGCGGCGGACATTTTTTCGTTGTCAGAAATATACTCAATAATGCAAAGATTGCTGAATATTTGGTGGCGTTTCTACCTGTGACATTTTTTGTCATTGCGCAGTGTCCACTCTACTATAAGCTTTTCAAGGCCACAATACTTAAGACGGATCCTTAGCGTGGCTATAAAATTTCATGTGTGCGCCCTTTTTTTTTTTTGTGTGGAGAATATGTGTGTATATTTATGTTCTTAACGAATAAACGTTTATTTCATAACGAATGACTGTTAAGAAATAAACGAAATAACATTTATTTCTTAACGGATAAATGTTGATGTCATTCAACTCCCAATGCTTTGTATTAATAAATAATAAAGATTTGTGTGTTCTCTGTTATTTTGAAAAAGTTATTTGGTGACCTCAAAACATTTCTATAATGCATGTTATATATATTAGGACACTTGTTTGGTTATCTTTTCTTTTTTTCTTTTTGATCAGCAAAACAAAAATTTATCGATGAAAAAAAAGCAAGTTCTTTTTAGAAATAATGTGACTTAAAATGAATTTATTTAAATTTTGAAATTAAAGGTTCATTTAGAAATTGACCTTTAATATTTATTTTTACCAAATTAATTTCTAATTTAAAAAAAAATTCAAAAACCGATTCTAAGATTAAAACCGAACAGAGCCCACACTTGAGTTGTTTGTTGCAATTATTTAATTTTAGTAAGTCCATTTTAAATTCTACTTCATTGTTATTGTTATTGGAAGCCAACTCAATTCATAAATAAAATTTTGTTTATTCAAACATTTTTCCTGGGGCAAAATGACTCCAGCTCCAACCCCTCTCCTGGTTCACCCTGGGATAAATACACATGTTATAGACTGCATGTAGTGGTTACTGTAATTTCACATCGGAAAATACATTCTCATATCCACCCACCACATGATTCTTTTTCACAGGCAGGGGGAGAGAGTATTGAACTGGATACAGAAGAATAAAAGAATGAATTGGCTTAATCTCAATTGAGGTCAGCCCATGGATATATATAGATCACACTACAAGAAAAGTGGGTATATGAGACGGAACTATTTGCGACGGCACACTTACCGTCTCAAAAAGTCACTTTTTGCGACGGCAGAAAATGCCGTCTCAAAAAAGCAGAGTATTTGCGACGGCACCATTTACCGTCTCAAAAAAACAGAACATTTGCGACGGCACAATTTGCCGTCTCAAAAAATGAGAGCATTTGCGACGATGTTTTCTGCTGTCGCAAATACTCTGCTTTTTTTAGACGGCAAATGGTGCCGTCGCAAATACTCTGCTTTTTGAGACGGTATTTTCTGCCGTCGCAAAAAGTGACTTTCGTGTTTTTTTTTTTAATTTTTAGTGAATACTTTTAAAATTTTAAATATTTTTTTTAGATACACCTTACTTAGATGTATCTAAAAAAATAAATTATGAAAAAATATTTTTAAAAATTAATAAATACATAAAAATATAAAAAAATGTATTGAATTATTGTATTTTTGGTATTTAGTGAATTTTTAAAAGATTTTTTTTACAATTTTTTTAAATTTTTAGATGTATTTATGTTAGGTGTGTCTAAAAATTTAAAAAAATACTTAAAATATTAAAAAAATTCAGTAAAAACAATATAACACGGAAAACAAGAAAGTATAATTTTCTCAAAAGAGTTTTTGGAAAACTCTAACCTAGCATAGTGATTGTGGTTTTGAGACAGCTTCATATATATACAGTCACAAAATTCTATCGCAAATTTTTTTTTTAAAAAAATGTCTTCTTATTCTTTTAATATAACATTTATCTTTTCATTCATTTTTTCGTCTTCATGTCTCTCTGTCTCTATCTCTCTCTCTTCTCTTTATCTCTTTCACTCATCACTCTTCTTTCTCTGTCTGTCTGTTTCTCTCTCTCATTTTCTCTCTGTGTCTCTCGCCTATCTCTCTTCTCTCTATCTCTCTCATCTGTTTTCTCTCGCTCATCTCTCTTCTCTCTATCTCTCTCATTTCTTTTCTCTCTCTCTCTTATCTTTCTATCTCTATCTATCTCTCTCGCTCATTTCTCTTCTCTCTCTGTCTCTCTCTTTTTCTGTGTCTTTCTCTCACTCATCTCTTTTTGTCTATCTCTCGCTCATCTCTTGTTTCTCTCTCTTTTTCTATCTTTCTCTCTATCTCTGTCTCTCTCTCTCTCTCTTTCTCTTTTCTGTCTCTCTCTCTCCCTGTCTCTCTCTCACTCACCACCCTTCTCTCTCTCTCTACTTGTCTATTTGCCTATTTCTCCCTCACTATGTTCGCCTTGCTCACTCTCTTACTCCCATCTTCTCTATTTATCGAGCTCCTTCTCGATTTATCGATCCACTATAAACGACGTCGTCTTACTCTTTTGAACATTTCTCTTTTCACCCATTTTTTCAGCTTCCTATCTCTCTGTCTCTGTCTATCTTCTCTTTCCCTCTCTTACTCATCACTCTTCTCTGTCTGTCTGTCTCTCCCTTTCTCTATATGTCTCTGTCTCTCTCTTACTCATCACTCATCTCGGTCTGTCCGTCTCTCTCTTTCTCTCTATGTCTCTGTCTCTCTTCTCTTTCTCTTTCTCATTCATCACTCTTCTCTGTCTGTCTGTCTATCTCTCTCTCTCTCTTTTTCTCTGTGTCTCTTGTCTCTTTATTCTTTCTATCTCTTTCATCTATCTTCTCTCTCTGTCTTTCTTCTCTGTCTCTTCTTTTTTTCTCTCTCGCTTTCTCGCTCATCTGTTTCTGTTTCTCTCTCGTTTATATCTTTTCGCTCTTTTTTTTCTCTTTCTCTGTCTCTCTCTTTGTCTATATCTTTTCACCCATTTTTTCATCTTTTTCTCTCTCTTTTCTTTCTCTCTCTCATTCATCACTCTTCTCTCTCTGTCTGTCTATTTGTCTCTCTCTCTCTCTCTCTCTCTGTGTCTCTCATTCATCTATCTCTTCTCTCATCTCTTTTTTTTTCTCTCTCTCTGTGTCTCTCACTCATCTCTCTCTCTCTCTCTCACCACTCATCTCCTCTACCACCTTCACTACTACTGCAAACCCCATTTCACTGCCACCACTACAACCACGGTCGCCATTCCACCTCTACGACTACCATTACTACTACCATCGCCACCACTCCACTACCACCACTACCACTATTGCCACTACTACTACTACTACAATTATCTCTCTTTCACCCCTGCTACTTCATCTACTCTACTACTACCACAACTTCACCACTAATCTCCTTCGCCATCACCACCACCACCACCATCATCTCTTATCCACCACCTTCACCACTACTGTCGGTTCCTCTTCTCTACCACAAAATATTACATCTCTTCTCTCTCTCACTCATCACTCTTCTCTGTCTGTCAGTCTTTGTCTTTGTCTCTTTCTCTTTCTCTTTCTCTCTTTGTCTCTCGCTCATCTCTCTTCTCTCTATCTCTCTCATCTCTCTATCTCTCTTCTCTCTTGCTCATTTATCTTCTCTCTATCTCTCTCTCCGTCTCTCTCGCTCATCTTTCTTCTCTCTTCGTCTCTCTCGCTCATCTTTCTTCTCTCTTCGTCTCTTTCTTTTTCTATGTCTTTCTCTCGATTATCTCTTTTCGCTCTCTTTCTCTCTTTCTTTGTCTATCTCTCGCTCATCTCTTGTTTCTCTCTATTTTTCTATATATCTTTCTCTATCTGTTTCTCTCTCTGTCTCCTTGTCTCTCTCTATATCTCTTTGTCTCTTTGTCTCTCTCTCACTTATCACTATTCTCTCTCTCTATCTCTCTCTCACTCATCTCTTTCTCACCACCCATCTTCTCTACCACATTCACCACTACTGCAAATGTCATTCCATTATTACCACTACTACCACTGCAAATGCCACATTGACCACAAAAAATTAACTTTATTTTAATGGAAAATATTATCCCTACTTCTACCAAATAAAAAAATAATAATAATTTTTTATTCATTAAAATAAATATGAAACAAATAAATTTTCAACCTTACTAAATGAAAAAATAAAAATAAAAATTCATTAACTATAAAAAAAATTATTTTAATAAAAAATTATTTTTTTAGCAATGACATCCTCTATTACAAAAAAAAAAAAGAAAAGTCATTTTATTATTTAAATATTTATTTATAATGAAAATAAAAAAAATCCAAAAAAATTTTCATTCTCCCTCCTGCCTTTTCCATTCCCGCTCGGTTCCCCAACCCCAAACCCAAAATCCCCAATCTCAAAAATCCCTAATCTCTTTCCCCCCCATTCTCGCCCGGGTTTTCCCCCACCCTAAACCCAAAATTCCCAATCTCTTCAACCAGTGCAGTGAAGCAACTTCACACCCAACCTCTCAATCCATCGCGCCTGGTTCTTCAAGCTGAACAAAATGAGCAGTAGTAGTAGAAAAGCTAAGAACATGAACAACAATCCCATTTACAAAAACCCTAACTCCCCAATCGAATCCAAAATCAAAGACTTACTCTCTCGAATGACCTTGTCCGAGAAGATCGGCCAGATCACTCAAATCGATCAACCAGTGCAGTGAAGCAACTTCACACCCAACCTCTCAATCCATTCGAGACCTCTCCATCGGTCTCTCTCTCTCTCTCTCTCTCTCTCTCTCTCTCTCTCTCTCTCTTTCTCTATTTTTATGCATTTTTTTTCTTTGATCTTCGATTCATTGATATCTCAGGGAGTATTCTCAGCGCCGGCGATGGTGGACCGTTCGAGAAAGCAACGTCGTCCGATTAGATCGATATGATTGACAGATTTCAGAACACTGCGCTCGAGTCTCGCCTCGGGATTCCACTTCTCTACAGTACTGACGCTGTTCATGGCAACAACAACGTCTACGGTGCCACTGTATTTCCTCACAACATTGGCCTTGGAGCTACTAGGTATTATATGTAACTATTGTTGTTGCTTGAGAGAGTGTTAGTTTGTGTGACAGAGATGCAGAGTTGGTTAGGAGGATTGGAGTTGCAACTTCTCTTGAAGTTAGGGCTCATGGCGCTCAGTTTACTTTTGCTCCTTGTGTGGCTGTAAGTTCTCGTAATTTTCTATATTAGATTATTTGATCGGATTATTATCAGACCATTTTGTGTTCATTTTGGTTCAAATTGGTCATCCATGTATCAAAGATTTATGTAAATATGAATGAACTTTGTTTGTGGCATTACGTGTTTGATCAAACGCGAGAATGAACTTTGTTTTTTTCTTTCCCAAACAAAATATGAATCTTAAGCATTTTCAATGAAGTTGAGACTGAAAGATAGAAATATGGACGGTAAGCTAAGTGGGCAACTGTTAGATTTCTTTGAGAAATAAATGCAGAGAAGTGGTTGTTTCTGTATAGCTTTAAAATGATCTTTAGCACGATACAGTCATATTTTGGGAAACGATCACTATATTGGATAAATTTCATAATCTTAGCCGTAACCAGAAGTTCGACTTTTTTAGTCTTTATCCCCACTTCGACTTTTTTAATGGAGTACAAATATCTGTACACTAAGTCTCTGTCGACATTATGAACAACAGTTTAGTACTTGCCTTGGTTCTAGTTACAAAATGCTATAATATGGTTATATCCACTATTGGAACCTTCCATGCCATCTGACTTCTATCTGATAATGGGGCTAAACCGCATCATAGAAGGAAAACTTAGGTTCCCACTTCCTGGTATTAAGACTAGGAGGCGCATCTTCCAGGTAAATGCATGACATGATTATGCAAATATAAGATTAATTATTAATATAGATTTCCATTAACCCTATCTTTATGATAACTTATGTGCCAAGCAAACCTTTTATGTCAGAAATGCAGATACACAAATCTAGGATGACGTTGGCTGATGATGTCAACTTAGAAGAATTTGTTATGACCAAGGATGAGTTTTCTGGAGCTGATATAAAGGCAATATGTACTGAAGCTGGTTTACTTGCTCTAAGAGAGCGCCGTATGAAGGTGAGACAACTTCATTGTTGAATTATATGTGTATCATTTGTGTTTGTTGCAATTCCGTGTTACAACTAATTCTTAAAACATGATGCTTTTTGGCTGCTCTGAATTTTGGCTTGTAAAGTGGAGATATGAGAGTATTAGACACAGATGAACTTTAAGTAAGGATTAGTGTTTTCAGTCCCTTAGTTATACTATATTGGGTCCCCTCCTATAGATCTAATTTTCAACTTTGTAGAAAGAAAAAAGATGGGAGTTTGTGAAGGGAAAATATCGAGAAGCAAAACAAAGGAAGAAACAAAAATGAAGAGGCAGATTATGGCCTGTTTGTTTTTGTTGATCAAAAAGATTATGGCCTGTTTTGTGGACATATTCTGTTGCAAATCCCCCAGTCCAATATTTATTTTGCTGGTTGTTTGGAATCCTTAAGGCAGTGTTTGGTTCATGGATTTGGAGAGGGATTTGGAAAAGGAAAGAGAAAATGTAGGTGAAATGTTAATCCCCAAATCCTTGAACCAAATGCAGCTGAAATCAACAATATTAGACTGGAATCTATTTGGCTAGTAAATTTCACAAAGTACAGATTTTTTTGACTTCATATTCAATTTTTAGGCACACAATATGCATAGGTGACATTGGCCTCGTATATGTTAGTGAACTCATGATGTCTAAGTTTTGCCTTTTCAACTAGAGAAAGAGCAGAACAAAGTGAAATACTACTAATGATAATTAGACTAACCAAGAACAAAAACCTCAATGATAATTAATTATTACAAGAGTAAATAAATGAACCACTGTGTTAGTTATTTCTCTGAGTTTGCCTGTCCATTAAATATATATGTCCACGTCAGTCTTGAGGTCCTTAACTTTGTCCTTGTGAATTCAAAATCTATAGAAATTATTGGATGCTTTATACAATTGCATGTTGTTTAGACTTTGTCTAATAGAAATTATTCTATGTGTGCCTCAGGTTACGCATTCAGACTTCAAGAAGGCTAAAGATAAGGTCATGTTCAAGAAGAAAGAGGGGGTGCCAGAAGGACTCTATATGTGAAAATACTCTGTTCTCTATGCATATAGGCATTTGTTTTGCTTGCTTTTAGACTCCTATTTCTGTGTTTCTATACTGTTGAATATTTCGCTATGAGATATATTGCCATCTCATGTGGGATGATGATGGTAGTTTCTGCAAGGACAACGTTCTGGTTAAGTCAGTTGCCCGCTTAATCAATGAACTCATTTCCTTTTGACAGATTTTCATGTCATCGAACAGCTTCAATTTTTGAGGGTAATGTGTGTTGCTAATGTGTCATTTATTGTTTCCATTGTTGTGGGTCTGATGGAAAACTACTTTCATCTCCAGTTTAGAGAGCACTTTTTTCGTGGAAAATTCCTCTGAAACATGAGAAGCAAAAAAGATGGTTACCTAGTCATGGCATGGGTGAACTGTAATTTTTAGGGACATACTTGCAATTAGGGATGAAAGTAAGAATTCAATCTAATATCCTATAGAATTCAATCAGGGACATACTTGTAATTATTGTGAAGAAATTGTTATTTTTATATTATTATGGAAAATTTTTAATATTTTTAATATTTTTATCGTAGGATTTTTTCTTTTTTGCGACGGCATTACACCGTCGCAAAAAATAGAAAATTTTAATATTTTTATTAATTTTGTTACAGGTTTTACATTTTGCGACGGCATTATACTGTCGCAAAAAATAGAAATTTTATTATTTAAAATAGAAATTTTATTATTTTTTAATACTTTTTGCGACGGCATTACACTGTCGCAAAAATGGAAAATTTCATATTTTTAATACTTTTTGCGACGGCATTACACTGTCGCAAAAATGGAAAATTTCATATTTTTAATACTTTTTGCGACGGCACCACACCGTCGCAAAAAGTGTTTCTGCCGTTGCAAAAAAGACTATTAGCGACGGTATTTTTTGCTGTCTCAAATAACATTTTTACCGACGGTAAAATCGTGCCGTCGCAAAAAAGTCAAGAAATTTCAAACGTTATTAGCGACTGCACAGTGCCGTCGCAAAAAGGCAAAAATGCCGTCGCAAAACATTAGCGACGGCACTGTGCCGTCGCAAAAAGTCTTTTGCAACCCCTCCATTTGCGACCCCCTCTTGCCGTCGCAAAAAGTCATTTTGCCGTCGCAAAAAGTATTAGCGACGGCATTAGGAGTATTAGCGACGGTATTTTACCGTCGCAAAAAGTTAATTTTTTTGTAGTGTCAAAATGTTTAATATTAGGAAACTATACAAAATAGGAAATAACATAGAAAAGGAAATAAAATCAAGGCCTAAATAATGGCCATAACAAAACAGGGTCATATTTTAGAATATTCTGTGTATTATATTTCAACACTCCTCCTCAAGTCGGTGTAAGGATATTTGATAAACGCAGCTTGGCAATGGATGACTGATGCAAAGATGGTCCCACGAACTTGGTAAACATGTCTGCTAACTGGTGTGAAGAAGAGACAAAGGATAGGCTCACAATACCAGTCCGAACATTTTCTCTAATGAAATGTATGTCAAACTCAATATGCTTGGTACATTTGTGAAGCACAGAATCAAAGAATGACATAATGGCAGACTTGTTATCACAAAATAAAGAGGAATGAGCAGTCTCAGTAAAACCTAACTCTATCAAAATAGAGTGAAGTCAAAGAAGCTCACATGTTCCTTGTGCCATAGCTCGATACTCAGCCTCTGTAGACGACCTAGACACAACTGCTTGCTTCTTACTTTTCCATAGAAAGTACAGAAGCCAGATGTGGAACGTCGATCAGTTCTAGATCTTGCATAATTGGCATCGGTGAAGTAAGAGAGTCTAGATTGAAGACTAGTTGTGAAAAATAGTCCCAAGCCAGGATAAGTCTTCAAATACCTCAAAATATGACGAACTACGTCAAGATGCTTTGTATAAGGTGCATGCATAAATTGACTCACAACACTAACTGCAAATGTCAAGTCAGGTCTAGTGTTGGTCAAATAAATGAGACGCCCTACAAGACGCTGATACATGCCAAGGTCATCCAACAACTAACTAGACTCTGATGTGAGCTTGACATTGGGATCCATAGGAGTAGAAATAGGTTTACACCCTAACATACCAGTATCTTTAAGCAAGTCAAGAGTATACTTTCTTTAAGACAAAGAAATTCCCTATTTCGAGTGTACAACCTCAATCCCCAAAAAATACTTGAGACTTCCTAAGTCCTTGATATCAAAAGTCTGACCCAAGTTCCTTTACTTGACCAATGCCGATAGAGTCATCACCTGTGAGAATAATGTCATCTACATAAACCAACAAGATGATACACTGTACCGCAGAATTATGCTTGATGAAACAAGTATGATTTGAATGGCACTAAACAAAACCCATGGAGATGATAACAGAACTGAAGTGACCAAACCATGCTCGTGGAGACTGTTTCAAACCATATAGTGATTTGCGTAATCGACACACTTTCTCCGAATACTCCCCTTTAGCCCGAAAACCAGGTAGAGGATCCACAAAAATCGTCTCAAGGAGATCCCCATAAAGGAACGCATTCTTGATGTCAAGTTGATGAAGAGGCCAAGAATGTGATGCTATAAGAGAGGTGAGGAGACACACAGAAGTGAGCTTGGCAATAGGGGCAAAGGTGGCGGCAAAATCTTTGCCAAGAATCTATGTGAAACCTTTGGCTACCAAGTGGGCCTTGTAACAGTCAACTGAGCCATCCGCAAGGTACTTGATTGTAAATGCTCACTTACAACTGATGATGCTTTCCTCAGGAGGTAAAAGGACAAGATCCCAAGTATGGTTCTGTTCTAAGCCTGCTATCTCAGTCAGCATAGCCACTACCCATTTTGGATTCTAAAGAGCCTCTGGCACAGAACGAAGAATAGACTTCGAGTCAAGTTTGCCAAGGAAAGAGAGATAAGAGTCGGAAACCCTATCATAGGAAAGATATTGGGAAATGGGATGATTAGTACTACTCAAATAACTCAAACGAGCCAGAGGGTGTCGAACTCAAGGTGTGTTAATTATGACGAGGAAGTGGAGGAGATAGAGAAGAGTTACCTGACCCAGAGAGCGGAGATGCGGTAGGGGGCAACTGAGAGCATGGGTGACGAGAGTATACCAGCAGTAGAGGAGGGGAAGGTTAAGGAGAAGAAAAGGGAACAACCTCAGCCTCAACCTCAACCTCAACCTCATCTAAAATTAGCACCGGACGAACACTAGAAGAAACGGGTGTAAGAGCCTGCAAAGGAAGGTTAGAACTAAAGTATGGAACATCTTTACAAAAAGTAATATTCAAAGTATGATGAAAATGATGAGACACAGGATCATAGCATCTATACCCCTTGGACATGGAAGAGTACCCTAAGAAAATACACCAAATGGACGTGTCAGCTAATTTAGTGCAAGTGGGACTCCGATTTTGAACAAAACAGGTACATCCAACAGCACGAGGTAATATAGGAAACAAAGTTGTAGTGGGCATAAGAATATGGAACAAAGTAAGACCATGCAACACACGACTGGGTGTCCTATTAATGAGGTAAACAGCAGTGAGGATAGCCATATGCCAATAAGATTTGGGAACATGCATTCCTCGAAGGAGACAATGGACAACAGACATAATGTGACAGTTTTTGCGTTCAGCAACACTATTTTGTTCAGGAGTCTGAGGACAAGTAAGTTGCTGAAGAATGCCAGTTTGATTAAGATGGGAATGAAATTCATTAGAAAATATTCCCTACCATTATCAGAACGGATATTCCTAACAATTGTTCGAAATAGAGTTTTAATCATTTGTAAAAACTGAACAAAAATTGAGAACACTTCGGACTTACAACGAAAAAGATAGACCCACGTGCACCGAGTGTAATCATCAATAAAGGTTACATAATATCTATAACCAGAAAAGGCAGTAACTGGGGAAGGCCCCCACACATCAGAATGTATAAGCTCAATGGCAGTAAGAGTCATGTGAGGGATATAGCCAGTACGAGTATGTTTAGATAGCTCACAAACCGCGCAATGAAATTTAATATCCTTGCAAGCCTTATTAAAACGGGGAAAAAGTTGACATAAATACTGAAAATTAACATGACCTATACGAGCATGCCAAAGTTTTAAAGTGTGATGATTAAAAACACAAGACAAAGAAGTAGGCAAAACAGAGGCCTGGAAACTAGCCAAAGAAGAAGTAGAAGGCTCATCCGGTGGGTTTCCAAAGTAGTAAAGACCATCACGCTCATAGCCCTTGCCAAAAATCCTCTTCGAACTCAGGTCCTATAAAAAACAAGAAGAGAATAAGAAGATGACAACATAATTAAACTGTTTGGCAAGATGACTAACAGATAAGAGATTAAATGCAAAATTGGGGATATGTAAAACAGATGATAAGGTAAGGGTAGAAGATAAAGACACAGTACATTTATGATGAACAGAAGCTGAAGAACCATCAACGAGGCAAACAGATTGGGCTATGGTAGTAGGGATTGGAAAATAAAGAAAGGAAAACTCACCCGTGATATGATCTTTAGCTCCAGAATCCAGAACCTATAAGGGACTAGCAGGCCAAACATGAAAAACAATAGATGTACCTGTAGCAAGGGTGGCAGTAGTGGAAGGTGATGGGCCATGAGAACTAGCAAGGGATCCAAGCTAAGCCTGAAGCTGACCAAGCTGAGTCTGTAACTCTTGCAAGTTAGGGATAACAGAAGGCGCAGGGGCAGAAGCAGCTTCCACTAAAGTAGCTGTGTAAGGGCTACCAGGACCACGAGGATGAGTAGAACATTGCCTCAACTCAAGATGAAGTTTGAAGCAATGCGCCTTGACATGCTCAGAAGCACTACAATGATGGCAAGTAATGGAACTCGAAGAACCTCGAGAGCCAGATTTAGCAACAAGGGCCATCTGATCAGATAAAACTAGAGAGATTGAATGAGAGCTCGGCTGAACCAAATGCTCACGACGCTCATCACTATCAATGGTAACGAATACCTCATAGAGGGACATCATAGGAGATGCGTTTAAAATTTAAGTTCGAAGAGATTCAAACTCAGAATTTAAACCCATCAAAAACTGGTAAGTGTGCTGGCAATCAAGACGGTTGGACACAAGAGAAATAGCAGTAGCGGGTAAATCAGTCAAGGGTTCATATTAAGCCAATTCTTCCCAACGAGCCTGAAGGTATCCACAGAACTTGGACACAGAAAGGCCCAAGACAAACTATGAGGCACGAGTAATATCCTAATAAAGCTCAAAGATGCAAGCATCATTATAAGCAAGGGCATACATCTGGAACAAGGCACACCAGAGGCTAAGGATTGTGTCGCAATAAAGAAACATATGATAGATACGATCCTCTATAGAATTAAACATCCAACCCAAAATAGTGCAATTATCAATATCTCACAGGGTTCGTTTAGGGTCTGTCTCATCGGGCTGGGTAGTAGAAGGCAAGAGCCAATGAGATTTTCCCTTGCCCCCTAAATAGAGTTTAAGGGAATGACTTCAAGCGGAAAAATATTTCTTATTTAGCACCACACTCGTAATGCGATGAACAAGAGTGTGATGAGAAAAAAAAAATCAAAACTCATGGGAATAGGTTTAATGGTCTCAACAGAAGGAGCAGCAGGAGGTGTCTCATTAGTCATGGTGATAGGTTTGAAAGTCACACAAAGTCATAGTAATACAGTCCAAAAAAAAAAGAAGCAAGAGGCCAGAAAAAACTCAACGGCCTATCCAATTAAATGCGACCAAATAAAGCCAGGAGCCAACTCCAAAAACATAAGGGAAAAAAAAATTCTTAACACATTAACTTGGAGCACCCAAACAAGGAAAAAGGACATAACAAACCCTAGGGACAAAACCAAACCAATCTCATTCACATAAGAGATTGGTCGGCACTCATATAGCCCTCGACGAGGGTTTCTAGGGACTGTCTAGGGACTGTCGAGGGTCAAGGGTTAAGAAAGAGGGGTTGTTGGCTAGTGGGCAGCGGTTAGGAAGGAGTTTCAACTAGCTAGGAAAAGAGGAGAGAGGTTATCGGCTGGTGGATGGTGGCTGGAAAGGGGTGTAGACACCCCATTTTTGACCGTCCTTAAGACTTGGGCGCCACCGATTGATCACCCAATGATGAATGTGCACGCTTGTCCAAATGCTCGAATTCCTCAGCAGGAAACCTCAGTTTTGAGCCTCAAAAACCTAGTACATAAACATTAGTGGCCGACCGCCCACTTGTGTAAAATTTCAGATCTTTTTGCCAGCTGTGCCAGTTGTCTATACAGATGCATGCTCTATACCAGTTGTGTTTGTATGAATATTTCCGAGATGGTCTGATATATTTCTATATATAGAGGACTCCCTCTCATATTTTTAGGGTTAGAAAAATTTAAGGAGCTAAAGTTTTGAAAAATATTTCTCTCTCTACATTTCTCTCTCTCTCTCTTGTAACTTTTATACTCTTTGCCTAGACACTCCAAACCAAATCTTGAGGGTTCTTTGCTGAGGTGTTTAAGCTTGCATTGTAAGGTTTTGAAGGTGTGAAATTAGTGGTTTGTGATTCAAAGGGTCATTCCTCTTCAAGAGGTATAACTCCAAGCTTCTTTCCCTTATTCATTTACCATCATTTATTGCTATTTTTGTACTGTTTTTTACCTATATTGATGGGCTGAAACTTGTGGTTTAAGGCCATTAAGGGTAGAGGAGTGGACCACCCCTCTTTGACCCTTGCTTTCTAGGCCTTTACCCTTGTGTTTCCCACATTGTCATCAAATTTTTTTGAACTTTTTACCACTAATTTTCAAATGTTTCTAGAAGCTAAAAAAGTGGTTTTGAAGTCCTAAAAATGGAGGGGTTAGCCACCCCTCCTTATGCTTATGTACTAGCTTAATTTCTCTATTGTTATAGCTAACTTTTTCACGCCTTTCCATATGAATTTCAGTGCTATTTTTTGACTATTTTGGGACTATTTTAGGCTGTTAGTTTCATTTGGGCTTTGTTTAGCATGATTGTAGTGTAATAGTCCTCATAAATTTGGTATTTTAGGCATTAGACACCAACCTATTTGAGTTGATAGCATTTATTTCAAGCTTTCCATACTTGTGTTCATCTCTAATCACCTCTGTACTTCTCTCGTTTATTGGCTTTTTCCTTTGCTTTGAGAGTCGTTTCAAACCAATTATTTGTTTAAACTTGAGATCGAGATCGTTGTGCTTAATGGTTTAATCTCTTCGGAGGTTTATTACCAACGGCATGAAATCTCTCTCATGCCCAAAACAACCCTTTGTTTGACAGTTCCCTCCTTTAGTGAACTTAATGCTCATTTTGGACTAAAATGATTAATGAATGGAAAGGTAATTAAAAGGGGTAATCAATGGAGTAAAATGAAACAAGATAATAATATGGTTTGGGTTCAATCAGATGTTAATTGAACCCGTTGAGTCTTGAAGCATTTCATACTAACTAGTGATGAAAATGGTTCAAGTTTCAATGTCAACCGCTTCCCTTGGTCAATATCATAATAGGGAGGAGGTTCGTGAGTCTTTAATTGTGCATTTATTGAAATTGTATCCCTTGGTTCATAAGTCATCACGCAATGAATTTGTGCCGATTGATAGCTTGCGAATCGAGCCTACCACTCCTTTGACATGTTTGATGATAAGAAGGGGTAGGGTGGACAAACATCCCCTGAGAATGCTTTGTTTGTGCTCTGTTTGTTGTCTGTTACAGCAAGAGAAACCTAACATTAGCGGCCGGCAGGCCACCTTTACTAGGCGGCAGGCCACTATTAGTGGCCACTACTCCTGGCCTGCCGACCACTTTTGTTTTTCAGCCAAGAAGTTTCCTTTTTCTGCAGAAACAGAGTAGAGGCAGAGGTGAAAAAACAGTGCAATTCCCTGACTGCAAAACAGAAGCATTTTGGCAGTCAAACAGAGGCATTTTCGGGTGGAAATCCGCATTCATGCATGAGCCATCCCTAGCATTTTGGCTCGGGACATGTAATATCGTGTATGTTTTCCAATCCCATGTCTTTGTCCTTTTTATTTACTTGCTTATAATGGGTAGTTTAGAACATCACGTTTCTTTTAGCATTTTTCATGTTTGCATCCTGTTGTCTTGCATGAATCGAGACTCGGTTCATCATTCTAAAAGCATTTTCGTTTATTATTTCGTTGAATACGTGTTTAAAACCGCATTCTATCAAATTGATTCACATGTCGTAATTACTGGCCGAGCCTATTAATTACTTTTTTGCATGTATCGCATTAGGCATATTTCATTAGTTAGGATCATGCATTTTTCTAACAAGTTTCTCTTTTGGCTCGCCTCGGGAATTGAGGTAAGCTTTTATTTGCTTTAGCATATCGCATGCATGTGATTGTTACCATGACAAAGCATGATACCATGATGTTAAGTGCTTAATTGATATACTTGCTTGAATGCCTATGGATGAAAGGCTAATTGCTTAAAATTGGATGATTGATCAAATGTACATGCGCGCTCACTTTTTCAAGTAGTACATATTTAAACACCTTTCAAAACATACATGAAATCGAAGTGTTTCAATTTTTGCAAATTAGTCTATACTTGTGTGCGTCACATAGTAACATAGCCTAATAATTGGAGCAAGAGCATATAATGTAAATAAGAATCACATCATGATTAGTAGAGACCGATCTTTGGTCGGGCGAGTGGAGTGTTCAATTCATGACCTTCCCCTCTCGTACCTAAGTTCCCGAGCCAAGACACTTTAGTGATAACGGATAAGTGGCCTTTGGCACAAGTCTTGGATTTTCTAAATTTTTCAAAAATATTTAGGTGACAACTCTGGAATTTGGTAAAGTAGTCAATTTTGGCATTTTGATTCAAAATCGATTTTCCAAAAGATTTGTTAGATTTGGATTCTTTTGTGTTTATCTATTTCACATTGCAGTTGTGAGATCAGATTCAGAACTACGAGAGTCCGAACTGTAGGACTAATCGTATCCAAAGGGGGCACGAAAAGCAAGCTATAGTTTCTAGCGACTCTGCTGGGAAAAGATAGAGAACTTGACTCAAACTTCATGATGTGAAATGTTATTTACACATATATGTTCTGTGCATTACATTTGCATTGGTGCGCTTAAGTCACTGTGTTTGCCATCTTTTATCTTGGATGGTTTGCCAGAGGCTTGCCCAAAAGCTTGCGAAAAGACTGACCGGTCGTAGGCTCTGTCATGTTGATAACACAACCCTTGGATCTAGACTATTGTTGTACCGTTTGATCCTCATTTCACTTCTCGGTGTTAGGTGTGAAAAGTATATTAGGTAGTCTTGACGAGGCACCCATTTTGACCATTTGGCCTAGTTGCATATAGAAAAGCCATAGTGACTGATCCAAATTAGGACAAGATGCTCACCCTTATGCAGGATTGGGTGAAACCGCTAGTGAATCCTAGTTCATGACCAAAACTAGGACAAGGTAACCCTACCCCCGTCATAGGGGTATTTTTTTGGCTCTCTTTTAACTGGTATGTGCTTTATAGTGAAACTGTGCAGAAATGTGCATATTAGTGGTACAGTTGGTATCTGTTTTGGGCAGAATTCAGTATGGAGTGCAATCTTACAGCTTTGATCATGTCTGTGTTGATAACATCTTAGCTGAGGTGCTGTGCGGTTTCTTATTGCTACTCTTTTGCTTTATTTCTTTTTCTAGGTAGTTTAAAACCATAGCTTCAGAAAGTATGGATATCCCCCAAGTACTTTAGACCTGAGTCAGAAGACTTTGCAAGGCCGGGGATCTTGTTCGGAGATAACCTGTGTTTACCTCACTACCACCAGTTACAAGGCAAAGGAGGATTAGACAGAGTTCGCCAGTCCAGTTCCTACAACAGTCACCCCTCAACTCACCTATCTCCAGTCCGGTTCGGGAACAGTCATCTACTTTCAACTCAACACGAGACCAATCACCTATTCCAATGGCACAATATCCCCCGGCCAGTATGGAGGAACTGATACACCATTTGCAATAAACATTCGAGACATTGCAGCATGACGCGGTCCGTCAAGCCGAGGTTACGGCCAGTCAGGCCAAGGTTATAACCAGGCTACAACAACAGCAACCGCAGCCAGCAGCAGCAGCAACCTCTGCATCACATGTGCCCACCGCAGCTATCCCAGTGCCCTGTGCCACTGCTAATACTGCCAGTGTTCAAGAAAACCAGGGCAATCCAACAGAGCCAATCCCAGTACAAGCTTCCAAAGCACCAATTTATCAGATCGAGGCATCATTTGAATTCGAAGTCGATCCAACTACGCTCAAAGTCAACAAATTGAAGAAGCTGTTCAAGAGAGCACAAGAGGTTAACTCCATCCTGGACATAGAGGATAGATACACTGATTCTGTGGTTACATTACCAGAGCGGTTCAAGATGCCACACATTGATCGTTTTAACGGTTCCAGGGATCCAATGGTTCACTTGCGACTATTTTATGATATCTTGCGACTGATGGGCTTAACTAGACTACAGAAGCTCTCTCTCTTTGGTCACACCATGTCAGGTATAGCGGCCATTTAGTATGCTAAATTAGAAGATTCCATCAAACAGAATTGGAAGGAGATGGTCGAAGCCTTCAGTGATCAGTACTCTTACAATACTTAAATCGAGGTCATAACTTGTGATCTCGAGGCAGCACGTCAAGAGCCGAATGAGGGTTTCTCTGAGTTTGTAACAAGATAGAGGGCCAAAGTCTCGATGGTGACCGCTTGACCTTCAGAAAAGGATTCGATCAGAATGGTTGTCCGGAATCTGCATGGCAAGTTGTTGCAGAAGATGATTGTTCCACCTCTATTTACATTCACAGAGCTTCATGAAATAGGGTTTCAAAATCAGGATGCCATGAAACGGGGACTTATTACTGAGGATAAAAACCAACCAAGAGGTCGTTTGTTCGTAGTTTCAATGCTGCTAGTGGTAGCATAGCTGCGAGGCCTTCGAACGTAAGTGTTCTCACCACAACAAAAATCGCTGACCTCATTGCCAACATAGGCCCACAAACACCATCCAACCCTATCCGAACTCAGAGTATGACTTTTAACCAACTGTACATGACCCTGTCCAAAGCTATGCAGGTGCTAGTCAAGAGAGGGCACCTAAAACCCTTAGATCCTCACCCAATTCCTGATTCTCTTCCACCAAGCATAACCCCGCAAAATACTGTGCTTTTCGCCAGCAGCCCGGTCATGACACCGACCAGTGCTTTCGATTGCGTCATGAGATTCAGGATCTCATTAACAAAAAGGTGATCGCTCCACCTCAGAAACCAAATGTAACCACAAATCCACTCCCAGCCCATAATCAAGTCTCCCCACCTCGAAATCTTAACCCGATTCATATGATGTCCGCCATTTACGACCCCAGCATATACATTACTTCCTCCCACCTACTGAAATCGACGTTGTTCATTCCTAAGGGCACGGACTTGTGCATGATGGACACGTCTAACCTACCACCTAAGCTTTCTAGACCAGTGACGACAACGCCCTTCGTAAAAGAGATTTTGACCTCGGAACGTCTTGGGGACAATAAAAAAACATATGATCCGAGTTGTTACATCGTGCCAACCACTCAATCCAAGCTCGTAATGGTATTACCGACCTCGATAGAGATTAATGTGGTCAGGGAAGATGGCCTAAATCAGGGGTTGGATGATCTTGCAGATCTTGAAAAAGATCTAGACAACCTACAATTCTTTGCTAAGCATGATCAGGGAGATGTACAGATTGGATGGTTCGACCTGAATGGATCAACTGAAAACACCAGATGGTTGAGTGATGAGTCAGACAAAGAAGAAGAAACTGGGGTAAAACCAGAGGGAATGGAAGTGGGGGTAGTTATAGTGGCCAGAAAGGCTGATGAGAAAGGAAAACTGCTGGAGAACACATAAATGGGAAACCCAGGTCAAGAAGTAGGAGTTGTGAACACTACAGACACTGAACATGAAGTTGCACTGAGGCAATTTGGAAGAAAAAGAGAAAGAATTGAAGACAGTCAGGAAACCGTAATTGCATGGCATCTTGTGGGGGACACTTATGATGTGAAAATGGTCCAAGTAGAGCCTGACAACTGCTTGTCAACAGCTGATGGTGAGTGGTGGGATGACAATGATTTGTGTCTGGCCCATACCACGAAGATTGGGGAGGTTACCTCTTGGATAATACATGGTATGCCGAGGAGATAGACCAGCTTACCCGCAGTGGGCGGTATTTTAAACCGCCACACCTGGATCAAATAGAGCCATCAGGAAAAGTCAAGGAGGTTGAGAAACAGAAGGAGAAGCAACTAGAAGAAGAGTCAGTATTAAAATAGCTCAAGAAAATCCAAGCTAACATCTCTATCTAGGGTTTTCTCATGGCCTTACGAGTGCACCGACAAATAGTGTTGTCGGCAATGGACAAGGCTAAATTGTCCATTGATACCACGCCCGAGCAGCTTGTGGGTTTGGTCTTTCCTGGTGGTGCCAGGCCAATGCTTACTTTCTCTTACAAAGTGCTGCTGTCGGAAAGGTTGGCTCACAATAAACCGTTGTACATATCTGTGGAATGCAGAGAGAAGTGGGTACCAGTGGTGTTAGTAGATACCGGTTCGCCTATCAATGTCTGTCTGTCATGTACTGTCTACACGGTTGGCCTTAAACTGGCAGACTTTATCCTCATAACCCAAGTGATACGGGCATATGACAACGCAAGCCGAGAGGCCATGGGTACAGTAAAGGTGCGAGTCTAGGTTGGCCCGTCAGAACAAGAGATCGAGTTTCATGTCTTGGATATACAGGCTACTTTTAACCTGCTGCTGAGAAGGCCTTGGTTACATCACGTGAAGGCTGTTTCCTCTACCCTCCATCAGATGTTAAAGTATCCTCATAAGGGAGGAGTAGCTATTGTTTTGGAGAACTTATCCATCCATCCACCTCCGGAGGTGACCACGCCAGTGCTAGAGATCAATCATGGCGACGATGATGTCTTCCTCTCGGGATTCACTCTAGCTGAAACCCGAGTTGTACAAACCATTCTGGCCACGGACAAAGGCATGTACGTCAGTGCCTAATCCATCTACTTCATGAACAAACTGCGGCACGTTCCAGGAATTGGGCTTGGAAAGAGTGGTCGGAAAGGTGTTGCAGCACTGGCATATGTGCCACACAACCCACATGCCTTTGGACTGGGCTATGTGCCTACTAAAGAAGACCGGATTAGAAAAAGGGAAGAAATAAGAGGCAGAGCCAAAGCCAAGAGAGCTGGGAAGCATTATGAACTCGTTCACAGGCCAATTCGAGGTATGCTAAATAGCCGTTTTGTTCGGGAAGGAGAGGATTTCCCTTTTGCAGCTTTCCTAAGCCTTGGGTAAATACCTCGAAAAAGCGTGTCCCTGGGTTCATGATCTTTTTTGATCTACAGTTACAGGATAGTGATGAGGAAATGGCTGAACCAAACATTAGAGCTAGCCAGAGCACGGAAGATGACTCACACGACAATGAGCTTGGAGTAGGGGCAGCACTGGCCAGTCTCCTTACAGATCCCGCGGCTGACCTAGAGGACTTAAGGGATAACTTTATTGTCTCCATAATCGCGGAAGAACCCGGTGTGGACCTATCCACTGGGATTTTGGATGCATTGAGGGCACCGCATCTTACTTGGCAGCTGGAGAAGGGCTTTCTTTCCAGTTTTGAATTATGTGATGAGCCAGAATTTGATCCCACTGAGTCTGTGGGACCGAGATCAGATTCAAGTCAGTTTGGGGAGTCTGAGTATGGCATTCCCAAGGATGGTAACCCGAATACCAAAGTCCTGTCTAGGTCTTCATTCAGCTTTTGTTTTGAGTCTGTAATCGAAGATCTGGACCTTTTGAATGAAAACGCTGCAGATGCTGAGTATTTCTCTGTGCCACTGGTTTATTGTATTGACCAAGATTTTTAGAATTTTAATGAAAACGAAGAGGAAGGAATTCCTCTGACTTTGAAAAACTTGATTAATCGAGAGGAGAAGAGGTTTGCTAAGCCTTGTTTCGATAAAATCATTGCTATTAATGTGGGCACTGAGCAGGATCCACACTTGGTCCAGATCGGGTCCACGTTGTCTTCGGAGAAATGTGAACGTTTAATCTCTTTGTTAAAAAAAATTCAAAGATGTTTTTACGTGGTCTTACGAAGACATGCCTGGAATTGACCTTGAGATCGTAAAGCACCGGATCCCTTTTGACCTTGAGGCCCATCCAGTGAAGCAGAAGCTGCGCAAAATTTGTCCGAATTGGGCGTTGAAAATCAAGGAAAAGGTCACCAAGCAAATTGATACAGGATTCTTGTTAATATCCAACCTAGTTACCCAGTATCATCCTACTGCCGAAGAATGATGGTAGAATCCCGGTTTGTGTCAACTTTCGAAACCTAAACAAAGCGATCCCGAATGACGACTTCCCTCTGCCACATATTGATGAGTTGGTAGATTTCACCGCAGGCCATGCCTTGCTTTCCTTTATAGATGGGTTTTCTGGGTACAATCAGATTCTGATGGCACCCGAGAACAGATAAAAGACCGCCTTCACTACACCGTGGGGTACGTACTGCTTTCGAGTCATGCCGTTTGGGTTGAAAAATGCTAGGGCCACCTATCAGAGGGTTGCGACCACCATTTTGCATGATGTGATCCACAAAGAGGTTGAGGTGTATGTAGACGACATGATTGCCAAATCCAAAGAGCAGGAAGGCCACTATACCGCACTCAAAAAATTCTTTCAATGGATCAGGGAATACAGATTGAGGTTAAACCCGCAAAAATGCACTTTCGGCATAACGGTAAGGAAAATGCTGGGCTTTTTGATCACACAGAGGAGCATTGAAGTAGATCATCCCAAAACCAAGGCCATCTTAGAAATGCCACCACCAATGATTGAAAAGGAGGTACGCGGCTTTCTGGGTAAAGTGCAATTCATAAGACAGTTTATCTCCAAATTAACCTTGACTTGTGAACCACTATTTGGTCTCCTAAAGAAAGGGAAGAAGTTCCGATGGAACGATCGATGTTAGTTTGCCTTTGAGCAAGTCAAGCAATACCTACAAAATTAGCCTGTGTTGTCGCCACCAAAGCCGGGGAAGCCTCTGATTCTGTATTTGTCAGTAACGGACTTGACCATGGGGTGCATGTTAGCTCAAGAATCTGAAGATAGGGTGGAGAAGGCAGTCTATTACTTAAGCAAGAAAATACTAGACTACAAGACTCACTACACTCCCTTGGAGAAAGCTTGTTTAGCCTTGGTATGGGCTACCAGGAAGTTAAGGTACTACTTGTTAGCTCACTCTGTAATCTTGGTTTCGAGATTAGATCCCATCAAATATCTCTTTGAGAAACCAACGCTTACGGATAGGTTAGCTCATTGGCTGCTTCTTCTTTGCAAATTTGAGCTCAAATATGTTACATGCAAGTTAGTTAAAGGAAGAGTTGTAGCAGAATTCCTGGCTGACCGCCCAGTAGAGGGCGATGAGGCAGTGGAATATTTGTTCCCAGATGAAGACATTCTACAAGTTGAAGAGGAAATTTGGACGATATACTTTGACGGAGCATCCAATCAATATGGTTACGGGATAAGCGTGTTGCTGATGGCACCCAATGATTCCCATATATCTTTAGCCTTCAAACTCCAATTCAAAGTGTTAAACAGCGAAGCGGAATATGAAGCGTGTATTGCTAGTCTAGAAGCTGCCCTAGAACTAGGGGCAATAAGGTTGGATATCATTGGGGACTCAAACATGGTTGTTTCTCAAGCAAACGAAGACTCGAAAGTCAAAGCAGAGAAGATGAAGGTTTACCATCAGGCCTTGAATATTCTGATTCTGAGGTTTGAAAAGTTGATATTCACGCATCTACTGAGATAGAACAATAAGTTCGCTGATGCTTTGGCAACTCTATCTTCTATGGTAGATATCCCGTTAGAAATAAAGTTGCGTCCAATCATTATCGAACTGGAATATGCGCCGACCTACAAGACTGTTGCCACAATAGATGAAATGCAAGAGAAAAACCCCTAGTATTATGATACTTGGAACTTTCTAGAAAAAGAGGTGTATCCACCAGGGGCAAATGCCAAGGACAAACGGGGAATACGGCGTCTGGCCGTTCAATTTATCATCTGCGGGGGCAAGCTGTATAAAAGGGGTCATCTGGGAATGCACAAGTTGTGTGTGGAGGAAGAAGAATCAAAGCGTCTTATGGAGGCTATCCACGGAGAGAAGTGCGAGGCGTACATAAATGGTGCGATGTTAGCTTGGAAGATTCTCAGACAAGGTTATTACTGGTCAACCATGGAGGAAGATTATATTGGCTTTGTAGAGCGATGCCATAAATGCCAAATTCATGCCAATCACATGAATATACCTCCGTTTAAGCTTTACAATATGACTTTACCATGGCTTTTCTCAGTTTGGGGAATCGACGTTATCGGTGCGGTCTCGCCAAAGGGGTCAAATGGACACGAGTTCATCCTAGTGGTGATTGACTACTTCATAAAGTGGGTGGAAGCTCAGTCCTATGCTGTATTGAAAGCGTCGCATGTAGCCAAATTCATCAGAAATAATATCATTTATTGGTATGAAGTTCCAAATGAAATTATATCAGATAACGACTCACACTTCAAGAAAAAGGTGGTGGATCTGCTTGAGAAATACAATATGGCTTTTCATAAGTCATCGACATACAGACCATAGACTAATGGAGCTATTGAAACCACTAACAAGAATATTAAGAATATCTTGCAGAAGATGATGGAAACCTACAGGGACTGACCCGATAAACTGCCATTCGCGCTCTGGGGCTACAGGACCTCAATCCGAACATCTACAGGGGCAACCCCCTATTCTCTCATCTGTGGGATGGAGGTTGTTCTGCCAATAGAAATTGAAGTGTCGTCGTTGTAAGTTATGGCCGAGTGTCAGATAGTGGAGGTGGATTGGCAACAAAGTAGATTTGATGAGCTAATGATGTTTGATAAAAGAACACTGAAGGCATTGTATCATGTCCAGGGCTACCAATGCAGAATTGCCAGGGCTTTTAACAAGAAAGTTAAGTCCAGGAATCTCAATGAGGGAGACATGGTACCGAAAGACAACCAGGCTCCCATCCACGACCCTAGGGACAAGTTCAGACCCAATTGGACTGGTCTTTATATCATCAAGTCAATCTAGTCAGGAGGGGCGGTTATTCGTATGGACTTAGATGGCCTGGAGTTTTCACAGCTGATCAACATGGACAAGTTGAAAAAATATTACCCCTGAGAGGCTCGCTAGGCCGAAAACCCGAAAAGGCGACCTAGGCAAAAGTTAGAACATCAAAAATTAGAAATAAAGAAAAACTGAGCTCGTAAGGTTGAAAACCCTAAAGGGTGACTTTGGCAAAAATTAGAGCGTAAAAGGAGAGAGTTAATACTCGAGTGAATCTGAACCGAACTACGTAAGGCCTGATTCTCCATCTTTGGTATATGCAGGCGACTTCATCTCGAAGTTCGGCCGTAACCATCTCCAATTCAACTGTCATATTCATTCATTTGTCTAATCAGGCCATCTTTGTCCATCGTCTGTGCTCGGTTATGTGATCTCTAGTATAGTGGTAGAAGGATCGATATGATACATACAATTATGAGCAGTTGTGATCTTTCAATTCGACGTTGTGGATCTTGAGGGCTAATTCTGTGTGTCAGGCAGTGATCATTTTTTAAAATGGTTATGAAAAGTTTTAATAAAAGTTAATTTTGCTCAAAATTTACCTTTTACAACTTAGACCATTTTGGGACCAAAAGGAAAATTTTTAGTGCTCACAACTTTAATTCTATTGATTTCAACACAAGTACATTATCCAACTCTATGATTAATTAAAGGTGCTTTACATCATAAAACTGGAAAAGAAAAAGTAAAGTAATAAACTAGGGGCATAGGCGAGATCAGGTGTTCCTGCATCCTCTGCTCGTGCTTGTGGAAGCCACTGCCGCTAAAGTTGGCCCAACCTATGCCTCCTCTTCACGCCAAGCCAAGCACTCGCCGGAAAGAGCATAACTGAAACTAGGGGCAGGGGCTGGGAGCTCTCTCGTCTTCCAGGCAGCAAGGTACCGAGTCAAATGTAAACCATGAAGTGGAAATGGGGCCGGGTATTCTACCTCCTCATATGGATGGGTCTGATCATGTCCAAACTGGAGTCTGAACTGAAAAGGAAAGTAGAACACACAATGCGTGAGGCCAATCAACTAAATACCCAACTGTCGGGACATGCTGTAGCTCATGTCGGTCAAATTAAGCTAGGGGCAACGCCTAGCTATGTCAGTTGCAGATTTGCTGCACATCCAGTTGTACCACCACCCCTCATTGGGAAAGTCCACTAGTCACTAGCGAAAAAAGTAAACTCGGGCTGAATACTCGAGGGAAGGGTCCACTACTTTCAGCTTATCCATGAGCCATACACGTGAAGAAAAAAAAAAAAAAGAGATTAAAGAATAGAGAGATGGACGTTGAGAGAAAAGTAAAGAAAAGGATTTTTGCAAGAAAATAGAGCGTGAGTGCCAAGTGATCTGAGAATTATATATAAGAAATGGTGGGAAACAATACCTGGAGCAGTAGTGGGCTTCCCACGAACATGGTGGTCTCTCGCCAATGAAAAGCATCTAACCCCATCAGGGTCTCGACCAATGCCAAACCAATGCAACTTTTACCCTCTTTTAGGCATTGGCCTACCTCGATCAACTTAATGTTGGCTCCACCATAACTAGGGGCAAGAAGAAAATGCACGAGCATACATAAACAAAGGACATATTGCCGAAAGCTTCGCCAGAGAAGGTCGCCTCTGTCTCCAATATCAAAAAATTAGTGAATCAAAACGGGTATATCTAACTCCCCATCATGAGCCAAAGCTCGACCTTCGTGCAAAGTAAGCCTGCACATCCGTCCCAAAGCTTGGGCATGGCCAAAACAAGGCTGAGGTATGATTTCCTCATCGTGTCAAGATTCTAGCAACGCTTGAAATTCTTCAAGAATTGGACATATTTCCTGGGCGCCGAAGCGAAATACATGTGTAATTAGGTTCCAACATCGGGCCCCAGCATGAAGGAATGGAAAACAAAGTGGAGTACGACTCAATGGAAAGACGGCGTTTATGCTAAAACCTCAGAAATTTACCTTTTCCGTGTCGTCTAAAGTGGTCATCCAATCCGTGAGCTTCTCGGCAAAGAAGCTCTCCATTTTCAAAGAAAACAGCAGCCAAAATGAGGTTATAGTGAAGAAATTGCGAAGAAAGACCATTTGTAAAAGATAGGGCTGTGAGTGTCGACCAACTATCGGCCATCTGGTGGTTCACCACAAGTGGCCGGCCGTCCACTTTTTGTGGCTTGCTACCCACCTTTTGTGGCCTGCCACCCACTTTGTGGCCTGGCAGTTTGGCATTTTGGTTTTGTCCTGGTCCTTGTGTTTTGGGGTCTTGCTTTGAGTCTTTTGTTTTGAGCAAGTGTGCGTAGCTGTGTTTGAGTTGTTTTTTACTTTATTTTCCATTTATTGAGTTGTATTTTGTATTTTGATTGTTAGTCGGCTCATTATTCAATTAAGAACATCGTTCCAATACAAGCATTCTCGGTTTCAAATTCAAATCCATTGTCATTCTATGCAAATGTGGTGCTCATGAGGCAAAAACAAGAACTTTTTTTAATAAACTGTAGGGTTCCCCCCAATCATAGTTTTTTTTTTTTTTTTTACAAAAGAGAGTACAAGTCTTTTCAAAAGCAAAAGTAAAACCTATCTGAAGCTATACATATGCTAAGCTACCAAAACAAAAAGAAACTAAGCAAAGAGTACAAAAATCAGCGCCAGTCGGGTCAAGCTCGAAAGGCCCTCTTCATTCTCTTCCTCAGAGAGGGCTCAGGGGCACTGTCTCCATCGGCACCACTACTAGAAGCGGACTCTGAGCCAGAGCCAGTATCAGCACCTCCACTCCTTGGCTCAGAACCAGCCTCAGCGTCCTCCCTACTCTCAGACTCAAAGTGTCAACTCACTGCCTCCTCGGAGTCGCTGGTCTTAGTATCATCCCCGCTCAACACTGGTTCTGAGCTGCTCCTCTGAGCACCTCTGCTCTTACCTCGACTTCAACACTCGTCTCGGCTACGCGCTAGGGCCTATCTACCTCTCTTCCCTGCCACTAGAGGGGGTGTCGCCGGTGCTGGTACTACCGCTGCCGCTTGTGTCCTCGGCGTAGGTGGAACCTGAAAAGCAAATATCAAAATATTAAATACAGTGTTTACAGATTGAAGTATGCAGTATGCGTATGATACAGAGAATGGGTGCAGTGTGTCAGTATAGTGTGAAGCAGTATCAGGATGTGCGTCAGTATGCAGTGTGTCATGGTGAGTATCGCATGGTATGAGTATCGTGTATTCATAGGAATATGACATGTCAGTACAGTGTGGGAAGCAATGCAATGCATAAAGGGAAAGGAAGTATACCTGGATACCGTGAAGAGCGAGCAATATCTCCCTCTTCTGCACCATGTGAACTAGGGAGGCAACCAGCTGAAAAAGGCTCTCCGTATACTCTATGAGTGCCTGCAAAGAAAGTTGACTACTCAGTATCTGGAAAAGGGAAAGCACGGAATGTAATGTGTCAAGTATGGTCCATATCTAAGATGCACCCGTGGCTCTGACATACCCGTGCCCCACCTCTGGTGGCTCTATCGGGAGCTAATAGACCCTCTCACTTGGCCGCGCACAAGGAATTGTGGTGGGAATCACTAGCTAACCGATAGCCTGCGCATCAGAAAGAACCTCTCCAGTACCCACCTCAACCTCCTGAAGAGCACCTGCGGCATCGCAGATGCGAACTCCAGTCAGTGGTGGCATAAGATGAGTCCGGATGAAGGCTGTATAGTCGCCCTCCCCTTTGAAGTAGTCAGCATCCAGCCCTACCACATACTGGATAATGGCCTCAGCTGAGAGGCTATCAACTGTCCTCATGGATACTAAGGGCGGCATAGGAACAACTGGAGCTGGCAAGCCTAGTGTCTAGCATACAAACCTCTCACCCAAGAACCAGGCCCAGCAGAATGGGCCCTCCAGTAGGATCCGGTATCAGGAAGTAGCCCAGGCTTCGGCATACTGGTCCCTAACCTCGGTTGGCATCATCGCTCATGGCTGCTAGGTGATCTGCAAGTATAGAACGTATAAGTTATTAGTTGCTGTCAGTTGCAGAATATGAATCATAATAGTAGCAATGGAAATAAATAAGAAATGACTGTGAGTTTCGGATTACCTCGCGGGCAACCACTGTATCGAATTAGCGACGATAAAAGGTAAAGGTTATGTCTCCACGGCTCTGACGGCAATATCTACCATCATATCACTGTGAATTGGGGATGACTAGAACGATCTCATTTATCGGCTGTGAGGCAAGGGTCAGGAAATAGACCTAAACCCATAGCTGTAAGAAAGGGTCGGCAATGTGAATCAAATAGTGTATGAACAGATATAAAGTAGAAAGTGCAAAGCATAAGGCACAATGCATGGCAAACAGATATAAAACAGAAAGTGCAAAGCAAAAGGCACAATGTATGAACAAATATAAAGGCAGAAAATGCAAAACAGAAAGCATAAAAAGAAACAGAATTGAAAGTGCAGTGTACACCTCCCAGTCTCTCCAGTAGCCTTCGACTCTATCTCTCTTCATGTGGGAACTGGAGCTCATGTATTCGTAGAGTGTCGCGAGACCGACTCCACCTCAATCGTAAAATCGGACCCGGAACAGGGTCATAAGGGCACTCAACAAGTACAAACCTACGGTATTCCACCTATTCGCGAACAAGGTGGTACTGAAAAGGTACATCAGGAAGCCCCAGGTGTATTGTTCCACTTCTTCTTGTGTCTCAGGCTGACTCCCACGGAAGCACTCGAGGAACCAATTGTACCACACCATAGTTGGCCTGTGTAGAAGCGGGCTTGCTCCGAGCAGGTAGATCCAGGCCACCGACCACTTGCCTATGTCTATGTTGAAAGAGATCGGATCACCCCATACTCTCAAGCTTGTGATATTCGAAAAGTCATAAGAGGTCATCGTCATCTCCCCAACAGAAGAGAAGTGGAAACAGTTAGTGGTATCCCACTATCTCTCCAGTAATGCTTTGAGTAGGGCTTGGCTAGCCATGTGACGTGTAAGTTCGGCACAGAGTAAGCCAAAGCATATCTCATCGACAAAGTCGCGGACCTGAGGGGAGAGCTCGTGATACCAATCCCTGGCTATCACTACCCCGTAACCCCTACAGAAGCGAGAGTCCCCCTGTAGCAAAGAAAGAGTGAATTAGATGAAAGACAATGACAAAAGAAGAGTCAGATGAAAGATAGTGCATGACAGTCAAATAAAAGACAGTAAAGCGTAAAGGTTGTACCTCAGTAGTGTCGTGGGAAAGGTGGGAATCTGGTTCCCTCAGCAAGATATCCTCTGGCACGCCATCAATAAAGTCATCAAAGCGCATCATGCCTCCAGGCGCCATCGTGTGCGTGCGGGGGTGGTATGTGGTCGGATCAAAGAGCCTTACCCTCAAGGGTGGTAACTGAAGCTCGAGCCCTAGCGTGAAGACCTCGGCCTCTGCCTCGAAATCGGTAACAATGTCCTCTGCTGCCTCGCTAGCCACAGCAGCTATAGCTCCACGACCTCGACAGTAGGTGGAAACATAGGGACCTCGGGAGGGGCACCATCATGAGGAATATCGTTTGCCATTTGAAAAGTGGGTGGAAAGTGGGTGAAAATTGAAAAAAAAAATGGAGAAAATAGGGAAAACTTGAAAAAAGTCAACCCTAAGAGAGAGAAAATGGGAGACAAAGTCAAAACCTAGGAAAGTTCACAAAACCTAAGAAAAACTCAGGGGAAACAAGCCCAAAGTGTTGAAAACTCGAAAAAATCAACAAAAACAAAATCTGATTGGTTCAAAGTGAAGAGGATCAAAAGGGTTTTACGAATAAAGTTTGCGTGGGGCATTGGAAAATGCGTACAAAGCACAAATCTAGACAGAGGAAGCCCCTAGATAGAGAGAGGGAAAGATTTCAGACATGCGGGTGTGAGGAAATGAGGTTTGGTTTTGTGTTTAAATAGACCTGAGCGGAAATGCCCAAATTGCCCCCGAATTTGCGTTAGTGGCCGGCAGGCCCCTTTTGTGGCCCAATGTTGGTTTTTTTCCCTTTTTCCCCTAACAGTGTATAGGAGGTCCTATGTTGGGTCTGGAAAGAAAGATTGAGGTATTTGACTTGGATTTGATTTCCGAGGAGCCCAGAACTGTGTTTTGGTTGCGCCGTTTCAAGGCCTGCAGCACTCCGGCGTGCGAACGTGCCCCAATTTCAAATATCAACAAGTTGTATCCTTTTGACTATCTTGCAAAGCCTTTGGGCGGTAAGTTTGAGTTTTTTGTCAAACATTGCTTTTGTTCATTTTTCCAGTTTACATTTCTCTTGCGTAGAACATGCTTTCGAGTTTCTTACATAAAACACGCTTTCAATTCTTTCGCATAGAACATGCTTTTTGATTCTTACATAGAACATGCATTACATCTTATGTTGGTTGTCTATTATGTTGCATGGAACATGTGTTGTCCTCATACTGATTTTTAAATATGTCGCATTGTGTCATATTCACGTGTGTCGTGGTGTTCCCCCCTTGTCATGCGATTTGGGTTTTCTCCCTTTTATCCTCTCTACGCGGTAGGGTGGCTTGGCTTGCTTTTATCCTCTCTACGTGGAAGTGTAGATAGGATCACTTTGCTACGCGGTATTGTAGCTTGGTTGTTTATGTTCCTCGCCACGCGGTAGAGTGGCTTGGTTTGCTCTTATCCTCTCTACACGGAAGTGTAGATAGGATCACTTCGCTGCGCGGTAGTGTAGCTTGTTTGTTCTTGTTCCTCACCACGCGGTAAGGTGGCTTGGTTTGTTTTGTCCTCTCTACGCGGAAGTGTAATTAGGATCACTTTGCTACGCGGTAGTGTAGCTTGGTTGTTCTTGTTCCTCGCCACGCAGTAGGGTGGTTTGGTTTTCTTTCGTCCTCTCTACGCGGAAGTGTAGTTAGGATCACTTCGCTACGCGGTAGTGTAGCTTGGTTGTTCTTGTTCCTCGCCATGCGGTAGTGTGGCTTGGTTTCCTTTTGTCCTCTCTACATGGAAGTGTAGTTAGGATCACCTCACTGCGTAGTAGTGTAACTTGTTTGTTCTTGTTCTTCGCCACGTGGTAGTGTGGCTTGGTTTCCTTTTTTCCTTTTTATGCGGAAGTGTAGTTAGGATCACCTCGTTACGCGGTAGTATAGCTTATTTGTTATTGTTCCTCGCCATATGGTAGTGTGGCTTGGTTTGCTCTTCTCATTTCTACGCGAAAGTGTAGTTAGGATTGCTTCCTTGTTTCACGGAAGTGTAGTTAGGCTTGTTTCGCCTCGTGGTAATGCGGTTTGGTTGCTTTTGTTCCTCGTTATGCAGAAGTGTAGCTTAGTTTGTTCTTGTACTCCTCTATGCGGTGTCGTATTAGGGTTGTTTTTTCATTTTCTATGCAGGAGGGTTGTTAAGATTGTTTCTTGTTGATCAAACCACTTGTTGCGGTGGTGTCGTTTGGTTTGTTGTTTCTCACCTCTTTACGCAGAAGCGTAGTTTGGCTCGTTTCTTGTTAACTTTTCCTACACAGAAGTGTTTGTTTCTTATACGCAGAAGCGTAGTTAAAGTTGTTTACTGTTATTGTTGCATTGCCTTGCATCTCATTTTCATAAGTTCCAAGCGGTACGCTTGTTTGTATTTTAAATTGTCGCATCGTATCATATGTATTGTTTTGCATCTTGCCCCTGAACTATGCTAGTTTGATTCCTTACAAAGAGACACATAGGTAGCTTTCGAGCTTAGCTAATTTAATTTATGTCTTGATTGTTGGCCCAAGTCTTACAGCCTTGTCAAAATGGGTCGTATCTGGGCTTTGACATTCACTCGCGTCATTTCATGACTTTGAGCTCTGTCAAAGTAGGGCAATTGTAGACACCCTATTTTTGACCGCCTTTAAGACTTGGGTGCCACCTGTTGATCACCCAATGATGAATGTGCACACTTGTCCAAATGCTCGAATTCCTCAGCAGGAAACCTCAGTTTTGAGCCTCAAAAACCTACAAGCCCTGTGCCTTATTTTTAGACCAAAATAGTAGTTTTTCAAGCCTGACCATCCTAGTGGCTGGCTGCCCAATATTAGTGGTCGGCCACCCACTTGTGTAAAATCTCAAATCTTTTTGCCAACTGTGTCAGCTGTCTATACAGATGCATGCACTACAGCAGTTGTGTCTGTATGGATATTTCCGAGATGGTCCAATATATTTTTATATAGAGAGGACTCCCTCTCATATTTTTAGGGTTAGAAAAATTTAAGGAGAAAAAGTTTTAGAAAATATTTTCTCTCTCTGTTGCAACTTCTATACCCTTTGCCTAGACACTCCAAACCAAACCATGAGGGTTCTTTGCTGAGGTGTTTAAGCTTGCATTTTAAGCTCTTGAGGATGTGAAATTAGTGGTTTGTGATTCAAAGGGTCATTCCTCTTCAAGAAGTATAACTCCAAGCTTTTTTCTCTTATTCATTTACCATCATTTATTGCTGCTTTTGTACTATTTTTTACCTGTATTGATGGGCTGAAACTTGTGGTTTAAGGCCATTAAGGGTAGAAGAGTGGACTACCCCTATTTGACCCTTGCTTTCTAGGCTTTTACCCTTGTGTTTTCCACCTTGTCATCAACTTTTTTTGAGCTTTTTACCACTGATTTTCAGAGGTTTTCAGAAGCTAAAAAAGTGGTTTTGAAGTCCCAAAAATTGAGGGGTTAGCCACCCCTCCTTATGCTTATTTACTAACTTAATTTCTCTATTGTTGTAGCTAACTTTTTCACGCCTTTCTATATGAATTTCAGTGCTATTTTTGACTATTTTAGGCTGTTAGTTTCATTTGAGCTTTATTTAGCATGCTTGTAGTGTAATAGTCCTCATAGGTTTGGTGTTTTAGGCATTAGACACCAACCTATTTGAGTTGATAACATTTATTTCAAGCTTTCCATACTTGTGTTCATCTCTAATCACCTATGTACTTCTCTCATTTATTGACTTTTTTTCCATTGCTCTAAGAGTCGTTTAAAATCGATTGTTTGTTTAAGCTTGAGACCAAGATTGTTGTGCTTAATGGTTTAATCTCTTCGGAGGTTCATTACAAACAGCATAACATCTCTCTCATGTCCAAAACAACCCTTTGTTTGACACTTCCCTCCTTTAGTGGACTTAATGCTCATTTTTGACTAAAATGACTAATGAATGGAAAGGTAATTAAAAGGGGTAATCAATGGAGTAAAACGGAGCAAGATAATAAAATGATTTGGGTTCAATCGGACATTAATTGAACCCGTTGAGTCTTGAAGCATTTCATACTAACTAGTGATGAAAATGGTTCAAGTTTCAAAGTCAACCGCTTCCCTTGATCAATATCATGATAAGAGGAGGTTCGTGAGTCTTTAATTGTGCATTTATTAAAATTGTATCCCTTGGTTCATAAGTCATCACGCAATGAATTTTCACCGATTAATGGCTTGCGAATCGAGCCTACCACTCCTTTGAGTTGTTTAATGATAAAGAAGGGTAGGGTGGACAAACATCCTTTGAGGATGCTCTGTTTGTGCTTAGTTTGTTGTCTGTTGCAGCATGAGAAACCCAACATTAGTGGCCGACAGGCCACTATTAATGGACGGCCGGCCACTACTTCTGGCCTACCGGCCACTTTTGTTTTTCAGCCAGGCAGTTTCTTTTTTCTGCAGAACAGAATAGAGGCAGAGGTGAAAAAATAGTGCAATTCCCTGACTGCAAAACAGAAGCATTTTGGCAGCCAAACAGAGGCATTTTCGGGTTGAAATCCGCTTTCATGCATGAGCCATCCTTAGCATTTCGGCTCGGGACTCGTTACATTTGTTTTTAGTAGTATGTTGTACTTAAAGTAGTGAACTTGTAATTCCATAATAGTTTAATTTGTTAATCTGTATTAATTAGTTAGAGTGCATTGTAATTATTAAATTAGATAGGATAGTTAGTTAAATTTGGTGTTGTAATTAATTAACTAGCTTAGCTAAAACATTCATTCGGATCCTCTTGCATGAGGGCAAACATGTAATATTGTGTATGTCTTTTGATCCCACATATTTCTCCCTTTTATTTACTTGCTTATAATGGGTAGTTTAGAACATCATATTTTTTTTAGCATTTCCCATGTTTGCATCTATTTGTCTTGCATGAATTGAGGCTCAGTTTATCATTTTAACAAGCATTGTCGTTTATTACTTCGTTGAATACGTGTTTAAAATCGCATTCTATTAAATTGATTCACATGTCATAATTAGTGGCCGAGCCTATTAATTGTATTTTTGCATTTGTCGCATTAGGCATATTTCATTAGTTAGGATCATGCATTTTTGTAACTAGTTTCTCTTTTGGCTCGCCTCGAGAATTGGGGTAAGCTTTTATTTGCTTTAGCATATCTCATGCATGTGATTGTTGCCATGACAAAGCATGATACAATGAGGCTAAGTACTTAATTGATATTCTTGCTTGAATAGGCTAAGTGCTTAATTGATATACTTGCTTGAATGCCTATGGATGAAAGGCTAATTGCTTGAATTGGGATGATTTGATCAAATGTACATGTGCGCTCACTTTTTCAAGTGGTACATATTCAAACACCTTTCAAAACATACATGAAATCAAAATGTTCCAATTTTTTCAAATTAGTCTATACTTGTGTGCGTCATATAGTAACATAGCCTAATAATTGGACCAAGAGCATATAATGTAAATAAGAATTACATCATGATTAGTAGAGGTCGATCTTTGATCGAACGAGTGGGGTGCTCAATTCATGACGTTCCCCTCTCGTACCTAAGTTCCCGACCCAAGATACTTTGGTGATGACAGATAAGTGGCCTTTGGCAAGAGTCTCGAGTTTCTTAAATTTTTCAAAAATATTTAAGTGGCGACTCTGTAATCTGGCAAAGCTGTCCATTTTTGGCATTTTTATTCAAAATCGATTTTTCAAAAGATTTGTCAGATTTGGACTCTTTTATATTTATCTATTTCACATTGCACTTGTGAGATCAGATTCAGAACCACGGGAGTCCAAACTGTAGGGCTAATCGTATCCGAAAGGAACACGAAAAGTAAGCTACGAGGGGTTTCGGTGGTGGCTGGTTAAGAGAGAAAGGAAAACAGGGTGGCTAGGGTTTTTTAGGCTCTAATACCAAGAAGAATAAAAAAAATGAATTGGCTTATAGATTGATATGTACAATATTAGGAAACTATACAAGATAGGAAATAACATAAAAAATGAAATAAAATCAAGGCCTAAATAATGGCCATAAAAAAAAGGGTCCTATTCTAGAATATTCTGTGTACTATATTTCAACAGATACTTCATTACACTTTGAGCAAAAAATCTCATTTTATCAGCTATTCACCAGTATAAAAGCAACACGATATGAACATCTCATGCCTTCAATCTTATGTAATTCACAACAAATAGTACAAAAAGAGCAGGGAAAATGAGAAAAGACTCAGAGGATTACGAGATCTCTCTAACTATTCAGTATCTCAGAAAACAGTTAACAATGACAAGAAAAGATTGATGATGTCCAGATACAGTGATACAGAAACCCAAATGTACTCATCATAAGGATAACACTTGATCAATTCCTTAACACTGTGTTTGGTTGGGAAATTTGGGAAAGAAAAGGAAAAATGTAGGCGAAATGTGAATAAAATATACTTACATTTCACTTAGGTTCACACACCGTTTTCCTTACATTTTTTTACCTAGTTTTACACACTTTTTCACTTTCCCTTTTTAAATTCCTTCCCAAGCCTCAACTAAATTTGAATGTATGACATAGATTTGCCCCTAATTTCTGTTGTAGCTTATCAAGGAACATCTGCCAAAAAGTATGTTGGCTTACCAAAATAAGGAGGGCATGACCCCAGATCTAGTTTTTATGGACACAGGCTGAACTAGTGCAAAATGATATCGACTGGCTAATTAAAACTTTGGACTCTTGCAACATTGTTGCAGCACTCATTGCAACCTTCGCTTTTGCCATGTCAGCCAGTTTACCAGGTGGCCTTGGTGGAGTCCACCCCAATTCTTAAATGAGAGGGCATGTTTGAGGTCCTTGACATCTCATCACTCATGGCGCCCTTCTTTTCACTCACGGCAGTGTTTATGTTCCTTTCCATTCTCACCTCTCGACACCAAGCCATGGACTTTCATGTTTACTTGCCCAGAAAGCTCGTGATAGGTTTGATGGCACTTTTTATATCAATAGCTTCCATGTTGGTGTCTTTTTGCAGTGGACATTTCTTCGTCCTCTCGAACATTATCAAACGAGCACAGGTTGTTGAATGTTTAGTGGGGTTTCTACCTGTGATGTTTTTTGTCATAGCACAGTGCCCACTCTACATTAAGCTTTTCTCGACTACAGTATTCAAGAGGGATCCTTAGCGTGGCTCCAAGTTACTGTCTATATATATATATATATATAATTTCATGTCTGTTATGTTCTTGTTTCCCACACTACAAGAAAAAACACTTTTGGCGACTAAATTTTTAGTCGCCAAAAGTCTTCTTTTAGTCGCCAAATGTAGGATTTTCACTTTTCCCGACTAAATATTTTAGTCGCCGTTGTGGTCGCCAATACATGGTCGGCAATACCTTTGGCGACTAAAGATTAGTTAGTCGGCAATATACAGGTCTTCAGCGACTAAAGTTTTAGTCGCCAATAGTCGATTCCATTTGTGAAATTAGACATTTAGCGACTAAAGTTTTAGTCGCCAATAGTGTTTTTTTTTTATTATTATTTATACAATTGGCGACTAAAGTTTTCGTCGGCAATGTCACTCTTTTTTGGCGACCATAGCATTTTGTCGCCAAAAGCATTTTTCAAAAAAAAAAAAAAAATACCCACTGTGCCTCAGCAGCTCCCAAGCTTCGAACCTGCAACCTCCAAGCTCCAAACCTTAACAACACACGCCACCCCACTATGCCACTCAACCATCACATGAATATAATTGCAACTTATATTATTTATATATTACTTTCACCAGTATTAATACAACAAAATATATATAAATATAATTATATATATTCAAATATAATTTATGTAAAAAATAAATTATTTATTAAAAAAAAATTATCTCACTTTTGGCGACTAAATCCATTATTTAGTCGCCAATTCTACAATTTTAGGCTACTAATTAATTTTGCAGTCGCTAAAAAAAAATGTTGCGCCTAAAAACACACCTTTTGGCGACTAAACCTGTTTTTAGTCGCCAAAAACGACCCCTTTTGGCTACTAAACTGAATTTTAGTCGCCAATACTCAGTTTTTAGCTACTAATTTTTTTTTGTAGCCAAAAAACTTCACTTTCAGCGACTAATCTCGTTTTAGTCGCCAAAACACCTACCATCGGCGACCAATCTGCTTTTTAGTCGCCAAAACTAGCACCTTTGGCTACTAAATTGTTTTAGTCGGCAAAAACCATCACTTTTGGCGACGAAAATTGTGTTAGTCGCTGAAACCCATATAATAGGCGACCAAACTGATTTTTGGTCGCCAATACATATACATTTGGCTACTAAATGGTTTTAGTCGCCAAAAGGCTTCATTTTCGGCGACTAAAATGGATTTAGTCGCCATTTGTGCAACTTTCAGCGACGAAATTCATTTTTTTAGTCGCCAATGGTGCTTTTTGTTGTAGTGCCATCTTCATATATATGCTTTAGTTTGATAATGAATAATCATTGATATAATTTAATTCCCCATGCTTTGTATTAATAACTGACTCAGATTTGTGTGTTCTCTATTGTTTTATAATTCTGTGAAAGGTGTCAAAAGTACTCATGTTATCAAGCACATGTTAAAAAAAAATAATCAGTGTGTTTAGTTTGCGTTTTCTGGATTGAATTTTTTGAAAATTGAATTTTTTGATTTTCATATTTTTTTGTTTTTAGTGAATATTTTTAAAATTTTAAACTTTTTTTTTACTTTTTTAGATGCACCTTACTTAGATGTATCTAAAAAGTAAAAAAATTGTAAAAAAATATTTTAAAAAATTAAGAAATACATAAAAATATAAAAAATGTACTGAATTCTTGTATTTTTTTGTATTTTTGGTATTTAATGAATTTTTAAAAGATTTTTTTTATAATTTTTTTACTTTTTAGGTGTATTTATGTTAGATGTGTCTAAAAAATAAAAAATTTGCATAAAATATTAAAAAAATTCAATAAAAACAAAAAAAATACGAAAAATAAGAAAATAGAATTTTCTGAAAACTATTTTTAAAAAATGAAAATCAAGCAAGCTGAATGATAATAATTTTCTTTACATGTTTCACATATTCTAATACAAACTAGACTGACCACCATCTCTGAAAAATACATATAACCCCCTAACAAAGATGGGTTAGTATTGTCCTAGTTGTGGAATACTACATAGAGAAGGGACAGAAAGTATTGAACTTGGAACTTCATTACACTTTGAGCAAAACATTCCATTCAATTAGCTATTCACTAATATAAAGCAACATAATATGAACATGTTATGCCTTCAATCTTTACGTATTTCACAATAAACTTTACAAAAAAGAAGGGAGAAAGGCTCGAAAACTGAGGGACCTCTCTCTAACTATTCAGCAGCTCGGAAAACAGTCAACAATGACAGAAAGAGATTGATGATATCCAGATACAGAGCCACAGAAGCAAAAATGTACTCGTCGTAGGAATAACGCTTGATCAGGTTGTCTGTATCGTATATGATGTACCCACAAAATATGATCGATGCCAGACACCCATAGATCATAACAGAGATCTTACCCAATGGAAAGAGCACCTGCAAGAAGTGAAAGCAAGAACTGAGATTTTGAAACCCAACAACCAAGAAATGCAAACTCATCAGATCAGTGACAAAAGAAAGACATGGCAAAGACATATCTGTATATACCTGAATCAGGGCAAAGATAATGAGCACAAATATAGCCCCAAACAAGAAAGGCCCCAGAAAGTTGAAATCATGGCCTCTCCTTGCGGCCCAAAATGTGTACAACGTGAGACTTATAACCACCGCAGCCGTTAAGATTACAGATTCCAAAATAACCTTTTCTGTTACCAAATGAAATTACACAATTTGAACAATCAAACAACCGACATAACCAACGAAAGAAATGAAATATCCTCCGAGTTTGTTACTTCTTCCAAATCATTCAAGTAATGGAAAATCAATATTTTACAATATACAAGCCAAAAGACATCCAAGAAATCAGCACCTATGTTACCTAAAAGGTGGATCGTTCCGGTACGTGGAACGGAAACGGGAACGTGGTACGCTACATGCTCTAAAATGTGGTACGATAAGGATAGACTTTTATATATTATACTTAAGAATTTAAGATACTTCTAAAGTAATTTTTTTTTTTTTTTAACTATTAGATGTCGAATAAAATGTAATATTTCTATGAGCATTATGACCCATTTTTTGATATTTGTCTTGTCAAATTTAACTCACCTTAAATTTTAGTTCATTATATTTGAATTTTTTCCTCCTAAGATAACATTTAAGGACATATATTGAAAAAAAACTTTTGGAATCAGTTTGGATTATTAAATTTATCGTTTTGGAACGAAGGTATACCATGTTTCGAAACGTGCATACCAATACGTAATTCACTAGCGTTTTCTAGTAACACAAATCAAAACAACCGTAGCATGAACAAGAAAGCACCTAGACTTTTGATAGTTGTACTACTTTCAAAACAAGAATGAAAGATTTTACAATTAGGTTTATTGCAACGTTCAATTAAACTCCATTACTCTGTAGTAGCCAGTTGTTTCATCATGATGTAAGTAAGAGATTAATAACCATATATACTTTATCCTAAGATCACACACCACAAAGAGTGAGCAAAAATCCTAACAAAGCAACAAGTCCATACAATATCTGTTTTCTTGGATGATCAATTCACGCCTAGCTGAAGATTCTTAGCAAAACCTATTACTCAAGTTATCCTATATCCGCTTCTTACATTAGAATTTCCTCTTTGAAAACACCTCAATTATCTAGTTAATGTGAAAATTATTATGGGATTAAAAAAACCCTCAACCGCAAAACAAATTATGAAACTTAATTCAGGGTGTTACCAAATTGGGTTCCACTTCACACCCAATTTGGATAAACTTGAAGACAATAAGACTAAGGTTGATTGAGTTAGGAACAATTGCATATTAAAAAAAGAAAGCAAAAGATTAAGATGGAGATTGCTTACCATTGGTAAAAGCACAGGTCAAGCCCACTATAAAGGCAAGACTAACAGTAAACAACCCAAGGAGAAAATAGTTCACAGGATGTGTCTGGTGATAGTAATACAAAGGGCACAATACTGCAACCACAAAAATCAAAACACCTATAAGCACCATTAAATTCCCAAGATTAGAACAAGTAAATTCTGATAGGGAAAAAAAAAACAAAGAAGAGTACCTATGAAGGGGGTGATGATGATTATGATATAGAGGGCGAGGCCGGCGGCGGTGGTGGAGAAGAAGAGAGCGACAGGGCGGACGGTGACGACGACGGCGGCTACGGCGATGGTGATGAGCAATTGTAGAGACAAAATTGAATAAATCTTGCGAATGAAGGCCCACCGTAGCTCCGGACTCTCCAGCATCGTTGGGTACAGCGGGCTCGCCCCCGCTTCTACGTCATTTTTCCGGTGAGGCGGTGTTTGCCACATATTCTAAACAAACAAGTTTAACCCTGTCTGTGAGAAAAAAATCAGAGAGAGAGACAGAGAGTGTGTGCATGGGATTGTTGTTTACTGGGTTTGGAGGTTTGGGTTACTTAATGGATGGAAAGGGTGAGGGTTGTGGGGAATTAATGAAAGAGGGAAGTTGTTCGGTGCTTGAAACTTCTTGATTCGTCTACACGCGTGAGGAACACGTGCGTAAATATTTTCATTACCTTGTATTGTATGTATGTCTCCCGCTAACCAATGCCCCCACAACCCCTCACCAGCAAACTGTTTATTATTTTCTGATAATGTTCTTTCTTACACTTTCTAGTACTTTCTTTCCTCTTCACATCTTCTTGATCTTACTAGAGTTTCGCTTTCTTTTGTTTTCTTTTCCTGAATTTTTTTTTTTTCTTTATTTTTCTCGGATGGAACAATGAAAGCAATGACTCATGAGAAGTTATTTGGTGTGTTTAAGGTACGATTTTGTGGTACTTCCAATATATTTTGAATACTAAAATTTGTAAGATTTATAATTTTGTGATAAATGATTAATGAGTGACAGGAATATAGTAATTTATGAATAATTAAGAGTATATCCACATAACATCCTTAAACCAAAAAATAATTTTTCTAACATCATCTATTTATACCACCCAAAAAATAAATAAATATGACTTCATTCATTCACAACAACATGCATACTACTTTTGACTTGCAAGGTAAAGTGCAGAGGAATATGGATAACAACGATATGATCTTTTTTTTATTTTTTTATCAAGACTCAAATTAACTTGTGCCATTTAAAAAAAGTGTACAAGTTAACTTGAGTGGGTTGTTCACTTCCCATTTAAAATTTATCAATTTATTTGTATGTGTATACAAATTACATTACACTTGCTTTATACACAATCTATATCCCATATGCCACCCTTCTCATTTTTGTTGCATACTTTTCTTAGATTAATTGTTTTTATATTAATTTATGAAAAATGATTTGAATAACATCTGTCATTTGATTAGTTTGTGAGTTTTGTATTGAGAATTGAAATAAATAATATATTCTTTTAATTGAAATTGTGAAAAAAAAAATAGTAAAACATCTCTCTCTAATTTTGGATAGTAGGAGACGTGCAATATGCTTTTTTTATTAGATAAGATCTTTCAATAAAATTTATTTATAATCATACTAGAGAAATTTCAAAAAAAAATCGTGATAATTGAAATTTCTATGTTGGGGTAAAATTTTTCTATGTCGAATTTTCTGTATGAGAATGTTAAGAGACCCTAACTATTATAAAAATATTATATATAATTTATCTTATAAAATCTTACTGTTAGAGACCTTAAAAAAAAATTCTTAAAAAATAAAGTTACACATTTTTATTCTTTTTTTTTTTTTCGACGTAATGTATTTCTATTCACCAAAGCTCACATAAATTGCTGATTTGGAATGCCAAAATATTCATCCAACTAGCCAAATTTTGAGGATAGGCAAGTTGACGGTAGATTGAAAAATTATCAATCCATCAAGTATCATTGGGTTGATTTTTTTTTTTTTTCTTCCAAAATGACCTTGCACCTTTTTTTTCCCTTCTGTGGTGTGTTAAAGCACATGCAAAAATTAAAATTTGACTAGACTTTCTCAAAAAATATTTTCCATTAATGTGTCAATTCTCTAGTCAAATTTGATACTAAAGTGACAAATGCGAAAACTAGACAATGCTTGCTTTTCTTCTCTTTTTCTTTTTTTTTTTTTCGCTAGATGAATACGAGAAAAAAAAGAAAGGAAACAAAAAACCAACAATATCCAACCAAAATTACAAAATAATAAAAAAGAAGGGCTACTCCACAATAGTAATGCTGTTAGTCCAACTCTACAGCTATATGGACCGAGACTGGAACACCCAAACCACAGAAAGAGATCCAGAGAAATTGACTTAGAAAGCCCAACTAGGCCCAACCCAATTGCCCACGAAGCAACGAATCAAATCTAAAACCCATAGTTGGCCCACTTGGAAACACAATGAAATCCAAGATTCGGAAAAATATTTTTACATCCAATTTTTTTCTTTTTCTTTTTTTAAAATAGAAAATATTTATTTTAAAATTCAGATGTGATAATAAAATTGAAAACATGAGCTGCCATTCTTAACTGTTCAATATATATATATATATATATATATATCGGTTTTTTTTTTTTTGAAATATAGAAACATTTTGTAATTTCTAAGCTATTTGGATGTGAGAGCATGCCTATCAGTTTACTTAAATTTTATCTTAAAATATTATTAAAAAATTCATTCCCTATTTTAGAAATCACTTTTTCATCTACCTTTTCCAACAAATTCCATATTCTTTCTCTATTCTATTAAAATAATCTTTTTAATTATTTTTAAATTTAATATTTTTTTAATAATAAAATAATTAAACAATATACAATAAAGATAACACTGGAGGCTCAAAAGGCAACTCCATATATTGAAGAAGAAAGCGGCAGAAGTAGAAACCAAGGACCGGACGTTCAGGGGGTTGGCCGGCCGGATGTCTGGGTGGACGACCGGCGAAGTAATTTTTGCCCATGTTGTTTCATCTGGGACATCCGGGTGGACGACCATGGTCAAATATCAAATATAAGGGAGGTACAATGACTCCCTATAAATAAGGAGTGATTGTTGCAATCCTAAATTTAAAGGATTATATAAGGGATCTGATGGGAAGGATTTTTGAAGAATCAATTCCTTATAATAGCAAAAAGCTATTATAAGGGATTTGATAGAGATGCTCTAACTTGACAATCAAAATGTTTAAAATAAACTCAAGCTTTATTCATTTCTCCAGAATATATATCATAGCAAATTCAAGAGAATTTTAAAAAATATGAGAATTTTATATAGCTTTCATGATGTTATATTAGTTTCAAACCTGAGCAACAATTTAGAAATAAACACCATAATATTACTCGGCTACAAAATTTAATGGTATCATGAAATTATTTGCTTGGCTACAAATTGCTTCATTTGTAGAGTCAAGTGAAGCCCATATGAGGCCATATTGGGCTTCTCATGATAAAATATGGTGACTTGAAAACATAATGATGAATTCAAATTAATCCAATACTTGGAAAGAAATATTCAGCATGCAAGTAATTTTTTTTCAGAAATCACTGCCGAAAATAACACTAGTGATATAAAAACTTAGGATAAATTTTTTTAGGAAGAAAATCCAACAAGATACGTAAATAAATAAATAAAAACTGAGTTAATGTGACTTGTCATTCCGATTTGTTCATAGTAATTGGAGGTTTGTCCACAAAAATTGCAGAAATAACATAGTATTTAGGCTATTCAAAATTAACTTAGGTATGACTAAATCCAAGCAATATTCGTTAATCTGATAATGTATGCACCTGAAACATTTTCAAAGTATCTCTCTGAAAATGTAAAGAGAGAATTTTCATACAAATCCCCCCCCCCCCCCCTCCTCCCAATCAAACATTAGTTAAATTTAAGTACTTAATTATTGCAATTAAAAAATGAGAAGTCAAAGTGAAATTCACCTAAAAATTTAAGTGAAAAGTGTAATATATTACCCTTTTATAAACAAAATGTTTCTTTTTTGGAAGCCAAATATAATTAAATTAAGTGACTACAATTATTAAGGCCAAGTTTGGAAAGTCCTAAATAATCCATCTTTTTATCTTTTTATCTTTTTTTCATCACATCACCTCTCTACTTTTCTGCACATCTTTTCGTAAAAAGACAAAAAGTACACTTATTTAGATCATCCCAAACAACCCCTAAATCAATGTAACAGGAGGATAATCTCCACACAAAATTTTAAAAGTAAGGAATCAAATTATTAAAATAGAACTGGTGGTGTAACTATACACACGCACAAACTAAACCTTCTAATCCTGATGGAAAGGGATAGAAGTTGTACAATTTAAATTGTTGAAATAGAATCTATTATGGATTTCACAACCTGGACAACAGTTTTATTTTATGCTAAGAATGAAATTGACACAACTACTTTGTTCAAGGTATATCTTGCGTTACTTTTGTCTCCAAGTACAATTCTTTGCCTTCTGATGGGGGAAAGAATAACCAAAAGAAAATTGTATATAGTTTATTTGAGCTAATATGGGTTGATTTTGATTACCAACTTTCCTAAAGCAGAAGGAAAAATAAAAAAGAAAAAGACAAAAAGAAAAGAAAGCTAGCCTTGAACAAAGTAGTTGCTTCAAGGCCATACAAAAAGTATAATGTATAGTAATTAATATAGCTAACATGAGCTTTGTCTGTAATTATCAAATGCTCTAAAAATTTAAGCTAGTTTTGAAAACTTCCCTAACACCCCTGAAATTAAGGATAGTGAAATCGAGGACCTTTTATGAGTCCCAAAATTATAAATATTATCTTAACCACCCACTAATCTAAACAAAAAGCAAAAATTTTTAAAATATCCAATCAAATATTTCATCGGTTAGAGTGGCAAACAGATTTACCCAACGACAAGCACTGACCTCTGTGTTTGTGCACTTTTTTTTTTTTTTTTTTGAATACAGAGGTTAAATGGAGTTCAAAATAATAAGATTACATAGTTGAAAAGGATATTATTGTAAACAAGCTTGATTATGCAAGATTTATTAGTAATTTTTTATTTATACTTTGCTGTAGAGTTTTAGAATTTTTTGGTGATTTATTTCTTCTTGTAAACTGAATTTTGCTAAACAAGAAGATCACCTTTTATCTCTTTGAATTATTGTAATGATTTTTTAGATCTTAATTTATGTAAGTACATTTTTGGTATTTATATATTCAAACAAACATTGTGTAGATACTAGAAAATTAAAAAGAACAAAAAAATATAAGTACTTAACATTTTATCCTTTATTTGTTTTAATTTTTTTTCCCCCCATAAATATGTAAAGTGCACCCATGATCCTTCATTTAGTGATTTTTTTTTGGTTGATTTTTTTCATCTTTGTTGATTTTTTAAATTTTTTTAAAAACAATTTAGACTTTTAGAATTTATTCGACTAAACCAATCAAAAAAGTTTTTTTTTCTTTCTTTTTTTTTTTCTTTTTGGTGAATAAAGTTCACTAAAGGCCAAAAAAATAAGAAAAAAAAAATCAAATATTAGTTTTTTTTATTATTTTCATGATTTTTTTTTAATTAATTTTTTTTTCAACTTTCTAGATTATTCTATAATAGATATATTGGAAAGTAAAAACATTTGACCCCCAAAAAAAAAAAATCATAAAAAACATTAAAAATATATATATAACTTTCTTAGCAGAATGAAATGAAGGGATCATTTGAATTTTTGAACATGGATACTCTCGATTTGATTAGACTTGAGTCTAGTAAGGTTTTAACTTTCTAAAGATATGTAGCAGCATCTTCAAGGATATCCTGAGGCATTTTCGTTAGTGCAACTGGTTTTTTCCTCCTTCAAAAGGCTCTCCATTAGAAGAGACAAAATATCCATTTTGATTTTGGCTCTCCACAACTAACTGCCCTTCTGTGAGAGATAAAAGGATTTCTCGCTAAAATTATTTACTCCCTCCATCTAAAATTGCTCCCTCAATCGTTTGAAAATATATTTTTTTAAAAAATAATTTAATTATTTATATATTTTTAAAAAATATTTGTAAATGTCACGTCAACATATGCAGCATGCCATAAAAAATTATTTGTTCATTTATATATGTTTATAATATTTTTTTTAAAAAAATTAATGAAGTTAGTTTGATTGATTAACTAAAATAAAGAGTATAATTTGAGTGTATACTAACTAAACTGATTAGGCAAAATAAAAAGATACTTTTCTATGTATTTTTGCAAGGCATTTTGTCTCTTACTCGTGGAGTTGCCCTAAGAGAGTGAGTTGGCTTGTATAGATAAAAGAGTGTATTAATTTGAAAATCTTTCTTGACATGCCAGCAAGAATAAATTCTCTCTGATTCCCAAATGATTATTCGGTAATCTGAGAGTGTGGTGCTTCATGTTAGTATCATTGGTGAATAATATGAGTAGCACGATTTCATATTGAGTGATTGAAAAAAATGAGTCGAAGCCATGTAGTAATTTTTCCTACGTGATTTTAAAGTGAACCCAACCATATGGGTGTCGTTTGGGAAATGGATTGGCTTTTTGATTTTTTTGATTATTTTAGCTTGGGTTAAAAAGTTTGGTTTGTGAATGACTTTTTGACTTTTTTTGTGAGAGAAGAGTGTAATGATTATGAGTTGGATGCAATGTTTTATTTTTTGTGACTAAAATAGTCTATTTTGCCTTTTGTGACTAAAATAGCCAAAAAAATCCCAAATTACTCTTCCCAAACGGAGTTATAGTAACACAAACTCCAAGCCCATAGCCCACTTGGAAACACAATGAAAATTCAAGATTTTTAAATACAATTTTTAAATTCAAGTTTGACATACAAATTTTTTTTTTAAATACAAAATATTTATTTTAAAGATAATTTAAAAGTGATAATAAAATTGAAAATAATTTGAATCTTTTGAAACATAGAAACGTTTTGTAATTAATTCCTAAGCTAATTGGATGTAACTTGATAATCAAAAAGTTTAAAATAAACTCAATCTTTATTCATTTGTTCATAACATATATCATAGCAAATTCAACAAAATTTGAAAAAAAATATGAGAATTTTATTTAGCTTTCTTGATCTTACCTTAGTATTTTTTTTTTTTTTTTAGATGGGACTTCAGTTGTTATCACTAGCATAATCTCTTCAAACCGATTTTTTTTTTTCTTAAAAAAGGGAAAAAAAGAAGAAAAAAAGAAGCAGTTTGAAACCTGATCAACAATTTAGAAATGGACACCATGATAATACTATAGGCCACAGAATTTAATGGTAACATGAATTATTTGCTAGGTTACAAATTACTACATGTGTAGAGTCAAATGAAGCCCGGGCTACTGTATACCAGACTACCAGTTGAAGTCTACAGGCCCATATCGGGGCATGTCATGAGAAAATATGGTAACGACTCTTGTTGCTAGTAGGGATGGTAATTTGAACCCGATTTGACGGGAACTCAACCCCTTCGACTTTGATTAGAACGGTTTTTTTTTTTAAAAAAAATATCCCCACCGAGCTGGAAATGGTATTCGAAAATGAATCCTCGACAAATTTGGGGTTGAGAACGGTGATATGTTCCCGGCCCCAACCCCGTTTTCTCGATGTGAAATTACTATTATACCCCTCTCTATATATATAATAAACCAAGCCCTAAAAACACACTTACACATCTTCACTCACACATCGTCTCTCATCATCTCTCTCTCTCTCTAAAAGACTTCCTTCTTTGTCGTTGTCCTCCTCTCCTTTACCGCCGATCTCCCTCTCTTCACTGTCCTCCTCTCTCTCCTCCTTCCCCTCCTCCCATCACGGCCAATCTCCCTCTTCCTCCACTGTCTTCGACGAGAGAAAGCTGTGGTTAGGGTTTTCGATCTCAGCGAAAGTGAACTTAGGATCTGCATAGTAATCAATCTCGGCGAAAGTGAACTCAGATTCGCAAACTCAGATCTCGACGAAAGTGAACTCAGCTGTAGTTAGGGTTTTCGATCCCCAAATACCCATCTCTAAAATCTCATATTTTATGCTTGATTATTCATACATTTATGATTTATGTGTATGGTTAGTTTTTTTTACTCATTTGAGTTCGATTCCCTAGAGACCAGAGTCTCCAACCTCAAACCAGTCATTCATTCCAATTCCACCCCTTGTCAAGTAAATTTCTTAATTTTCAATCTGGCTTTTGATCACCAGTTCTCAATTTTGTGAATTGTTTCTAAATTTCAATGTTCATTTTTATGGCTGTATTGTGTTTCTAGGGGTTGCTTTTTTCTTCTATACCCACCTACACTGTGTTTGGAAACCTAAGAGAGAAAAGAAGTTCTCAGTTAATTACTATTTGTTTAATGTGTAATGTATTATCTTAGGGCACAGTAGACGTGTTTGTGTGTGTTGATAATCTCTATTTGGTGCCCAAAATGGCGAATCTCAAATCTATTGTGTATGACAACCTTGGCTCAACAATTACATTTATACTTAAATAAATTATGCATAATGCTGCCTCAGTGGATGTGTTTGTGCGTGGATGTGTTTAATGTTTAAATAAATTACATTTAAAATTAAATAAATTTTCAATCTGTTAACTGTAACAACCCTCACTTTGCCTTAGTCATGCTCACATGCATTTATATAATTTTGTCTTGTTAAGTTGCATTCATGAAATCTTGTTTTGTTTTATCTAAGTGTTGTTGCATGCTTTGTTCCTTGTTTGGTGTGTGTTTAGCCGAGATCATCTTAAGCCTAGGTCACACTTTTGAATCTCTTATACCTAGGACCATCTTGGAATCACTTTGGTTGACCTCCACATTCGCCCTGGCATATTGGCTGAGATGTCGTCATCTAGGCCAAGGTGTTCATCACCTAGGCCGAGATGTGTATCATCTAGACCGAGATGTTATCCTTTAGGTATTAGAGATCTTTGATCCCTGCACCTGGTGATCTTGTTCCTGGACTGATATGACCTAGACCGAGGTGTGGCACATCTAGGCCAAGGTGTGGCACAGCTAGGCCAAGTGTTATCCTTCCTAGCCGAGATCATTGTTCCCTTACTTGCCGAAGCCTATGTCCTAGCCAAGATCATTACCTACCGGAGTGCCCATGTCATCTTACTTGTTGTATACACTTTGTCTTACACATGTCTTGTCTTTCTATCACCTTTTGAGGAAGTCCAATCCGGTAGTGCCACGTGTCCCAACAGAGGGTTAAGTCTGCTGGCAGTAGAGAAACCCACATCATTTGTCATATCTTTGCCTTTAAAGAGAGATAAGCTCTAGGAAGAGGGAAGAATAAGTTCTTAGAGAGAGAACTAGATTTCCAAGCTCGATCTTCACACCTAGAACCGTTAGATCCGTGTTTTGAGGTTAGATTCTTGATCTACTCTTGTTGTTCTTTATATTTATCCGATCACATTGCATGATCTAGCATGATTCATAAGCCATGCATTGATTTAAAGTTTGTTTTAGAAAGAGAAAGTGATGTTCATGTGTTCTTGAAGAAAAACCATGTTTTGATCCGAAAGTTTGTATCAAGATCCATATTTTTGTGTTTGTTTTCATAAGATCTTCAAGTGTGGGTACCCAGGTCCGTGTTTTCGAACTCATCTCATGAAATCTCAGATTTTGGAATAAAAGTTATGAATCTAGCATTCATGTTCTTCATGTTCTTCGAGGGGGGAAACCCAGATTTCCAGACTTCATTTCCCTAGGTGTGGTCACCGAGACCACTCTTGCCTAGATCTCACACCTAGGCCAAGCATCGTATCTCACCTTGGCCTGCCTTGCATGATCACTTGCACCTTAGTCTATCTTGCATGCACACCTAGGCTAACCACTGCACACCTAGGCCGACCATAGTACACCCTTGATGACACCTTGCAACACCTCGGCAGACAGCTGCACACCGAAGCCTAGGTAACCACACCTCGGCCAAGACCTCCCGGGTTCACCCAGCTAGGTCACTTTTGCCTAGATCATTTCTGTGCATCCATTCCAAGACCTGGTTGGTACCCAGCATGTTTTCCCTAGATGAAAAACAGTGATTTAACTCCCAGCATGTTTTACTTTGTCTTGACTTGGTTTTGGAAAGAAATGCCGGGATCATTTTCATTCATGAAAAGTTTGTTTTAAGAATACATTTCATATCCATCTTTGAAAATTCCTTCTTGTCTTCTTGAAGTACATTCAGTAGACTTTATTATGTATTTGTAGGTCTTGGATCCTCGCCTTAATCCCTACACCCGAAGAGCTATGTGAGTGGTATTTTTAATAAAGCTATGTTATAAAGTTTTGATAAAGTTTTGCTTCATTTTAGAAAAGTATTTGATCAAGCATGAATGATTATCCCTAGTTTTCGTATCAAGTATTATATTTGTTTTGATGACATTCTGGGAAAGTCCTTAGTGCTAGGGGACTTTAATGCAACTGCACCCTTGTTTTGAAAATCCTTAGTGCCAGGGGACTATAATGCAACTCCACCCTTGTTTTGAAAGTCCTTAGTGCCAGGGGACTATAATACAACTGCACCCTTGTTTTGCCACTGACGGTTTTCCGCGTGGGTTTGTTTGACCGGAATGTCATCATTTGGTATTATGTAGATGTTATTAACATCCAAAAAGCTTTGAAAGATTTGATAGATGAACTTGGTTCATCCCTTTGATTTGTAAAGTTATGATATGTATTGTTTTGGAAAAGATCTCGGATATCATTCATTCAAACCTTTATTACTTATACTATTCATTGAGTATCCAAGTTTACCCTCTCTTTATATATATGCAAGTGATGAGCAAGAAGGCGGCGACGCCTAGATGATTATTTACAACTAGTTTTGGATTCGCATTTTTGTAGCATCTTGAAGATCATGCTTCTTGACTTGTTGTTTACTTCTTTTGTTTATGTCGGCTTGAGAAGCCTTTTGATCAAGAAGTATTATGTACTTATTTTATTTGTATTTAAGTTATAAGACCATATTAAGATGTATGTCATTTCATTTAATCTATGCACAGCTCTTATGGACTAATTAGATTTAAATTTATTGCTTCCGCACATGTAGGCCCCATATGTATACTCTGATTGTGTGTGAATCTTTGTAAGTTGGCCTTTGGTAATCTCGGATTTCTGGCCATCACGGCACCATTCTACTAGAGACGGAATGGGGTCGTGACAGATTGGTATCAGAGCACGAGTTTCTTATAGTACGTTATTTACACAGTTTGAGTCCTAAAGACCTTAGGATTTCCCTTAGAATGATATTAGGATTGCATCATATTTCTTGCTACTTGACAAGGTGTGCATCATCTCGGCCTGATCATTTGTTACTTGCATACATGTCTATTTGTTTATTTTGTTTTAAAGTCACATTTTGCATACTCCTAGCATCATGAGAAGGGGTAGACCTCCAGTTGGCCGAGGTCAATCCGAGGACAGATTAGAAAGGATGGTAGAGGGTTTGGCCCATGAGTTGAGGCAAGCAAGGCAACAGAACACTAGCACTACATCTACTCATGCCGAACAGACAGATGGCCGACGTGCAGTTCCACCTCCACCTCCCCCAGTACCACAAGTGTCTCCGCAGCCAGCTTTGTATGGGGATGGCACGTTGACCTTGATCAAAGAATTCAAGAAGATGAATCCACCGAAGTTCCAAGGAGGTATAGAGCCGATAAAGGCAGAAGCATGGGTTCTCGAGATGGAGAAGTTGTTCGAGGTTTTCCCCAGCATCGACACTCAGAAGGTGTCATTGGCAGCATTCAGATTGGATGACGACGCCCGTAGATGGTGGATGATGATCCGAGAAGGCAACCCAGGTTTGACTTGGGCCAGATTTTTAGAGTTGTTCTACGACAAACATTTTTCCCTCAGTGTCCGAGATCGCAAGACCACAGAATTCCAGATGTTGACGCAAGGTAACAAAACAGTGGCTGAATATGATCATGCTTTCACCGAGTTGGCAGGTATGCACCCCACATGGTCAACAACGAATACAGGAAAAGCAAGGAAGTTTGAGAGTGGACTTTGGAGCCCAATACAAGATCGAGTTAATATGCTCAACATGCCGACATATACCGGAGTGTTAGATAAAGCCATCCTAGCAGAAGCTAACTTGAGCTGAAGCCAGAGTTCAGGGGAGAATCAGAGAAAGAGGCAGGATTATGACAATCGCTAAGCACCATACGATGTCAATAAGAAGGTAAATGTGGATAATTCAAGCAACTCAAATCAAGAAAGTGGCACCAGGCCGACATGTACAAGTTGCGGGAAGCAACATTTTGGGGTTTGTTATCGGGTATCTGGAGCATATTTTGAATGCGGTGAGGTGGGTCATCGTATTAAGGATTGTCCCAAGGTAAAGGCTAGAGACGATAAGAAGAAATGAGAACCCGACATCTGGAGTTGTTTTGGGGACAGAGTGTCACGACCCGAACCCGCCCCCGTGGGTTAAGGACGTAACCGGCCAGTAATCATGAGATTACCTGCGGCCTCAAACTGTTCTAAACGTATTTTAACAGAGTTAATGGGGGCCAAACGGAAGCAAAATTAAAAACTTTGTCCATAGAGTCGTGCTTATATGCACATCAAACAAACCATACTCAGATACGTTAATAACTCACATCAAAAGTGCAGTTTCACAAAATTCATTACAGACAGGATCGTCCAAAACGAGTCAACCTATAACAGACTATGTACAGACATGCACTGGGTCCTTGCCAACAAGACAAAACATAGGTACATAGTAAAAGGGCAAGGATGGTCTCATGCGCGGGGCACAAGGCTGACTCTCCCAAAACTCCTGTTGTTCCTAGCAGACTTCACTGGGGCTGGGTTTGGACTTCCCTTGGCTCACCTACAAATACATGAATGAGCGTGAGCGATAGCCCAGTGAATAATATCAAACATAACAGTTACATAACAATATGTAGATCAACATGCTCCAAACGGCCTTGGGCCCAATTCATACTTCTGTTTAACAGCAAAATATATATAACTATACGAAATGCAAGTCAAGTAACTGTAGTTCCAAACATTCTGGCCTTTGGCCCATCCGGGTTTCCATTCATGTCAAACGGCCTTTGGCCTATTCATTCATGTCAAACGGCCTTTGGCCCATTCATTCATGTCAAACGGCCTTTGGCCCATTCATTCATGTCAAACGGCCTTTGGCCCATTCATTCATGTCAAACGGCCTTTGGCCCATTCGTTCATGTCAAACGGCCTTTGGCCCATTCATTCATGTCAAACGGCCTTTGGCCCATTCGTTCATGTCAAACGGCCTTTGGCCCATTCATTCATGTCAAACGGCCTTTGGCCCATTCATTCATGTCAAACTTTTGTCCACAATCCCAATTAACAACTCATAATATTTATAGGGGAATAACAATTGGACATTGACAAGTTTTCAAATATTGATATTACTCACAGTGATCGGCTTGTGGATGCGCCCTGGAGCTTGACCCTACACATTTCATGAATACAAAAGGGTCACGAACAGTTCAATCCGTTCTTTAATTCACATATTCCTCTTTAGGCTTTGTTCTTATCTCATTAACTCATTTACAATGCTTAACACATGCCTAAGAGTGCTTACAAGTGAAAGAGAATGGAAAACGAATCACAGAATGCATGAACAAAATTCCAGGAAACAGGGTCCCCGCTCGAGCGTAAGATTCTCCGCTCGAGCGGACCCTTAAGGCCTGCAAGGTACTGGTTGCACAAAAGATGCGCTCGAGCTGAAGGTCCGTCTACAAAAATCCACGCTCGAGCGTGAAATGTCCCGCTCGAGCGGGCATCCAACTCTGCAAAAATGCTGGGAGCACGATTTTCCCGCTCGAGCGGCCATTACCCCGCTCGAGCGGACCTCAAAAATCTGGGTTTCCCAGATCGTGTTCTTGAGCTCCAAATCAGTTTTCCATCTACATTTCTTGCATGCAATGGTTCAAATTACACATTTACACATGCTAACATGCTACTAATGCAGATTACAACATTAGGAAGCTCAATTACATGAATTATCTACATGCACGTCCCAAATGTCTCAAACCCATCATCAACATGCTCAAATTCAACATTCAAGACTTATACTCCCATGATTTGTACATGCATGTGGGAGATGCTCATCATTCTCAACTTAGATGGTACAAATGGTGACTACAATATGAGCTTTATCCAAAACTCCACATGAATCATGTGTCTCAAGCTCAAACATGCAATTTCAAAGTAATTTCTTACATGCATGAGTTCTAAGACTTCAATCTCAACAAAAATCAACTCATTACATGTTCTTGATCACAAACAACCCTTGAACTTACAAATTACAAGTAAGGGTTCATGAAATCACTTACCTAAGAGCTTCAACACTCAAGCTCTAGCCAAATCTTGAGCTAGATCTTCAAATTCCCAAGTCTTGAGCCCAAATTACACAAATCTCTCCCTTTTTCTCTCCATGGCCGGCCTCTCTCTCCCTCTCAATTGTCTAACTCAGATTTTGAGTTTTAAGAGAGCTAAAGGGGAGTGCAATGCAAATATGAAACAAGCCCCACTAACAAACATTTTAATATAAAATAATGGGGTACTTAATTTATCAATTTAATCAGTTTAAATTGGCCAGAATTAAATTTAAATCAAATTTCACCGTAGGCCCTAAAAATTATGCCAACCACAATGGCGTAGTCAATTTCGGGTTCCGTGGCCGATAAGGCCCTCAATTAAATTTCCAAAACAGACTACTCAAACAGATATTCCTACGATGAACAGATAAAATTTCAAACCACATATTTTCACATAGTGGAACACAAAATCATATCAAAATACATAATCACATCATGTTAAGGACCAATTAACATGCTACGGAACATGGGTGTCACAGTCTTCCCCCCTTTAGGAAGTTTGGTCCTCCAAACTTAACTTACCTTCGTCGGGAAACAAATGTGGATAGCGTAGACGCATTTCCTCCTCTTTTTCCCATGTAGCATCTGCCCCATAGTGTTCCTTCCATTCCACTTTCACCATTGGAATGGATTTGTTTCTCAATTCTTTCACTTGTCGGTCAACAATTCTTTCCGGCCATTCAGCATATTCCATATTTTCATCAATAGCAATCCGGTGGTAATCAATCACATGCAACGGGTCTCGGAGGTAACCCCTCAACATTGACACATGAAACACATTGTGGATTTGCTCAAATCCCGGTGGCAAAGCAACTCTATAAGCAACTGGACCAAGTTTCTCCAAAATTTGAAACGGCCCAATATAACGGGGCGTCAACTTGCCCTTTTTCCCAAACCTGACTTGGCCTTTCATTGGAGAAACACGGATGAACACATGGTCGCCGACCTCATACTCAAGAGGTCTTCTCCGGACATCTGCATAACTCTTCTGTCGGTCTTGAGCTGTTTTGAGCCTTTGCCGAATAGTTTTGATCTTTTCAGAGGTGTCTTGTACAATTTCAGGCCCGAGCAAAGCTCTGTCCCCGACCTCTGTCCAACAAATAGGTGATCTACACCTCCTACCATACAAAGCCTCGTATGGTGCCATACCGATGCTGGAGTGGAAGCTATTATTATAGGCAAATTCTGCAAGTGGCAGGTAATCTTCCCAACTCCCCTGAAAATCCAAAGCACACATGCGAAGCATATCTTCCAAAGTCTGTATTGTTCGTTCTGACTGCCCATCTGTCTGTGGGTGGAATGCAGTGCTGAACCTTAGTTCTGTTCCCATAGCTTCCTGCAAACTCTTCCACAATCTAGATACAAACTTCGGATCTCTATCCGACACAATGGATACTGGAACTCCATGTAAGCGGACAATTTCATCAACATAAATAGTAGCCAACCTGTAAGCAGTAAATGTAGTTTTGACAGGCAGAAAATGTGCAGATTTAGTCAGTCTATCAACTACAACCCAAACAGAATCCATACCGCGGGAAGTCCGAGGTAGGCCAACAACGAAATCCATGGTCACATGTTCCCACTTCCACTCAGGAATGGGGAGAGGTTGAAGTAGACCGCCTGGTTTCTGATGTTCAGCCTTAACTTGCTGACACTGAAGGCACTTGGACACATGTTCTGCAATCTCTTTCTTCATTTTAGGCCACCAATAGGTTTGTTTCAAATCCCGATACATTTTATTGTTACCCGGATGCATAGCAAATACGGATCTGTGGGCTTCATCTAAGACCCTCTTCTTTAGCTCCGGAATAACTGGAACACATATTCGGTTTCGAAATTTCAACATTCCATTCTCGATACTGAACTCTGCTTTTGGGCTGACTTCAAATTCATCAATCACCTTTCTGAGGAACTCATCCTCTTTCTGTTTTTGTTTGATTTCATCAACAATTGCCGGCTCGGCTGTAATAGCGGCTATCAATCCGCCCTGTTCACACACTACCACTTCAATTTCAGACTTTTCAAAGTCTTGCAAAATCTCCCTTTGTTCAGTAAGCAAGCAAGCCATACTCCCGGTTGATTTCCTGCTCAATGCATCAGCCACTGTATTAGCTTTTCCGGGGTGATACTGAATTTCTAGGTCGTAATCTTTTATCAATTCCAGCCATCTTCTCTGACGCATATTCAACTCTTTCTGCGTGAAGAAGTATTTTAGGCTTTTATGATCTGTGTAGACTTCACACTTTGCCCCATACAAATAATGCCGCCAGATTTTCAAAGCAAAAACAACTGCGGCCAATTCTAGGTCATGTGTTGGATAATTCTTCTCATGTGGCCTCAACTGTCGGGAGGCGTAAGCAATAACCTTTCCGTTCTGCATTAACACACAACCCAAACCCTTATAGGATGCGTCACTGAAAATCACAAAATTTTCCGTACCTGAAGGTAGTGTCAAAATTGGTGCAGTGGTCAATCTTGTCTTCAATTCATGAAAGGCTGATTCTCTTTCACTATTCCACTCAAATGGTTGTCCTTTACGTGTCAATTGGGTAAGAGGCACAGCTAATTTCGAAAAGTCCTTTACAAACCTTCTGTAGTACCCAGCTAAGCCCATGAAACTGCGAACTTCTGTCACATTAGTTGGTGTAGGCCAATTTACAATTGCTTCTATTTTCTGCGGGTCCACTGAAATTCCTTCCTTGTTGACCACGTGCCCTAAGAAAATAACTTCATCCGACCAAAACTCACATTTCTTTAACTTAGCAAATAGTTTTCTTTCCCGAAGTATTTGTAAAACAGTCCTCAAATGATGTTCGTGTTCAAGTCTATCTTTAGAGTATATTAAAATATCATCGATGAAGACAACAACAAACTCATCAAGGTAGGTTTTAAAAATTCTATTCATTAAGTCCATAAATGCTGCCGGAGCATTAGTCACTCCAAATGGCATAACAAGAAACTCAAAATGACCATACCTCGTTCTGAATGCGGTTTTCTCAACATCTTCTGCCTTAACCTTCAGCTGATGATACCCGGATCTCAAATCAATCTTAGAAAACACCTGTGATCCCTGCAACTGGTCAAATAAGTCATCAATACGGGGTAAGGGATATTTATTCTTTATCGTTACCTTGTTCAATTCCCGGTAATCAATACATAGGCGTAAGGTACCATCCTTTTTCTTTACAAATAACACTGGTGCGCCCCAAGGCGAAGTACTGGGCCGGATAAACCCTTTATCAAGAAGGTCTTGCAACTGTTCTTTTAATTCTTTCATTTCGGCTGTAGCCATCCTGTAGGGAGTTTTAGAAATAGGTTGGGTGCCTGGCACAGTTTCAATAGTAAACTCTATCTCCCTGTCTACCAATTCCCCTGGTAATTCATTTGGAAACACATCTGGGAATTCTCTAACGATGGGAATATCATTCAATTCAACATTCACGGATTGTTCAGTCAATACATAACACAAATAACCCTGGCATCCCTTCCTGATCAATTTACATGCTTTCATTGCAGATATCAAATATGGTGGAGGTACTACCCCATTTCCCACAAACACAATTTCTTTCTGTTCTGGTGGTTTAAATACAACCCTCTTTGTCACACAATCTATAGTGGCACAATATTTGGTCAACCAATCCATGCCCAAAATTACATCAAAGTGTCTAAAGTTTAAGGGCAACAAATCTACATACAGGGTAGCATCCTCAATATGCATGTCACAAAACCGATATATATAGTCACATAACACAGATTCCCCCGATGGAGCGGACACACATAACAAATATGGCAACAATTCTAGGGGTCTTTTCAGTCTAGATGCAAATGCATATGTCACAAATGAATGCGTTGATCCAGAATCAATTAACACAAAAGCATCCTGATTACATATCGAGATAGTACCTGAGACAACGGCATTGGCATTCCGTGTATCACCCGGAACGAGTGCAAAGACTCTCCCTTGTCTCACTGTATCCCCAGTAGTAGCAGATCTCAAAGTGTTTCCCGGCTTCGGGATCGATGCAGTGGAGCTAGCAGCTATCTTCCCACTATTCTGATTACAATCTCGGGCTATATGCCCTTGTTTCCCACACTTAAAACAGGCTCCCGATGCACGGTAACAAACTCCGCGGTGCCTTTTGCTACAAGTGTTGCACATGGGAGTCGTGTCTCGGGAAGAACTTGAGGTAGTTGAGGAGCCCGTGTTTTGCTTTTTCAGAAATTTCTTCTTCAAAAAGAAGCCTTGTCTTTTGTTGCCTCTCCATTCGGTTGTTGGCTTAGCTTGTCTAGCTATATTAGCCTCTGATATGATGGCCCGGTCAAGCACCCCAATGTAGGTCTCCAATTTCAGGACATTCACCCGCTCTAGGATGTCATTTCGGAGCCCACCTTCAAAATGCCTTGCCTTCTTATAATCAGTGTCAATTACGTGTGGTGCAAACCTGGCCAACTCAGTAAATTTGGCCTCATACTCAGCTACAGTCATACTGTCTTGTTTGAGTTCCATGAACTCTGCCACTTTCCTGTCCCGGACACACTGCGGGAAGTACTTGTCATAGAAGATTTCCAAAAATTTCGCCCAATCAATATCTCTGTGGTTTTCCCTCATCAACATCCACCATCTTCTCGCTTCATCTTCTAGCATAAAGGTGGCTAGAAGCACTTTCTGTGTATCCGAGCACGGAAACACCTCAAACAGTTTTTCAATCCCAAGTACCCAAGCTTCGGCTTTTAAGGGATCTAGTCCACCATGGAACTGTGGTGGTTTCATTTTCTTGAATTCCTTGGTGAGGGCGATTATCCGATCATCATTTTGATTATCTGGCACAGGTGGTGCCGGAGGTGGAGGTGGCGGATGTGGTTGCTGCCACTGTTGTTGCCACTCCTGTTGCTGTCTCAAAGCTTCTGCCATTTCCTGAATCAGTCTTTCCATTCTGTCCAGTCTGGCAGCAGAGGATTCCTCTAACTCATCACCTCTGGTTCTCACCATAGTGATTAAACTTGCATTATATTCCATACCAAAGGTACACAAGTACACATACACTAAGGAGCACATATTTCCAGATAATTCGTAATGCAAGTAGTTCACAACTTACACATATAATTATTCATAACAGAACATTTAAGCATATAATCAATGCTTCCAAACTCGTATTTATCACATGAATGCATCCTAGATCTTATCTAGACGCTTATTGCTCTTTTTGGACAAGTGTGTGAGTTATTAACTCGTGCTCTGATACCACTCTGTCACGACCCGAACCCGCCCCCGTGGGTTAAGGACGTAACCGGCCAGTAATCATGAGATTACCTGCGGCCTCAAACTGTTCTAAACGTATTTTAACAGAGTTAATGGGGGCCAAACGGAAGCAAAATTAAAAACTTTGTCCATAGAGCCGTGCTTATATGCACATCAAACAAACCATACTCAGATACGTTAATAACTCACATCAAAAGTGCAGTTTCACAAAATTCATTACAGACAGGATCGTCCAAAACGAGTCAACCTATAACAGACTATGTACAGACATGCACTGGGTCCTTGCCAACAAGACAAAACATAGGTACATAGTAAAAGGGCAAGGATGGTCTCATGCGCGGGGCACAAGGCTGACTCTCCCAAAACTCCTGTTGTTCCTAGCAGACTTCACTGGGGCTGGGTTTGGACTTCCCTTGGCTCACCTACAAATACATGAATGAGCGTGAGCGATAGCCCAGTGAATAATATCAAACATAACAGTTACATAACAATATGTAGATCAACATGCTCCAAACGGCCTTGGGCCCAATTCATACTTCTGTTTAACAGCAAAATATATATAACTATACGAAATGCAAGTCAAGTAACTGTAGTTCCAAACATTCTGGCCTTTGGCCCATCCGGGTTTCCATTCATGTCAAACGGCCTTTGGCCCATTCATTCATGTCAAACGGCCTTTGGCCTATTCATTCATGTCAAACGGCCTTTGGCCCATTCATTCATGTCAAACGGCCTTTGGCCCATTCATTCATGTCAAACGGCCTTTGGCCCATTCATTCATGTCAAACGGCCTTTGGCCCATTCATTCATGTCAAACGGCCTTTGGCCCATTCGTTCATGTCAAACGGCCTTTGGCCCATTCATTCATGTCAAACGGCCTTTGGCCCATTCGTTCATGTCAAACGGCCTTTGGCCCATTCATTCATGTCAAACGGCCTTTGGCCCATTCATTCATGTCAAACTTTTGTCCACAATCCCAATTAACAACTCATAATATTTATAGGGGAATAACAATTGGACATTGACAAGTTTTCAAATATTGATATTACTCACAGTGATCGGCTTGTGGATGCGCCCTGGAGCTTGACCCTACACATTTCATGAATACAAAAGGGTCACTAACAGTTCAATCCGTTCTTTAATTCACATATTCCTCTTTAGGCTTTGTTCTTATCTCATTAACTCATTTACAATGCTTAACACATGCCTAAGAGTGCTTACAAGTGAAAGAGAACGGAAAACGAATCACAGAATGCATGAACAAAATTCCAGGAAACAGGGTCCCCGCTCGAGCGTAAGATTCTCCGCTCGAGCGGACCCTTAAGGCCTGCAAGGTACTGGTTGCACAAAAGATGCGCTCGAGCTGAAGGTCCGTCTACAAAAATCCACGCTCGAGCGTGAAATGTCCCGCTCGAGCGGGCATCCAACTCTGCAAAAATGCTGGGAGCACGATTTTCCCGCTCGAGCGGCCATTACCCCGCTCGAGCGGACCTCAAAAATCTGGGTTTCCCAGATCGTGTTCTTGAGCTCCAAATCAGTTTTCCATCTACATTTCTTGCATGCAATGGTTCAAATTACACATTTACACATGCTAACATGCTACTAATGCAGATTACAACATTAGGAAGCTCAATTACATGAATTATCTACATGCACGTCCCAAATGTCTCAAACCCATCATCAACATGCTCAAATTCAACATTCAAGACTTATACTCCCATGATTTGTACATGCATGTGGGAGATGCTCATCATTCTCAACTTAGATGGTACAAATGGTGACTACAATATGAGCTTTACCCAAAACTCCACATGAATCATGTGTCTCAAGCTCAAACATGCAATTTCAAAGTAATTTCTTACATGCATGAGTTCTAAGACTTCAATCTCAACAAAAATCAACTCATTACATGTTCTTGATCACAAACAACCCTTGAACTTACAAATTACAAGTAAGGGTTCATGAAATCACTTACCTAAGAGCTTCAACACTCAAGCTCTAGCCAAATCTTGAGCTAGATCTTCAAATTCCCAAGTCTTGAGCCCAAATTACACAAATCTCTCCCTTTTTCTCTCCATGGCCGGCCTCTCTCTCCCTCTCAATTGTCTAACTCAGATTTTGAGTTTTAAGAGAGCTAAAGGGGAGTGCAATGCAAATATGAAACAAGCCCCACTAACAAACATTTTAATATAAAATAATGGGGTACTTAATTTATCAATTTAATCAGTTTAAATTGGCCAGAATTAAATTTAAATCAAATTTCACCGTAGGCCCTAAAAATTATGCCAACCACAATGGCGTAGTCAATTTCGGGTTCCGTGGCCGATAAGGCCCTCAATTAAATTTCCAAAACAGACTACTCAAACAGATATTCCTACGATGAACAGATAAAATTTCAAACCACATATTTTCACATAGTGGAACACAAAATCATATCAAAATACATAATCACATCATGTTAAGGACTAATTAACATGCTACGGAACAGGGGTGTCACACAGAGTAAGTTAAGTTTGGGGACCAAACTTCTTTAAGGGGGGAAAGATGTAACAACCCTCACTTTGCCTTAGTCATGCTCGCATGCATTTATATAATTTTGTATTGTTAAGTTGCATTCATGAAATCCTGTTTTGTTTTATCTAAGTGTTGTTGCATGCTTTGTTCCTTGTTTGGTGTGTGTTTAGCTGAGGTCATCTTAAGCCTAGGTCACACCTTTGAATCTCTTATACCTAGGACCATCTTGGAACCACTTTTGTTGACCTCTACCTTCGCCCTGGCATATTGGCCGAGATGTCGTCATCTAGGCCGAGGTGTTCATCACCTAGGCCGAGATGTGTATCATCTAGACCGAGATGTTATCCTTTAGGTATTAGAGATCTTTGATCCCTGCACCTGGTGATCTTGTTCCTGGACTGGTATGACCTAGACCGAGGTGTGGCACATCTAGGCCGAGGTGTGGCACAGCTAGGCCAAGTGTTATCCTTCCTAGCCGAGATCATTGTTCCTTTACTTGCCGAAGCCTATGTCCTAGCCGAGATCATTACCTGCCGGATTGCCCATGTCATCTTACTTGTTGTATACACTCTGTCTTACACATGTCTTGTCTTTCTATCACCTTTTGAGGAAGTCCAATCCGGTAGTGCCACGTGTCCCAGCAGAGGGTTAAGTCTACTGGCAGTAGAGAAACCCGCATCATTTGTCATATCTTTGCCTTTGAAGAGAGAGAAGCTCTAGGAAGAGGAAAGAAGAAGTTCTTAGAGAGAGAACTAGATTTCCAAGCTCGATCTTCACACCTAGAACCGTTAGATCCGTGTTTTGAGGTTAGATTCTTGATCTACTCTTGTTGTTCTTTATATTGATCTGATCACATTGCATGATCTAGCATGATTCATAAGCCATGCATTGATTTAAAGTTTGTTTTAGAAAGAGAAAGTGATGTTCATGTGTTCTTGAAGAAAAATCATGTTTTGATCCGAAAGTTTGTATCAAGATCCATATTTTTGTGTTTGTTTTCATAAGATCTTCAAGTATGGGTACCCAGGTCCATGTTTTCGAACTCATCTCATGAAATCTCAGATTTTGGCATAAAAGTTATGAATCTAGCATTTATGTTCTTCACGTTCATGTTCTTCATGCTCTTCAAAGGGGAAAACCCAGATTTCCAGACTTCATTTCCCTAGGTGTGGTCACCGAGAGCACTCTTGCCTAGATCTCACACCTAGGCCAAGCATCATATCTCACCTTGGCCTACCTTACATGATCACTTGCACCTTAGTCTCTCTTGCATGCACACCTAGGTTAACCACTGCACACCTAGGCCGACCATGGTACACCCTTGACGACACCTTGTAACACCTCGGCAGACAGCTGCACACCGAAGCCTATGTAACCACACCTCGGCCAAGAGGTGTGGGACCTCGACCAAGACCTCCCGGGTTCACCCAGCTGTAGACGCGCCCGCGTGGGCCTCACTACAGATCGGACTCAATTTGTGTCACGGTTATTAATCTGAACCAAAGAGTCCAAATCCGGCAAATCGTTTTGAGAAACAGATTTTCTGAAAAGAAGTGCCAAACATGGACTGCTTTGCCAGATACAGAGTCGCCACCTAAATATTTTTTCTTTAATGGGGGAATTTAGGAAACCCTGACTCGGTGCCAAAGGCCACGTATCCGTCATCGCCAAAGTTGCCTCGGCTCGGGAGCTTGGGTACGATCGGGGAAGGTCAGCTATGAGCACCCCCTCTCGCACGATCCGAAGATCGGCCTCTACTAACCGTGATATCCGTTGTTGAAAGCGTTATGTGTTTTTATTCCGGTTATTAGCCTAGAATTACTACGTTATGCGCACGGCAAACAAGTATAGACTAGATTGCCTAATTTGGGAATAAGCACTGTATATCCGTTTATTTTGAAAAATACTTTGGAATTTGCTACCCGCAAGTAGGCTAAGAATACGGATTTTCAATGAACTTTTCCAACTCAGGCAGTCCAACCTTCACCCACAGGCATTCAAACAAATTATCACATAAGCATTTAGCCACATGGCAAGCATACTGTCATGGCAACACTCACACGCATGCGGGATGCTAAAGCATAAATACTTACAATGTACTCCATGCCAAAACAATAAACTAGTTAGCAAAACATGCGTGATCCTAGTCCATATTAAATTGCCTTATGTAACACATACAGGATGTAATCAAAGTAGGCTCGGTTAACCTAAGCATGGCATGTGAAATGCGATCAATTGATGCACGTATTCAATTTGGAATTGAAGTACAAATGCAGTTAGCGTGATGTACCGAGCCTGATGCATGCAATACAAATGCATGAATGCACGCATGCATAGCATAAGGTATGCTAATTTTAAAAATGCCCTAATCTACCATCATAAGCAGGTAAATAAAAGGGAAGAAAGACGTGAGGTTGGAAGACATACACACACCCACGCACACTTATTACATAATTGCCCTCACTCGGAGGGACCAAATAAATATTACAGCCCGAATAATAAGCAAATAAATTATTACAGAATTTCTAATTTACTTAGCGGAATGAATGCAAAGAAAAAAAGAAAGGTGGCCACAGCCCCCGCCTCGGGATGCGCGAATGATGCATGTTCGAACCCGTCTCGCCCGGAAAGCCCGCACCATACCATTGCTGCCTCTGTTTTTACTGCCTTGCTTCTCTGAAAAATGCCAAAATTCTGGGACAGGTTCCTTGCACACTGCAGAATACCACCGGTTGGAGGAAATTCCCACCGGCAGTGTATAACTTCCATCGGCTGCTGATTGGGTCATCGGCCATTCAACAATGGCCGGTCGGCACTTAATTATGCCGGTCGGCAGAAACTTCCTGCAGGAGACAGTTTTGACAGCAACAGAGGACAGACAGCATATGGCATAGGATTTCAGGCACATGTGAGCTTGGTCATGTTTCCCATCATGTGTTGAACTTAGGGAAGCATGGCCCTCGATCCTCGAGCCATCAATTGTGCATGATAACCCAAGAGATCAAGCTTGCCATTTGATGTAAAAATGCATGCAATCACACAAGTGAGGACCAAGACCCTATCATGCCGAAGTCAAGGGTCCCGGTGACCGAGGGTCAAGGCGCATTACATCACTTATAGTATGAATGCTCCTTGACCCTTACACTTGGTTTGACACCCCAAACCAAGTAATGCAATGCATGTTATGCAAACAATGCCTCAAAGATACAACATGGGATTAAAATGCAAAGCATGCCAAGTGCCATGCAACTAATATGACAAGTATGCAATGCTAGGCATGCAAAATGCAAATGCAATGCAAACATGGTCAACCTAAGCAATAGGATCAACATAATACAACACTTGATGAGGCAATCATGCAATGGACATGAGACAAGCATGCAAGGGGGCCTTAAACCATAAAGGGGCAGACCTTGATCCACCCCAAAACAGTGGCCAAAAGTGCCTAAAAAGGTGGGCAAAAACTCATGCCAACAAGCAAGCCAATGGTCCTAAGGTTAAGGCACAAAAAGGGGGCACTTCACTTCCACCAACAAGACCACTCATGGCATGAATTGGACAAGCTAAAATAGAAATTTAGCAAGCAAAAATAGACCCCAAAACCTACTAACATGGCAGCTAAAGTGGCTCCAAAGAGACGTATACACCGAAGCTCATTTCTAGGCATCAGAGGGCACACCCTCAAGGCATGAAAGAGGTCACACATGCACACATATAAACATGATTTATGGGCTGAAATATGGTCCTAAATGATGCCAAATCATGAGGATGGTCATAGCTACGCATGCTAGAGGTCAATATGCTCAAGGCTTACAAGCCAAAACACAAAGAGATGACACCAAACAAGGCAAGCATGACTGAAATAGATGGCCAGCAGACCTTAAACATGGTAAAACAATGCCAACACCTCCAAGAAATTAGACTAATACATGCAAGAACCATGACCTAAACACGAGATGCATTTCTAGGCCAAATGGAGGAATGTAAAGCAAGTATGTTAAGCATGCAAAATGACACAAATCCGACCAAAAACAGAGATTACATATGACCTAAAAACACCCAAAAACCTCTGAAAAAGGGCCAAAACCAATCAAGCATGCATGTTACCCTTTAAGCCAAAATGTAAGGAAATAAAACAATGAAGGGAGAGGGGTGTCCCTCCCCTATGCAAGACTTCAAACCACCTTCCTCACCACTGAAAATCCACTGGTTTTCAGTGGTGAGAAGACCAAAACACTTAATCAAACAAGGCCTTACCAAGGAGGCAACAAAAAGGCCAAATAAGGCCTAAGAGGGTGAGTTCGAACCCAAACCACAAAAGACCCTTAATGAAAGTTCTAAAGCATGAAAATATAAGCCTTTTTTATGTTATGCACAAAAACTAAATCAGCAAGCAAGATAGGTAAAAGACTAGTGCAAGTTTGGGGAAACTAAAGCAAGATGCTCACCCTTGAAGCACACCTCAAGAACAGCCAATGCAGCCCTCTCCTTTTGATCAAAAACAGCCCCAAAACTCAAGAATCAACCCTCAAAGTCCCTCAATCTCGAAGAAAGGTGTAATAGTGTGTGTATTAGTGCAAAAGTAAAGTAAAATCACACTTTTAGGCCAAGAAACACACACAAAGGAGGAGAGAGAGGGAAGTATAGAGAGAGGGTGTATCTATACGTATAAGCTCTGGTTTTTGCCTTTAAATTTTCTAACCTAGAACAAGGAGAAGACCTCCCCTCTTATAGAAGTCCCTCTTGCCAAGCTTACACAACAAGCTTGCTTAGAGGGAGATCCCTCCATACACGTGTATGGAGGGAAGCAGAGTTGGTGCCAGCTATCACAGCTGGCACAAAATATCTACATAAAGTATATGAACAGTGGTCGGCTGCCCAAAAATGCCATTTTGGCAAAAATTAGTGCCGACCGGCAATATATATTGCCGATGGAGACAAAAACCAGCCGGTGGCCTCTGGCCATGGCCGGTGGCATGTGGGGATGCCTCACAAGGCATTCCCTCCCCCTCCAAGGCAAAATGCAAGTGTTTAGTGCGAAACCAGACACTAAATGGTCGAGTTCGGAGATCCTAAGGCAAGGCGCGTAGCCGAGACCTCCGGGAACTCCAAACGAACACAAACATGGATGATCACTGGTTGTTCAACGGTGACGTCCAAGTCTTGAGGACGGTCAAAAATGGGGTGTCTACACCAGCTTGGTCATTTTTGCCTATATCATTTCTGTGTATCCATTCCAGGACTTGGTTGGTACCCAGCATGTTTTCCCTAGATGAAAAACAGTGATTTAACTCCCAGCATGTTTTACTTTGTCTTGACTTGGTTTTGGAAAGAAATGCCGGGATCATTTTCATTAATGAAAAGCTTGTTTTAAGAATGCATTTCATATCCATCTTTGAACATTCCTTCTTGTCTTCTTGAAGTACATTCAGTAGACTTTATTATGTATTTGTAGGTCTTGGATCCTCGCCTTAATCCCTACACCCAAAGAGCTATGTGAGTGGTATTTTTAATAAAGCTATGTTATAAAGTTTTGATAAAGTTTTGCTTCATTTTATAAAAGTATTTGATCAAGCATGAATGATTATCCCTAATTTTCGTATCAAGTATTATATTTGTTTTAATGACATTCTGGGAAAGTCCTTAGTGCCAGGGGACTATAATGCAACTGCACCCTTGTTTTGAAAGTCCTTAGTGCCAAGGGACTATAATGCAACTGCACCCTTGTTTTGAAAGTCCTTAGTGCCAGGGGACTATAATTCAACTGCACCCTTGTTTTGCCACTGACGGTTTTCCGCGTGGGTTTGTTTGATCGGAATGTCATCCTTTGGTATTATGTAGATGTTATTAACATGCAAGAAGCTTTGAAAGATTTGATAGATGAACTTGGTTCATCCCTTTGATTTGTAAAGTTATGATATGTATTGTTTTGGAAAAGATCTCGGATATCATTCATTCAAACCTTTATTACTTATACCATTCACTGAGTATCCAAGCTCACCCTCTCCTTATATATATGTAGGTGATGAGCAAGAAGGCGGCGACGCCTAGATGATTATTTGCAACTAGTTTTGGATTCGCATTTTTGTAGCATCTTGAAGATCATGCTTCTTGACTTGTAGTTTACTTCTTTTGTTTATGTCGGCTTGAGAAGCCTTTTGATCAAGATGTATTATGTACTTATTTTATTTGTATTTAAGTTGTAAGACCATGTTAAGATGTATGTCATTTCATTTAATCTATGCACAGCTCTTATGGACTAATTAGATTTAAATTTAGTGCTTCTGCACATGTAGGCCCCATATGTATACTCTGATTGTGTGTGAATCTTTGTAAGTTGGCCTTTGGTAATCTCGGATTACTGGCCATCATGGTACCATTCTACTAGGGGTGGAATGGGATCATGACATTAACAATCTTGAATCATATACATACATTTAAGCTCAAATAAATTAGATATACCACTTTGGCTCAACAATTACATTGCTTTAGTAACTTTGTCAGTGATGCCTTCATAATGTATGGAGATAAAACCATGTATGGAAACTGAAATAAAATTTCTATGCTAACCAATTAAACAAATGTCATTTAAATAATTCAATCATGCATGATGCTGCATCTGTTTACTATGTTTACTATGTTGCCGCTGTTGAATAATTTCTATGCTGCCTCAGTTAAATATGTTTACTATAGGGAATTCTAGTAGGAAATTCTAGGAGAGTAAGATGTTTACTATATTTACCAATCAGACAATTTCTGTGATGCCTCTGTTAAATAATTTAAATAATTCGTTTACTATGTTTTGTTAACAACTAGATAGAGAAGGGTTACAAGGACCATCCTAATGCTCCCTCTGTTTATTTATTTCATGTTATTTTTATAAAGGTAAAAAATGTTAGATGTTAACTCTCAAGTACCAGTTAAGAAAGAGGCCTCACAACCATCATCGTCAGCTACAAACTCACCGTCTCCCTACTTTAATCAAAATGTTATTGATTTAAAATAAGAGTCTAATACTTGTGGAGGAACTAAAAGAAACCTAGTGTTGTGTGGGAACACTTTAAGAAACAACAAGTCAATGGGGGTGTGGAAGGCAATATGTAATTATTGTAATAAGCATCTTGGAGGTGATTCAAAAAATGAAACTAGGCATTTGCGTTATCACTATAAGAATTGTACTTGATCTAGGTACAAGATGAGTGTATTGGAGTTTATGGAGACAAAGTTGAAGAGGAAATTGATAGGGTTCGTCAGATTTATTATGATTTGTTGCAAGAGTATCAGAACCGAGTTGTATGGAGGCCGATGTCGTTGGTGAATCTTCTATTCATCCAGAAATTGTTACAGAGACCCTTTCAGACTATAATTTGTTTATTAGTAGAAAGAGAAGTAAAAAAAATAAAGAATGTAAGATCAAAGTTGGACCATTATCTAAAAGATGATGTTTTGCCAAGAATTTTAGGTTTTGATGTTTTGAATTAGTGGAAAGCCAATGGACCAAAGTATCCGACCTTATAGGCAATGGCTAGTGATATTTTAGCTATTCCTATATCCATCGTTGCTCCTGAGTCAGCATTTAGCACTAGTGGAAGGTTGGTGAGTCCACATCATAATAGAATTCATCCAAACACATTAGAAGCATTAATGTGTGTAGAAAGTTGGTTGTGGGCTGCAAAGATGAAATGTACTCAAGTAAATTTACATATTTTTATTTCAATTTTATATCACCATAGAATAATTTCAATACTTAATTTATATTCTTTACTTTTTAGAAAATTCAACATTGGAATCGGTAGGCTATGCAACTATATATGATGATGATGAGATCGACTTGGATAACTTGTGTGGCACTTTTGTGTAGATGTCATCTTTTTTGTTTTAATTGTTAACATTTTTTACATCTTATTATTAGTATTGATTATTATTATATTTTTCATTTTTGTTATTTAACAGAAATTCAAGTTGAAGAAGACGTTGAAAGTAGTGGTTATGTCAGATTTTTTTAAAAAACAATGTTATTGTGGATGTTGTTTTATTGAATTCAAGTTTTTTTATTTTATTTTTATTTTTTATTATTGTTATAAAAGTATGTTTTTGTGGATGTTGAAAATGGTTATGCTACAGTTTGTTGTTATGTTATTGTGGATATGGAGGATGGATCTTATGAAATTATGCTTAGGGAATTATTTTGTTAAGTTTATGGGAATAGGTTGTTTTATGAAAAGACTTAATATTAGTGAATGGTATTATATGAATTTGTTTCCTTCATGCCAAGGCGAATACAAGCTGCGTTCATTTTAAACTTGCATAAGAATACATTCATTCATCAACCTCCAAAATGTTACATTCATTCATTAACTTCCAAACTGTTACATTCATTCTAAGGCAAGGACAATAAGTTTCCCATGACTACTGCCTTGTATAGTTGGAATAGAATCTAGGAAAATACAATAACCAAGCCAAAAAAATTCCATCTACCAAAAAAAAAAAAAAGTTGGGGATTTTTCGGGGTCAGGAAAACCTGGTTCCCGTTAGGGGGCGGGGGAAGGAGGGGTGATGGGTTTCCCGCCGAGAATCGAGGGTGGGGACAGGGAATTTTATGGCTTCAGGGATCAGGGATGGGGAGTGTAATCCCCAACCCTGCCCCGATGCCATTTCTACTTGTTGGAGTACACATTTTTTTACAGCTTACATACAATGGAAGTGGACTTCACATCATCGTGCCTGCTTGGCGTAGCTTAAAAACTGTTTATTTCAGCTTTTAGTTTAATTTAAGCTACAATTGGTGTGTTTGGTAGAGTTTAAAATCACTTTTTGTAGCTTAAATTAAGCCAAAAAAGTGATTTTTGGCTAAGTGGCCTCCAGGGGGGCTTAACTCATTCAGTTTAAGTAGGAAGCTAAAAATTGAGGTATAAAATTATTTAAATGCCCTTTACTAATTTGAAGTATTACCAAATTGCCATTATATAAACCACAAAGCATCATTGTTCATTCTCAGAGAGAGAGAGTTTCACTCTCTCACGAACCAGAGCTCTCTTCTCTCTCTCTTCACCACCACCATTGCGTTATAAACCCTAGCTTCGCGATCGAAACCCTAACCATCGACTGCGTGACGATCACGATCTGAAACCCTAGAATCACGATCGACTGCGTGACGATCGACGATGGCAATCAACCGTCTGTCATCGTCCCCCATCCCCTATCACTGTTGTGCCTTCGACGGTGACTATCAACGACCAACTCTCTCTCTCTCTCTCTCTCTCTCTCTCTCTCTCTCTCTCTCTCTCCGGTGTTGGTTCATCGCTATGGATTTCAGTGTTCTTTTTTTTTTTTAAGGTTTTCAATGTTTTTTTAATAAAAAAATAATAATAATTAAGCATTTTAGCCATTAATGAAATAAATTTTATATTAATTGATACTAATTAATAATTTTAGTATTAATTGATGCTACTTAAGCCATTAATTGACACTAATTAATTTATAATGAAATAATTTTACTAAAAATGAAAAAATGAGATATCATTAAAAAAATGATATAAATTGAAAAAAATGAAAGGATTTGTTAAATGAAAAAATGAATTACTAAAAATGAAAAAAAAATGAAATATCACTAAAAAAAATATTTCAATTAATATTGAAATAAATTGTGCAATTTATATCCATTAAATAAATTACACAATTTATTTCACAATTATTGATATAAATTGCACAATTGCACAATTTAAATAAAGAAATAAATTGCACAATTTTATTTCAATTAAAAAAAATACAATTTACTTCCACTAATGAAAAGAACTACAATTGTTATATTATTAATTGTAATGAAATAAAAATAATAAGTTTAAAAAATAACAATTGTTATATTATTAATTGTGCAATTTATAACAATTGTTATATTATTAACTTCTATTAAATAACTAATTGAAATTAATATATAAAGAAAAATAATGTAATGACATCACAACATTAATACTAAGGAGAAAAAGAAAGAAGAGAAAAGAAAATAAGAAGAAAAGGAAAAAAAAAGTATTGATGCTAATTAAGCCATTAATTGACACTAATTAATTTATAATGAAAAAATGAAATAATTTTATTCTAATTGATACTATTAATGAAAATAATATTTTTTGTAATACTAATTATATTAATTTTTATTAATGAAATAACTTTTTTTAGATTAAAACTGAAAAAAATGACAAAATAATCATTTTTATATTATATAAGGGCAAAAAGGACAATTACATAGTAAAAAGTTATTTTACAGCTTATCAACCAAACACTAACTTAAATTCATAATCTCACAGCTGTACCAAACAGGTTATCAACTTATGTTCACAATTATAAGTTATAATCTGTTAAGTTATAATCTATAATCACTTTCCTACAGCTACATCAAACAGGGCATCACATGATATGAAACCTATTTTTGTTGTGAGTAGGCGATGAAAAATATTGTTAAAAATATGTGGCTATAATATTACTCTCCAAGTAATTTGTTTGACATGCTCCATACCTTCCTTTTGATACCTATCGTTTATGAAACACCCCTTATTTATTTGCTGCTTAAGAATGTGATGCCAGATCTACTTTAGAAAAAAGAAAAAAGTGAAATAATCCTCCAATAGTAGCTTCGTAATTAAAGACTGGTGACACATTCGATCAATATCATCTATAATTTATGTAATAAATAAAATTTTTAAAATTTATTAATTTATATAATTTTTTTTTAATAATAAATGTAGTTCGGTCACTCTATGGCAATGATACATTTCTTAATTTTAGAGTTCTAATTGAACTCTAATGACATGAAAAAAAAAAAAAAAAACCACCAAAATATCACATCACAATGGGACCTACCCCATCAAAGCTCCCTTATTAAAGCTCCCAATTATTTTTGATATGATAAATGGTTAGATATTGATGGGATTACACGGAACCCATTACAATAATCATTATAAATGTGGCATATTGGTCTGTTTTGGAAAGTTGATAAAAAAAATTGATTTTTTGATTTTTTTTTTTTTGAAAAAATGTATAAAAAAAGTATAGAGATAACATGACTCAAAATAGGTTAAAACTAAGTTCCCAAATTAGGCCTATAAATAATATAATGTCATCGTTTTAACATTTCATTAAGAGCAATGTTAGACATCATAAAAAAAGTATTATGAAAATTCTTCATTCTTAAATTACACACAATAAAACATCACACACTATTAAATGATGAAAATTTTCATAAAAGGTAGTTATAGCTGAGGAATATGGAATTGGTTGGCTACAACAAAGTGTTATAGTTACACTTAAGAAACACTGTAATTTTACGAATTTTAGAAAAGAATGTGCAAGGAGGGTTATGCAGAATGTTCGTGTTCGAGAAGGTGGAGGCAGAGTAGTAGTTCTGTCTTTCGAATCAATGGAGGCACTAAGGAATAAGAGGGTGGTACTTGGGGACTGGATTGATGAATGGTGTGAAACCACGGTTGAGTGGAGGAATGGACTTATTCTAGATCAAGAGAGGAAGGTATGGCTACGATGCTATGGCATACCTTTTGATCTGTGGAACAACACAAACTTCAGAAGAATTGGGGAATTATGGGGAGAGGTGTTAGAGGTTGATGTGAACACCATGTCTATGTCATCCTTGGAGTGTGGAAAACTGCGAATCTTGACGAAGAACATGGAACTAATCAATACGAGTATCAAGTTGATTAATGAAGGGACGGTTAGTATAGTTAGGGTGATTGAAGAACTGGGTTCATGCCATTATCCGCAAAGGGAAGAGTACTCATCAAACTACCAGTACAGTGAAACAGAGAAGGAAGCTGGGAAGAGTGAGGAGGATGATGAGGTGGATAAGTCAGAAGAGGAAGTGGCAGACGGTGATGAGGTGGCTGTTGAAGTGGGTGACAACAACAAGGCAGGGGAGGGCAGCAAAAGTAGTGGTGTTGCTGTATCTGTAGTCAATGAAACGTGCAACGATGTGGAAGAACCAGGAATAGCAGGTGCAGGTCTGGGAAATGAAGAAAGCATGCCTGGGGTCATCATACAGAGCACTAACATGGGAAGTCGAAAGGAAACCAAGAGTGGACCTTCAGTGGGCTTTATGAAAAGTATTAGCAGTCAGGATTTACAAAGGTCTGGCATTAATCTTAAAGTGGTATTGGATCAAGCCCAGTCCAATGGGCTAGCTATGGGCCTAAATCAAGGCAGGATTAAATGGCATAAAGAGTTAGTCCAAAGCACAAAATTCTTATCAGTAGTTCAGTGGCCTGAAAAGGGAGTATCAAGCCCAGTGGTAACAGACAGGCAAACTAATCAAAAAGTGAAAGACCCACAGCATAAGAAGGGGAGTTATAAATGTCAAGTTGAGCAGAGGAGAAACAAAGGTGAAGCTAATCTGAATCATATGGCGCTAAGGAGGAGAAGATTGGGGCAAAACAAGGTGTGGTCAAAGCATGGGCTGAACAGAGGAGCCATTTTTACGACTGCAGCCGAGGCTATCTTATCGTCTTTGTCACATAGCAGGAAGGATCAATGAAGCAGTTATCTAAGAAATGAAGCTATAGCTACAATACATACTGGGAAAAATCTAGGGATAGATTTTGAAGGCAAAGAAAGGGAGGTGATTGAAAAAATTATCTCAATAGAGCAAAATGATTTGGCCTAGGTATTGAAGAGAAAGGAAGGGATGGATGCTTGAAGTAGCACCATTAGAAGTATAAGGGGTTATTTTAATTTTTAATGAAGATGGTCTCTTGGAATATAAGAGGGTTGGGAAGGATGGAGAAAAGAATGAGAGTAAAAGAGTTCTTAAGGCAAAAAAAGGTAGATATGGTTCTTTTTTAAGAAACAAAAAGATCTGAGATATCATAACAGTTTGTCAAAACTCTTTGGCCTGAAGATCTAGTGGATTTTATGGCAGTAGATGCTGAAGGCAGTGCTGGAGGTTTGCTTTGTGTGTGGAAACCTGAGGTGTTTGAGCTAATAGATTGCTACAGTAACAGGAATTGCATCATCCTCTCAGGTAAAATTCATCTTGTACTTGATTGTGTGGTGGTTAATGTTTATGCCCCAAATGATAGAAGTATGAAAAGCAAACTGTGGGAGTCTTTGGGCAATTTACATCCTAAGTTTCCTAATCCTTGGTGCATCGGGGGAGATTTTAATGAAGTTAGAATAATGGCTGAAAGGAAAGGTTGTATAAGAAGAGATAGGGGGATAATTGAGTTTGATGAATTTATTAATAATCTGGGTTTAATAGATGTCCCCATGATTGGGAGAAAGTACACAAGGTGCAACTCTCAGGAAAGAGAGAGGTGGAGTAGATTAGATAGATTCCTCGTCAGTCCAGAATGGCTAGGTTGGTTTTTCTTTTAAATTATGGGGTCTGTCTCGGTTTTTATCAGATCACCGCCCTCTGATCTTAATGGAAGATGGTAGGGATTGGGATCCCAAGCCATTTAGGTTCCTAAATGCTTGAGTTATTCATCCCACTTTCATGAATAAGGTAAAATCTGTATAGGAGAGCACTCAGGTGGAGGGTTGGGCTGGATATAGGCTCAAGATCAAATTGAAGTCTTTGAAAGAAGCATTGAAAGTTTGGAACATTGAAGTGTTTGGGAATGTTGAGTGTAAGCTCAAAGTAGCAGAGGATGCTTTGCATGTAGTGGATTTGGCTGCTGAAGATTGACCCTTGCAAGATCATGAAGCATTAAGTAGAAGAGAGATCAAAGGGGAGATATGGAAGCTGAGAAAAATAAAGGATTGGGTATGGGTGCAGAAATCAAGGGTAGATTGGGCTCTAAAAGGTGACGGGAATACTAGGTAGTTCCATACCATGGCTACTCAAAGGCAGAATAAGAATCTGATGGACTCCATCACAATTAAGGGTAATACTTTTAACACACCTGAAGTTATGAAACAAGAAGTTGCAAGGTATTTTGGTGAAGCTTTTGCTGAGAATTGGTCAAACAGACCTAAGATTGGAGGTGTTTTTAAAACCATTGAACCTTCTCATACTGAGTTGCTACTGAAGGCTTTCTCTGAATCAGAAGTTAGGACTATAATCAAAGAGTGTGATGGGAATAAAGCACCTGGGCCAGATGGTTTTAATTTGATTTGCATCCAAAAGGGCTGAAAGCTAATGAAAAATGATATTATGCAGTTTTCTTACCAAAAAAAAAAGAAAAAGAAGAGTAATGCTAAAATTCCAACGTCTTCTTACCAAAATGCAGAGGGTGGCCTTTGGTTCCTCGCTTGTATATAACATTTGGTAAGTAGAATTTTAACTTTAGCTTAGCAACCATGGGGAAAAATCATGTTATATCTTTGGTCATTCTATCAAATCAGGTGTTTTGTAGTGTATATTATGTATTTTTGTGATAAATATTATATATTTTTCTTAGTATGATAATTTGTGATTTAGAAATTAAGTTACGTATTTTGCAGTAATATTACACATTTTTTTATTCAAATATTTTCCAACCAAATAACTAATTAAGTTAATTATAAATTACAAAAATGTTAGTGTCATATGAATCTGAGATTTTGTATGAATTTAAAAAAATATATATATATATATATATTTTGAATTTTTTTAAAAAAATAAAACTAATTTGACAAAAATAAACATCAAATTATATTTTTAAATTTTAAAAAATGAGTTTTACCGTGCAAAAAGATGAAACTATATAAAAATGATAAATACTTTTAATTTAATTAAAAAAATTTATTTAAAATTTTTTTAAAACAAACTCTTTTTGAAAACCAAACCAACCCCTATATTTCACTGGAGTTTTTGCTTTGGTGAGGAAATGTAACGAGGACTCTTTTTGTTTGTTTCTTCTATGGCTATATATAAATTCCCATTTCAATGCAAACATTCTTATCATCATCCCATACACTACCCACGATCAGTTACTGATTCCCAAGCTATATATATTGTACAAGCAAGAAATAATCTTCTCGTATAATCCTGTTGATCAAATCCGCGCTCCTCCAAACGTCGTCGCTTTACTCCCTGAAAACACAAACGTGAGCTAGCCGGTGGGTGTGTGCCGGATGCCTCTCCGATGCCTAAGTCAGCAAACTAGACAATAGATAAAAGCTCTGTGTATTCGAGAATCAAAGTTGTGTTACCTCTCCATAGGTGATGTTATGAGCTTTTATAGGTTCCGCATGGCACAATCCTAGTAAGACTCTTATTCCTCCATGCAGAGTCCTCCTAGGAATCACACTCCTGAAGGATAATGCTTATCCTTCAACACCCCCCTCACTGCTTAAACCAAGTGAGATGGTTTTATCCCGGTTGGAAGGCAGTACGACCGGGATAAAATAGCCATGCTAAACTAGCTAAAACAACCAAGCTCTAGCTAGCTCGGTTCTTTCCTCTGTTAATCGTACCTTGGTTTCATCTGTAGACCGTGCTAACCATAGCGTACTTGGACCGAGCTAATCAGCAAGGTCTTGCGTAGAAGCCAAAAATACCTCAGCTCAAGATGGTTTGACCGAGCTAACTGTCACCGCACCGACCGTGGTGACCGAGCTAACCACCAAGCTCTTTCGGACCGGGCTATCTGCAAGGCTCCTCCGGACCAGACTAATTACAAGGCCCTTTTACTCAGCCCTTCTTATTGTAGCCCACAAAATGGCCCATTACCCAGCTCAGCCCAATTTACATATAAATTACCCTCTCAATTGTCCCTTAATTCCATCTGCACAGCATGATAGGGATTACCTGTTACCAGCCGAGCTAAAAAAGCTTCAGCCTTCCAACCGAGCTAAAAAACTTTAGCCTTCCAACCGAGCTAAATTCACACCATGCTACCAATCTGTCCGGATGTCTCTACAGTCTCTAACTGAATCGATTTCCATTCCAAGGACACGTGGCAAACTCTGATTAGCTCAATGCAGCTGTCACGCCGTCTTCGTACTCCGAGAAATTTGAACAGTCCCTCCTTTTTTCTTACTCTTCACAAAAAACCCTACTCTTCAAACGAAACACTATTCACCTTATTCTCTTTCTACTTTCTGAAATTTTCTCAATACTGCATCTGCAAAAGCTTGTGTTTTGTTTCCTGGTGCCATTTCCCTCTCCAGTTCCTCCATTCTTGACTGGTATGTTTACTCAAATCTGTTTCCTTTTTGTTGATTTTGTACCTGTTTTGCAACACATAGCATGCTTGTTCGTATGATTTTTAAAACACCTATTCCACTTTAGCTTCCATTTTTCTGAAAAAACCTCTTGTAACATAACCACTGTCTATATGAATAACCTAGAAAATGATAATTTTGATCCAAAATCGCACTCCAACCGAACTAGGATACTGTTTGTATTAGGTACGACCCTGGCCGAAATAAATAACCGAACCAAAACTTCATACCTTACTCAAAGTTTCAATAGGTCTTACCTCTTAGCCGGGCTATCGAACTGCATTAAGTTTGCGCAATACCGTGCTAGAAAGCCCTAACCACCGACCGAGCTAAAATCTGGAGCTAAACCAGCTCATTAGTTAAAACCGAACTAAGAATGCTGCCCCAAAAGTTCAACCTGGCTAAAGGCCCTTGCTCAAACCGAGCTAAGAATGCATAATGGCCCACGTAACCGAGCTAGGACTTCATTTATCTCTACCTTTGTTTCTTTCAGCACAGCCCAACGAGCCGAGCTTAACACTTTTCTTTTCTCACTTTGCAGACTTAGGTTGCCAGGCACTCCCTTGAACGCTCAACCGAGCTACTCAGCGTCATTTCTCAACCAAGTTAATACTCTGTTAATTTATACATAATTTAAAACCTCATGGGTAAATATAGGTTTTTAGTAAACTCACCAAGGGCCATGGCCGAGTTCCGAAAGGACTACCATATCCTTGATGATGTCCATCTCACTCTAGCCGAACTAGATATCACACCTTGGGGAAACCCTGGTTTTGTGCCTTTTACCCTTCTTTCCATTGTAGAAACCGGACTACGATTCCTTCTACAGCCTATTTTTTGCGAGTTCCTTAGACAAACCAACCTCTGCCCTACCCAGCTTTCCACAAATTCAGACCGCATAATAAATGGCATCACCGAGCTAAACCGGCGGGCTGGCCTTAACCTCGGTCTAGCCGAGCTCTTCCACCAATACTCCATAGGATCGGCTAAAGATGGCTGGGTTTACTATTTAAGAATAAGACGCCATCGTGAAAAGATAATAAAGAATACCCCGGATAAAGATGTGAATGATGATGATTTCTTCTGGGTGTCTGGGAACTTTGAGGACCAACAAGCCCAGATCCCGAGCGACAGAATAAATTGGAACAAGGGTATAGCTGGTAGGATTACCTCGGCTCAGTTCCATGCTTTTCTTTACTTCGGTTTCTTATCTTGAACCGTACTAACTGTTACCTTTTTTCCTTCATGCAGATTTGAACTTCCTTAAGTCTCAGTACAGCTACCCAAACTTAAACGCACTTCGTGCCGCACTTCGATATCCAAACAGAAGCTGGGCCGAGCTACTGAATTTTGAACCGACCTACCGATATAGTAGTCGCAGGAAGACCAGAGTGACCGATTTCCTCCTTGAACCTTCACCAGTGCCAGATCCATCCTTGCCTCAAATTAATCTCATCTCACTAACTGCCGAACAAGAAATGGCTAAGAAGAGAGCCGTAAGAGCACTCCTCACCGAGACGAATCGGCCTGAGGTACCACAAGCTGGTCAAACCCAGGAGACCGTGGTAGCCCTACCATCCCATCAACCTGAATCGTCTCGAACTCGTAAGCGCGCTCAGTCTTCCACTACCGAGCCATGCCTCGTCGATGAGAACGAAATTGTGCTTCCCCCAACCGAAGTACCGAGCCCACAACCTAAGAGCCCAGATCGAGCTAACTCTTCTGATTGGGCACCAAGATTAACACATCAGAACCGAGCCATCAGACAAACAGATTCAGTGGTGGCAGATAAAGATCACATGTTGGCCTTCAACCTGGCTAAGAGCGTGTGTTTGCCCCCTAATATGGATCACCACGCCCACCTTACCAAGCTAAAAGGTATCCGCTCGGCCACCAAATCAATGGTGCTGGGGAGTACTATTTCCTTTGTTTTCCTGTTTTGTGCAACTGTTAGCTCGGTTCTCATTCAAAATTGCATGCCACATTTATGCATGCCATGCAAAAGAACCAGATTGCTCATAAGTGTGTGCTAGAGCTACGCAAAATAACTAGACAAGTTGTGGCAGAGGGTGACAAGAAGACGGCAGAGCTAAACGAGGCCAAACAAAAAATGGTCGAGCTACAAACTGAGGTCGCCCGCCTCACCGGTGTAGTTGACTCAGTCGAAGTGGAGAAACAAAAAGCTTTGACCGAGCTGAAGAACTACTAGCTGCGTGAGCTTGCCACAATTGAGGAGAAGAAGAAGGCCAAGATAACCAAGTTGGAAAAGAAGATTGAAGAAGCGGAAGACCGCGGCTACAAAGAAGGCGAGGCAACCTATATCCTGCAGTGCAAAGCTGGGAAGGACTTATTCTTCAAGTGTGGGTGGAAAGCGGCGGTGGCACAGCTCGGTCACGGTCCTGACGCCGAGGTCTTCCTAAACCCTCCTGCACATTTCATACCGGGCTACATGGTGGTGTACGCTTAAGCCATTCAACAAAAATTCCTTCAATCTGAGGATGATGAAGAAGAAACCGAGCCTAACAATGCACCGGTCATCAATGATCCCGCTGTGCAATCAGCTCGGGTGGAGCCACCGGTAGAAGACTTGACGACCGAACTACCAGCTGAAACCGGGCTCCGAGTTGAACTGGATGCGGATCTTGATGACCTTTTTGTTTAGTCTTGTACTTTCTTCTTTTTCTTTAGGTGCTAACTTTAGAAGTTTTTGTAAACCGGGCTATGGCCCCACCTTTTGTACTTTGACTTTGCATTATCAATGAAATCATCCTTTGTTGTCCTTAACTATCTGTTTGGTTTACTTCTATGATATAGAATGAAGTAAATTCTCTAGCCGAGATATTTTATCTCGGTCTTAACTTTGCAATCTAACTAGCCATACTTGCCAACCTCTTCAGCCTAGATCCTTATCTCGGCTGAAGAACAATAAGTGTTGGTTTTTCCAGCCAACCTCTTCAGCTTAGATTCTTATCTTGGCTGAAGAACAATAAATGTTGGTTTTTCCAGCCAACCTCTTCAACTTAGATCCTTATCTCGGTTGAAGAACAATAAGTGTTGATTTTTTCAGCCAACCTCTAAGTTGGTTATTCCTGCCAACCTAGAGTAAAGTGTTTGGTTATTCCAACCAAACGTCCTGCAGCCTAGATCCTTATCCTGGGCTTAGGAGGAGTGTTGGTTATTCCAGCCAACCTCTAAGTTGGTTATTCCTGCCAACCTAGAGTAAAATGTTTGGTTTTTTCAGCCAAACGTCCTGCAGCCTGGATCCTTATCCTGGGCTTAGGAGGGGTGTTGGTTATTCCAGCCAACCTCTAAGTTGGTTATTCCTGCCAACCTAAAGTAAGTGTTTGGTTTTTCCTGCCAAACATCCTGCAGCTTGGATCCTTATCCTGGGCATAGGAGGGGTGTTGGTTATTCCAGCCAAGTTCTAAGTTGGTTATTCCTGCCAACCTAGAGTAAAGTGTTTGGTTTTTCCAGCCAAACGTCCTGCAGCCTGGATCCTTATCCTGGGCTTAGGAAAAGTGTTTGTTGGTTTTTCCAGCCAACCTCTTTAGCCTAGATCCTAATCCTAGCTGAAAAGAGCGCAAAGTTGGTTATTCCGGCCAACTTTGCTTTTGTTGCCCCTAGCTCACTAAAACAACTTTTCCAGAATAAAACAATTATGTTGAAAACAAAACTACTTGTTTTATTGAGGAAAAAAAAATTACAAGTATGTTTAAAAGGGAAAGTTAAAAATAAAATAGTTTGAGATTAGCAGTGTTCCATGGCCTGGGAATGGCTTTGTTGTCCTCGTCTTCCAAGTGGTATGCCCCTTTTCCTGCTAACCCAACCACTTTGTAAGGTCCTTCCCAATTGGGCCCTAACTTGCCGTCTCCAGGTACCAGGGTGTTTCCCATTACTTTGCGCAGTACCCAATCTCCGATCTTGAATTGCCTTGGATGTACTGTCTTGTTATACTTTTTGGACAACTCTTGCTGGTACGAAGCAATGTGAACCAGTGCTCTTTCTCTTCTTTCTTCCGCAAGGTCGAGCTCCAATGCTATGGCTTCTCTATTTAAGTCTGGATCGAAATTTTCGCTTCTAATGGTGGGGAGGCCAATTTCCAGTGGGATTACTGCCTCTATGCCATAGGCTAAAGAGAATGGTGTTTCTCTAGTTGATCGTCGAGGTGTGGTACGGTAAGCCCATAAAACATGAGGAAGCTCTTCAGCCCACTTTCCTTTTGCTTTCTCTAACCTTTTCTTCAATCCATCCAAGACAACTTTGTTCGATGCTTCTGCCTGGCCATTTGCTTGGGGGTATGCCGGTGTAGAGTTGTAGAATTCTATCTTGTACTCCTCACAAAAGCCTCTAAAAATTTTACCGTCGAACTGGGTGCTGTTGTCTGATATCAGCGCCTTGGGTATGCCGAATCGAGTGATGATATTCTGCCAGACAAACTTCTTCACATCTTTCTCCTTTATTGATGCTAGTGCTTCTGCTTCCATCCACTTTGTGAAGTAGTCTGTTGCCGCAAGGAAGAACTTTATGTTGCCGGCTGCTGTCGGAAGTGGCCCTACTATGTCCAAGCCCCACATTGCGAAGGGCCATGGGCTATTTAAGGGTAGAAGCTCTCTGGCTGGCTGATGTATTTGGCGTGCAAACTTCTGACATTTCTTGCACTTCTTGACATACTTCTCTGAATCTGCTTGCATGTAAGGCCACCAATATCCTTGCGAAATTGCTCTGTAAGCTAATGATCTCTTCCCTTGGCGGCTTCTGCATACGCCTTCGTGAATCTCAAACAGGAATGCTTCGACCTTGCTGGGATGGACACACTTCAGGTAAGGTCCTGTGAAGGATTTCTTGTACAAGGCCATTGATGAGGAGAGCCAAAATCGCTGTGACTTTGCTCTTATCTTGTTGGCCTCCTTCTTCTCTTCGGGTAAAATGTCATGTTTTAGGAACACTATGATGGGATCCATCCATGAAGGGCCTAGTTCGGCGCAACATATTTCTTCTACTTCAGGTTCTTCAATGCTTGGTCTGGGTAGGAAATCGATCAATAGTGGATGTGGGATGGATGTATCTGCCATCGAAGCAAAACCTGCTAGTTCGTCTGCTCTGCTGTTTTCTTTTCTGCCAATCTGCTCTATCCGCACTACTTCAAACTTCATGATCTCTTTTCTGACTAACTCTTGGTACTTAGCCATCCTTTCATCCTTTGCTTCGTAGTCGCTTGAAATCTAGTTCACTACCAGCTGTGAGTCACTGTAGACCATGAGCTCGGTGGCATTCATATAGAATGTTGATTTCAGTCCTGCTAAAAGTGCCTCATACTCTGCTTCGTTGTTTGATGCTGGGAAGCCAAGGTTGACTGCCTGTTCCACCACTAGGCCATCTGGTGAGATGAGGACTATACCGAGTCCTGCTCCGTGCTTGTTGGATGCTCCATCCACAAAGAGCTTCCATATCTCTCCAACGAATAGCTTCCAGCAGGTAGAGGGATTGGATGATGCCTTGGGGTCCTGAGTGTTGCTGGTGTTTTCTTCAAAGTCCACACTTACTGTTTACCCCTCACTATCTGATTGTACCAAGTCTTTATTTGTTGATGGGTCTTTGCTTAGTGTAGCATGGTTTGTTTCTCCCTCCCTTTGTTCACTCTAGTCTCTCCTGGGATGTGGCTGGGTATCCTGTATTAGGGGTTGCGCTATTCCAGCGCCACTTTCCATCCATATTTCAGTTGTACCCATTAAGTCAACTGGGCAGACGTGATGACTCTCTAGTGTGAATTCTGCGACAAAGTCTGCCAAAGCTTAGGCTTTTATCGCGATTCTGGGTTGAAACTTGATGTCAAACTGTCCCAACTCTACTAACCACTTCAAGATTCGCCCAGAAAAGTTTGCCCTCTCAAACAAAGCTTTTAATGGAAAAGCTGTGAGGACGATTATGGTGTGGGCGTGAAAGTAGTGCGACAACTTCCTTGAGGCCATCATCAAGACTAAGGCCAGTTTTTCCAATGGTAAGTACCTGGTTTCTGCGCCCAACAATGTCTTGCTGACATAAAAGATGGGCAGATGTTGGATTCCTTCCGCTCGGACCAACACTGCGCTAATTGCATGCTGTGAGACTGCCAAGTACAAAAATAGTTCTTCTCCAGGTATTGGGGTCACTAGCAGCGGTGGAGAAGACATGTATTCCTTCAAATTTTCTAGGGTGCGGTCGCATTTTTCATCCCACTCAAACTTGGCCTTTAATGCTTGAAAAAATGATCGACATCTGTCTGACGACCGACTTATTAACCGGTTTAGCGCGGCTGCCATACCGGTGAGATGCTGTACTTTTTTTTACTGAGTTGGGCCTCTCTAGATCCTGAATTGCTTTGATCTGAGAAGGGTCTGCCTCTATACCTCGGTTGGTCACCAGGAAGCCTAGGAATTTGCCTGATACTACGTCGAACGCACACTTAGATGCATTAAGGCGCAACTTGTGCTTCTTTAGGATCTGAAACATCTCACCTAGGTCCCTAAGATGGTTATTCTCATCTTTGCTTTTGACTACCATATCGTCGATATAAGCCTCCATTGTTCTGCCTAACAATGGTTCGAACATCTTGGTGATCATCTGCTGGAATGTTGCCCCTGCGTTCTTTAGGCCAAAGGGCATGACCTTGTAGCAATACAAACCTCTTGGCGTTGTAAAAGATGTGACCTCCTGGTCTGGTTCATACATAGCGATCTGATGACAACCTCTGTATGCATCAAGAAAGCTAAGTCGGTTGTGTCCTGCCGTGAGGTCTACCAGTTGGTCTATCCGTGGTAGGGGAAAGTTATCTTTTGGGCACGCTTTGTTGACTGTTTTGTAGTCCATGCAGACATGCCATTTTCCATTCTTCTTTGGTACCACTACTGTATTGGATATCCACTTGGGATAGTGCACTTCTCTGATAGCTCCTGTCTCTAGAAGGTTTCCCACTTCTTTCCCTACTATCTCGGCGTGGTGGAGTGTTGATCTGCGAATGCGCTGTATGATTGGTCTTGCAGTTGGGTGGACATTCAATTGGTGACAGATGAAGTTTGGGTTAATGCCAGGCATGTCATACGACGTCCTGGCAAACACTTCGATGTTAGAGGTCAAGAATTCCATGACCTCTATTCTCTCGGTGCTGGACATAGATGAGCCAAGCAAAAATAACTTTTCTGGGTCCTTTTCATCTATTCTTACTTGTACCAAGTCTTCCACTGCCTTCTGTTCAGCGGCTTTGCCAACATCCGCAAATAATTCATTGCTCTCAGGTTCTTCCACCATCTGAACAAACCCTTTGGCAGCTCAGCTACCATTTACTGTGACGAAGAATTGCTTGGACATAATTTGGTCTCCAAAGACCTCTTCAATTACTCCGGCTTCATTGGGGAACCGCATTACTTGATGGTAGGTTGATGCTACCGATCGCATGGCATGCAGCCATGTCCTCCCCAATATTATGTTGTAAGTGGAAGGGACTTTCAATACCCAGAATGTCACTTGTTTTGCCATGCTTCCTGCTCTAACTGGGAGGATAATCTTGCCAACGGGCCATTCTGGCATTAAGTTGAATTCGATCAGGAGAGATACGGCAGGTGCCAAGTCTTTGTCTTCCAGTTTCAACTGTTTGAAGGTTTCATAATACATTATCTCACATGAGCTCCCTTGGTCAATCAAAATTCGCTTGACATCGTAATCCTTGACGCGTAGAGTGACGACCAGTGCATCATTGTGAGGGCAATATATCCTTGCCAAGTCTCTGTCTGAAAAAGACATGACGTTCGTGGCCTCTGTTTTCCCTTTTTTAATGGTAGGTTGCGCACTTAATACCTCCCTTAAGTACTCAGCCTTCTTGATCATTCCCCTGAGCTCACATACTCGCTCAGGTTCGAATACCCCATGTATTACGTTTATCACACCTTGAGGTGGGGCGTCGATCGGCGTTCCGTTTGGGTGATCGTGGTTTTGGGGGGCTGGCTGCGTCCCTCCCTCAATGTACTGGTCTAGATGCCCAACTGCCACTAACTCCTCGAGGTGCTGTCTCAACGGCGTGCAATTTTCAGTGCGGTGTCCTTTTTCCTTATGGAAGGTGCACTGAGATCTTTCATCATAGTCCTTTTGTGCCTCTCCCAATTTGGCTGGCCATCTAACGAAAGGTTCATCGCGTATCTCACTAAGAATCCGATAGATCGGTTTTTTGAACACCGTGGTAATGGTAGTGCGGACTCTCAACCACCTTTTATCGTGGTCCTCTCCGTTGTCCCGCCTGCCTCGCCCGTTTTTACTTGGACATTCTACCGCGTTGACTTTTGCCGAAGTCTTTTTATCTGGTATTACGGTTGTATCAGACTTTGTTTTAGCACGGGCGCCATCCTCCTCCACCCGAATGTGATGGGGTATTCTCTCCATTAATGCTTTCATTGTGAGGAGGGACGTCATGGTAATTAAGTCCCTCAGCCTGTTTCCAACTGGAAGACCTCTTTTGTATTGCGTGATGGCGAGATTTGTGGGGCAATCTTCTATCAGGTTGAAAGTCTCCCAATAACGACTGTTGTAGGATCTCAATGTCTCATTGTCGCCCATGTCAATGGAGAGTAGCTGATCGATCTCTACTGGTGTCTTGGTGTTCGTTCTGAACCTTGTTACGAACGCCTCCGCTAATTGCGCCCAGGAGGCTATGTTGCCTTCTGGTAGCCTTTCAAACCAGGTAAAACCTAGGTCGCCAAGGCCAGATGGAAATAGGATGCACATCAAAGCCTCGTTCTGCCGGTATACTGCCATGACCTGGCGAAAGTGGCTTAGGTACATGTAGGGGTCTGTCTTCCCCCTCGTAAGTCGTAAATTTAGGCTGGATGAAGCCTGAAGGTAATGGTGCGTTCTCAATATCCGGAATGAACGGCGAGCTATGTAGCCTTGCCAATGCTTTATCTATTGGTTCGTAGGCAAGGTGCGGTATTGGCATTCCTACCTCGACGCTTCCATGTGTCCGAGGAGCCAACCGCTGAAGGGTTGAAATTCTGTGCGGGTCACGTGCCCTAGCATCCTCCTTCCGTCGTGCCCTTTCTTCAAGCACAGTCCGTAAGTCAGACGATCTAGGCAACTCCGTTTAGCTGGATGATGTCTGGTGTATATGTGAGGGCCGATAGGTGCTTCCCTCAGTGTAAGACCTCAATGATCTCGTTCTCTCAGACCTGGAGTGCGAGTTCTGGAAGTTCTTGATTGAGTGTCGCCTGTCCTGAGGCTCCTACTCTCTGTTTGCGATGGCGTGGTATGCCTACCACGATCTTCTGAGTGGCGAGGAGGCGTATTGCTTTTGCGCCCCTCTCCTGTTGCCACCTCTTTCCCTTTTATCTGGCACTTCATCAATTCCATGTCCGCCACCATCTTCCTGATTAACTCGTCCTGCTCCTTTACCCGATCCTCCAAAACTTGAGGGTCGATCTTTCGCCTCTGCCTATCAGGACTTGATGAGCGACGGGGGCTGTTACCCCGCCTTCCCCTTGCATCCCTCCGGGGGTTCTGTCGCTGGGACTCTAAATCTGCCATGGAAGGGATGAAAGGCAAACCTTCGCGCCTCCTACTTCCCTCTGGGATTTGCCCGTCAATGGCAGACTGCGGTAAATCCTCATTGTGCGCCATTGCGTTTAATCTAGCGAGGAAAACTTTGATCAAGAGGTTTTGTTCTTTCTGTGCTTCCCACAGACGGTGCCAATTGTACGAGCAAGAAATAATCTTCTCGTATAATCCTGTTGATCAAATTCGCGCTCCTCCAAACGTCATCGCTTTACTCCCTGAAAATACAAATGTGAGCTAGCCGGCGGGTGTGTGCCGGATACCTCTCCGATGCCTAAGTCAGCAAAATAGACAATAGACAAAAGCTCTATGTATTCGAGAATCAAAGTTGTGTTACCTCTCCATAGGTGATGTTATGAGCTTTTATAGGTTCCGCGTGGCACAATCCTAGTAAGACTCTTATTCCTCCATGCAGAGTCCTCCTAGGAATCACACTCCTGAAGGATAATGCTTATCCTTCAACACCCCCCTCACTGCTTAAACCAAGTGAGATGGTTTTATCCCGGTTGGAAGGCAGTACGACCAGAATAAAATAGCCATGCTAAACTGGCTAAAACGACCGAGCTCTAGCTAGCTTGGTTCTTTCCTCTGTTAATCGTACCTTGGTTTCATCTGTAGACCGTGCCAACCATAGCGTACTTGGACCGAGCTAATCAGCAAGGTCCTGAGTAGAAGCCAAAAATACCTCGGCTCAAGATGGTTTGACCGGGCTAACTGTCACCGCACCAACCGTGGTGACCGAGCTAATCACCAAGCTCTTTCGGACCGGGCTATCTGCAAGGCTCCTCCAGACCAGACTAATTACAAGGCCCTTTTACTCAGCCCTTCTTATTGTGGCCCACAGAATGACCCATTACCCAGCTCGGCCCAATTTACATATAAATTACCCTCTCATATATCTATCTATATATTTACCTTATTGTTCCTAGAAATGGAAGACATACTGATAGAAACAGACATAAAGAGACAATTGTTCAGCCATTCCATGAAAAGTCAATGGGAGTTAGTCGTGGAAATATACAAGAAATATGCAGAAGTTCACAGGACCAAGATCACCATATCAGGAGATACCGTATTGCACCTGGCGGTGTCAGTTGGCCAAGAAAAATTTGTTAAACAGCTCGTTGATACAATTTATGAGGCAGATGAGCATGGTGGTGGTGGTGAACCAACAGCAACACGGGTAGCTCGCAGTGTACAAATTGGTGGTGGTGAAGAAGAAAAAGCACCAAAGGCTCTTAGGATAAAAAATGAGAGAGACAATACCCCTCTCCATTTGGCAGCAGCATCTGGTAGTCTCGCAATGTGCTATTCGATTGCTAACAAACATCCAAATTTAATTTTTATTCAGAACAAGGAGCAAATGAACCCTTTGTTCTTGGCTGCTCTCAATGGTAAGAAAGATGCTTTCCTGTGTCTTGGTAATCTTTGTTGCGACAAAAAGCCCTTGCTTGAGTACTGTAGAGGGAGCAACGCGGATACTTTTCTTCATGCTGCCCTCAATAGAGAATACTTTGGTGAGCTATCTATCTATCTCTCTATCTATCTATCTACAAAATGACATCTTGCTCATCATATTATTATGATGTTGGATATGTAAAACAGTTAAGTCTGCTATTAGATTATGAATTTAAATCATATCCTATATACATATTTTTATTATTCCGTGTGTTGATGTATGTGATGTGATGCATTGTGCTGGGGACAGATTTGTCATTTCAAATAATTTGTCGATATGGAGAACTTGTTAATTACTACAATGAGAAAGGATTCACCCCACTCCATGTTCTGGCCACTAAGCCTTCCTCCTTCAAAAGTGGAAAGCGACTTGGATGCCTAGACGCAATCATTTACTACTGTAAGTTCATACTTTCTTTTTTTTATTGTATTTTTTTTTTTAAATTAGTGTTGGGATTTTATCTGGATGTGAGGATGATTTGCCCTTTCTATTTGGATTGTAAGTTCATAAATTTGGATAAAGACTCAAAAATGGACAAGAAAAAAGTAGCCCACCTTTTACATATTTCTTTCTCTTTTGTTTTTCAAATTTATATCTGAATTCATGAACCAAATATAGAATTAGGGCCACAGTTCCTCCCTTTCCCCGCCACAGTTTGAATAAATTTAAATTTCATTTTGTCTATTTGTAATTCATTTTATTTTCAATCAAAGAGCCTATCATAATCTTTATAATTTTTAAACAGTATTGATAGAGACCCCCTCCAGTCACCACCCCCACCACCTCCACACACACGTGGCGGGTGGTGATTGGAGGAGAAGGAAAAAAAAAAAAAAAAACTGGCTAATGAAAGGGAAAGGGGGTCAAAGGGGTTGGAGGAAAATGAGGTGGGAGGAAAATGGGGTTTAAAACATTTTTTAATTTTTAAAATATTATTCACACGTCATTATTTGAATGTATTCTTTATATAAAGACTTGAATATCGTCAGGGCCACCAGCTAGGCCCAATTAACTCTAAGACTTGTAAACTGTAATAGAATCAGATTGCCTCTTTGTAATTTATTACTCTATTGTTGAGTACATTTTTATCTCTTTATTGGCACCAATATTTGCAAGGTACATTTGTTGAGGAACTCAAGGAGGATAAGGGGAAAAAGGAACCCGAACCCGTCACTGCAGGAAATTCAGCTTTTAGCGGCGTTTAAAAACCGCCGCTGTAAGTGTCAAAAACGCCGCTAATTCATTTTGCGACGCTTAGCATCAAGCGCCGAGGACGCGGCCGTCGCTATAACTTCCTGACGTTTTAAAAACGTCGTTATATTAGTATAGACGGCGTTTTTAAAAACGCCGCTAAATGTCTTACTTGACAATACATGACGTCATTATGATATTTAGTGACATTTTTTAAACGCCGTCATATCTTTTTTAAAAAATCTAACCGTTAATATTTTGGATTTTAAGTGGCGTTTTTAAAAAAATGCTGTGATATCTCCTTTTTTTTTTTTTTGAAATTGTGCTAATTTATGTGATTAAACTAAAAAAATACATATAATAAAAATGAATAACACTAATATGAAATAATGACTTACATTCAAATAACAAATGCATCATTAATTCACTTTTCCATTCACCAATCACCATTACCCACAGCATAACATATCCACAAATGATATTTTAATATTACCCCCAAAATAACATATCGAAAAATTGTATTCACAATTCTCAACCAAAAAATTAATTACTACCTTGTATACAAAGCCACAAAATTGCTATCAGTCAAAATATGCTATATATAAGAGGACTAAATTTCCAATAGAAATCTTATATAGTAAGTTTTTTGAGTGAATACAGTCTCGTATCTAGAATACAAAATTGCTATCATTTGATCAATTATCTCTTCATTTGTTGGATTATATCTGTTTTCTTCACCCCCATTCATTAGGAGACCAAGCATGTCATGTTTGGTTTCTTGGCAAGCTCTTCTTTCCTCTACGAGTCGTCTCAGCATGCTACAGATAAGATCAATGAAATATTCCATATCTTCAAAACTAGAAAGGTGCCATCATCATTATTTCACATAAATTTATGAGCACACATCAGCATCATGAAAAGTTCAAAAAACTATTGCATTCAGCAGCACTGCCACGTATGTTTGACTGCTCAAGCAGGTGCTGGTAACCAACTCATGTTGTTCAATGCTAAAACAATTTAACGGGAAAGAAACTAACTTTCAAGTGTTGTTGTTTCACTGAATGTTCAGAATCGTATGTAATAAAAACAAAAGCATATAGCAGGGAGAGAATCACATGTTGTTTGAACTTTCCATTGTGAAGTTGTTGGCCACTAAATTACTGCATATTACACCCCAGCAAATCTCAATGTCAGTTTCAGTTTTAAGGGTACAAGTCAATGTAGAAACTGTCAGTTTTAGTTTTAGTTTCAAGGGTACTAGGATTGTTGCCTTGCCTATTACATGATTTTCTTGCACACATAGCAGGGTTGTGTAAAAAATATGTTGCTGTTGATAAAAATCAAATGGCAAAAATGATTAATCTCTGATGAATTGCAACTTAAAAAAAGAATGACAACTAATTCAATTGATGAAGAAAGATACAAGCAGCATATTTTCCACCCTATTAAGAATGTATAATATCATGTTGCATGATTATGTAAAGAGATTACCATGAAGAACCACATTGCATGAAGTAGTGGCTAAGATTGATTAATAATGGACAAAAATTCTTAAAACTTTATTTACTCCATAAGGGGAAAAATTATCCTTTAAACTCTAGGACTTGCGATTACGGCTTTGTTGCTAGGTTGTAAACAGAAACCCTCAGGAGTGGTATCTTTAGTACGGCAGTAAAACTTAGAATTCTGGTCAAGTATACTTTTTTTAAAAAAAAATAAAGGTGTAATGATAGTTTTTCTAGGTAGAAAACTTTTTGAAGGGTCTTTATTCTTTTAAGAGTTTCCCCAACTTGGTTATCCTAATTTAGAGCCACAATACATTGAAAACAAAGATAATAAATAAATTAATGTAAAGGCTGGTTAACACATTCAGTATACCGCATCTACTTATTGAAACCAGATTACAGACTGCTAGAATTTAAAAGTGAAGATTTAAGCACAAATACTCTTAACACAAGCTAACTCAGATTAATCATATGCAACAAAAGAATTGAGACAAATTACCTGCAAGGCCCTCCCATACATCCGACGTTTCCGAAGGTTGAGCATGGCCAAGGCTATCTCAGGTCGATTCAAGTCATTTCCCTCCTCAACCCACTTATCCAAAGCACTTTGAACAGACAAACCTGGAGCAGCCATGATAGCCTTGAACAATGCCGAAGAAGCTCTCTTTTGTGGAGGTCTTTTCTCAGTTACTTCTGCCTCAGTATCAAATAATTCCAGCTCATTTTGAGGTTCTTCTACACCATCACCATCATCTTCTTCTTCAGAGAGCTCTGGTTCGGAAATCAATTGATCTTCGTTTAATCGTCAACATTGCTGTCTTGAACCACATCAGCAGCACTAGCTGCAGTCTCAAGCTCAGAAAACCCATCCTCCAAATCATCTTCTTCTTGTGCACTGCTTTTTGTGTTAGCCTGTGAAGAAAAACTGCAACACCCCATAAAGAAATTTGGGGAACCATGTGCTGCACTGTAAAATCTCTTCAAAGAGATGCATCCATCAGATGCTACTAGGCGAGAATCAACATTACTGGCTTTGACATCTAAACAACAACTTGCTACTTCTGATTTAGCACAACAAGCTCTAGAAGTTTCGATGCCAAGCACTCGATTCATGAATACAGTCAATGAAAGCAATTATGAAACCAAAACATGAATCAGTAACAGGCATGCAACCAATATTCAAAATTGCATTAATTTGTTGTTTATAAATTATATGTACGTAGGTACTAAAAAATGGGAGGAATCTACCTCAACAATTTACTGCCTGCTTTGCACTCTATTTTCACCCGACCAATTTATTAAATAGAATAAGGCCCTGCTTTTCCCTGGTGAGGATTATAAAGTTTATAACGAAACAATGTACAGGCTGTACAGCATAATGTTTTTTTGCAGAAGAATGTCAATAACAAGAGTTAATGCCTTGCTTGGATTCAGTCCTGCAAGTTTTTTTTTTTTTTTTTTTACTTCTTATAAATAAAATGTGTTCGTCCATGTGCATGTTTGAAATTTTAATTGAACATAAAGACCAAAAGAAACAGAACGCAAATAAATAAAAGGAAAAGAAGATCGTAAAACAGAGAGCAAAAAACTGATTTCCAAGTAATGAGCGCCTAACATTTTGTTTGGTTGCTTAGAAATGTTATAAGATGATAATAAATAAGAACATCAACACTTCAATTATCTCCATCTTGAAGTACCCAAGAACCCAAGTCAATTGATAGTTCAGGACAAAGAAATGGAAGAACGAAAGTCGTATGGATTCACAAAGACTTACTAGAAATATTTGTCGTAATGAGTCCAAATCTTTTCATTAACAGAAAGCTACCCATACGACTAAAAGTTGCACTTTCTTTTCTTTCCCCCCACTCTCTCAGCAACCAAACAAGGTAACCAATGATTAGCCAACGGAAACCCTTGTTCTTTAAAACAAAACCAGGAAAATAGATTTTTTTATAAAATTACAACCACAACAGACCTTTCAAAATTCAACAACTCCATCAACTACGTAACGAATATATATCAGAACCCAGAAATGACAGTAGCCACAAGACTTCAAGTTTCACTCCCTTTACTTTTTCCCCCCACTTTCCCAGCAACCAAACACGGTAACAACGTTTAGCCAACAGAAATCCTTGTTCTTCGGTACGAAACCTGAAAAAAATGCATATATAATTTTGATAAAAATACAATCATGTCAGACCTTTCAACAATCAACGAATTCATCAACTACATAAATAATATACAACAAAACCTAGAAATGACAGTGTCCAGTAGGACTCAAAAAATTCATTTTCTTTACTTTTCCCCCCCACTTTCTCAGCAACCAAACAGGACAGAAGATTTGGCTTTAGAAGAGGCCACTCAACCCTGCTGAGTTTCACATGTAAGAAGAGGCCAGCATTTATATGACGAGTAACTCAAACTACTCTGTCGAGAAATCAACATGCCTAACACAAACAGAATATCCAAAAGGAAAAATTACATAATGAAAACTAAAAGTGCTCAATTAGAATGTGTTGAAAATTGAGTATTCAAGTTCATATTAAGATGAAGTAAATTGTAAGTGGTAACGAAATAGTTACCACTGTTGCGGAGGAACAAGCGGGTTTCTCCGTCATAAAGGGTTCCTTTTGCACGTTTATAAGAGAAGAAATCCTCACATAAGTCATCTTGACCCTGTATTCACTCAAAAAACTTACTATATAAGATTGACACCATGTATTATATATATCGACACCAGCAAGTCTCAATGTCAGAGACAAAATAAGATCAAGGGAAAGAAAAGTTGAGGAATCAGTTGATTTAATCACCTTATTACAGAAGAAACAGCTACCGCAAGGCATTATGAAAGCTCCAACCACATGAGCTCCGACTGGAAATCTGAAGAATCAAGGCAAAACTAATCCTGTTATCCATGTTGAGGACCAGTCCATCATTTTGGGAGTTCTTAGTGAATCGTGATTAATTATAGCATATTTTCAAAGAAAATTTAAGTAAACCTTTCAATGATTTTGGTGTCCGTGACGGGCCCATGCTCAACCACCTCACCTGTGATCTCATGACCCATAACACAAGGGCTAGCAAATGGAAGTTCACCTATGATTACGTGAAGATCAGAGTGGCAAACCCCACAGGCTGCATATTTCAAGCACTCACGACATATAATGACATCATAAAATGCTCAGTTATATATATATACATGTTTGTGTAGTTGGTCGAAGAAAAATTTACCCTTGGTTTTGATGAGAACTTCACCAGCCTTGGGGCGAGGCATGTGGAACTCTTCAATAGAGAGAGGTTTATTAGGTTCGGTAAACATAACGCCATGCATGTAGGAAGGCCCGCCATTCAAGTGATACGATGAGGCAGACTAATTGAAGGCAAATCGTACGTATGGCATAATGCAGTATATTATGACTGAAGAAGATTAGAAACATAGATTAAACGAAGAGCTATTTCTTCACTAACCGTCCGTTTGGTATAACAGGTGAGATAAGAAAACAATTGATTTTTTTTTTTTTTTTGACAGAGAGAATGAATAATTCCTCTCTCTTTTGTGAATAAGAACAAAACATAAAATGGTAAGTCACTCAAGTATCAAACATCAGAGGGACATAGTTTCCCTTTGATGTACCATGTCCTGTGTTTAACCGCTGAGGGATTTAATGATCAAAGGCAAATAGGGAGAGGAATTTTTGCTGTATTATTTTTATTTTTATTTTTATTTTTATTTTTATTTTTATTTTTTGGCTGAAACAGATTGATCTATTCTTTTGAAACCATGAAAATGACTCTATCTAGTTCAAGTGTTTTATTGGATTGTATGTTCTTTTTTATTGTTGTTGGTATGTAGCTCAAGTGTTTTTGAATTACTGTTTTCTCTTTTCAATACAAGTTCTTCCACATCCAAAGTCTTTATAAGGCTTTATTGAAGATGTTATTTTTTTTTCAATAATTGGCATGGTAAAACTTTACAGAAGTTCTATATATATATATATATATATATATATATTTCTCTTTTACCTTTTGCTATTTTATTATGAAATTGCTATTCATGTTTATTTAAAAAAAATTTACCCATTCAATTTAAATGCTATTGGCCTATTGCTCAAAACTACTAATCAAGCGGGCAAGGAAATGAGAAGTGTATACCACAATGTTTTTCGTACATGAGCAGCAAAAATATTGATTATCCTATTTATAATTATAGACTAACATCCTAGTTGTTTGGCATAAAATATTTTCAAACACAAAATTTTATTTTTGGCACATATTTCAGTAAACGATTTTACAAGAAAAATGTTTTACTATGTATTGTTGGAAAACAACTTATTGTATTTAATTCCACAAGTTATTTTCCAAGAAGGTCAGAACCACTTGTAGAGAGGGATTATATTAATTAAAACGAGACCATTTTGTATTTAATTCCAGAAGTGTTGTTGGCTTTATACATTATTGATAAAAGTTAGTTTTGAAAGTTTTACCATGCCAATTATTGAAAAAAAGTAACATCTTTAAAAAAGTTTAGATCTCAAAACAGGGAAGGAAACACCTCTTTGTGTCAGCTAGGCTTTCCTACCAACCCACCACCACCACAACCCCACCCCCAAGAGAGAGAGAGAGGTTTGACAAATTGAGCATGTTATTAGAAGGGGGAAAAGGTTTTGGCACAGTCCAATTGTGGAGAAGGAATGAAGGACAACTCGTTGATTAAGCAACAAATTATATGTAAAAGCAGTTACCTTCAAAGGCTCAAGGGTACCCTCTGCCATAGGAAGACCTGGACATTCAACAATCTCACACAGTCCTTTTGAACATTAAAAATAGTTATCGGTCATGAACATGCTCCAAAAATATGAAAGACCTGAAATTATGCCAAAGCATGAATTACTGTGTTGGAAAATAGAATAAACTAAACACCTACCAGAAGCAATACATTGTGAGTGGCATCTTCTGTAGTAACATTACCAAATGTTGTGGTTAAGCCTAAAACCTCCAACTGTGGACTTTGGAATGCCATAAAGATTGCCATGCTATCATCTGTAAATCAATGAAAACATCAGTCACACCTCACAAATGACACTTGACAGTGTCACCATTGCACTCAATAAATGTCTATCTGATCTTATTTGAGATCTTCTATTGGCAATGTCACCATTGCACTCAATATATATATATATATATATTCACTTCTAAGTTGTATCCATATGAAGTAGGCCTTATTTCATTTTTCAGACTCAACTCTGCACCGAAAGTGTAGTGTTTTTCTGCGATCGATCTATACAATTAAAATCAATCAAAGTTTCGCTTCTTTCTCGAGAACCGAGATTAAAACTAGAAACTCTCAACCGAAACTCAAAAAAGAAAAAAGAAAAAAAAAAGAGTTGAAAAGTAGTAAAATTATGAACATGTGAGAAAGGAGAAGAAAGAAGAGCGATGAATTGAGGAAATGTAGAGAGGACATAATTGAATCAAAAGAATACAGACTTACGAATACCTGGATCAAAGCATTGCACTGTTTACGAATGCCTATGAACTACATAATGCCTATGAGAATTGCACTGTTTAGAGCTGAATAAACTTAGAAAATGAATAAATTTACTCGTCCATAACTGGTAAAAAAGGTTATCCCTAATCAAAGCATGGGAAGAAAGTGAGAAGTCAAAAGCAGAGAACAACTAAGATTTTTTTTCAAATATATGATGTTATTTCAGAGGTAATGAGAAGTTTTCTCAGCAACCAAACAAAGGATCGAAAGCACAATGTAGAGTTCTGAGATTGTAAAACAAAGGACCAAAAGCACTAACCTTTGATTGAAGAAGACGAAGAGTTCCAAATCGAACTTCGAAATCACGGAGCTGAAGTAGATTTTGAAGGATTCGATTGGTTTTTCTGAGATTGTAGACAGCAGTGCTCAAAATCGAACTTCGAAATTGCAATCGCTCTGAGAAACTACGAGATTGAAGCCATACGGCTGCAAATAGGTTGGGTCTGAGAAACTTTGAAATCGTAATCGCTTGGAAGAACAATCGAGAGAGAGCAAGAGAGTGAGAGATTTGAGTGAGTGATAGGTTCGAACTCGACGGTGGTGGGTTTTCAAAATAAAGGTGTGGAGAGACAAAATAGGGTTTGTCATTTGGAGGCGCTTCCAAGCGTCTTCTATTCATAAAACGGGGCCGTTTTGATTAACGACAAAAGAGACGTTTAAAAAACGCCGTTAATTATTAAAAAAAGTGACGTTTCATAAAACGTCGTTAATTAAGCGCCGTAAAATCTCTAATTTCCTGTAGTGCGTGGAGAACTACCAAACGTGTTTCTTCATCTATGAACTGTATAGGAAGGTGGTCCGTGTAATTTGTGAGTTTTTTTTTTTTCTAATTAATTCGTATATGAAATTATAGTTAAGAGACAAGCAAGCTGACCTCTTTCTTAGTCAGATACAAGATTATTGTAGCATGTTGTCAGAGTAATCAAAAAAATTTATTTTATTTTCTACAATTGTACCATTTAAGTCTAAGGAATTGAGTATTACTAATTTTTAAATTCAACTGCTACTAACACTACAAGAATTTACACATTTTGCGATCACTTTTGCCGACCAAAAAAATTTTAGTCGCAAAAAAATGACATTTGGCGACCAAATATTAATTAGTCGCAAATGATCATTACTTTTGGCGACCAAATATTATTGGTCGCAGAAGGTTATAGTTTGGCAACCAAAAAATATGTTGGTCGCAGAAAGTGGTATACTTTTGCCAACCAACTACAAATTTGGTTGCGGAAGGTCACATATTTTTTGGCGACCAAAAATTTGGTCGCGAAAAATTTATTTTCAGCAACCAAAAAAAAGTAGTCGCCAAATTACTATTTTTAGTGACTAATATTTTAGTAGCCGTTGATTGAGATTTGGCGACTAAAACAATTTGTCGGCGAAATAACCTGTTTTTGCGACTAATTTGAGAGTTTGGTCGCCAAAAGTTTGGGGAAAAATTTGAAAGATGGAGGGGGGAAATATATATATATATATATATTGTTTTCAATTTTTCCTTACGCCTCACTACCTCAGGCCCCTTTTCTTTAGATTTTGCCCTAATTTTGACAGACCCAACAAACAAACCCAACAACACACACGCAGACTCTCTTTCTCTCTCTCTCTGTCTCTTTACCCTACCATCCGACGATCTACACAGTGATGAGCGACGATCTACACACTGAACCTCTGACCGACGATCTACACTTCTGAACGGCGATCAATTTGCATTGAACGACGATCGATCTACAGTGAGGTCTCTTTCTCTCTCTCTCTCTCTCTCTAGACGATCGATCGATTAAATACAAGTTAATCGAACGACAATCGATCGATTTGCATTAAACAGAAGTTAATATTATATATATATATATGCTCTAATAATTTATATATAAGTGCCAGCAACACCAGCAACCTTTACTGTATAAATTAGGATAGATTTCTCCTTTCCCTTCTCATTTTTGCTATGTTTTGGAACTTTAGATGCGTTTGGATTTTGGCTTTGTGAAAAGGAAAGGAATTAATGGGTCTGTGAACAACAAAAAAAAATTATTGTACTATATAGTTTGGGTTAGAAATATAAGCAGAAAATTAATTGATTTGTTTTGTTTGATTGGGTTAGAAATATAAGCAGAAAATTAATGGGTCTGTGAACAACAAAAAAAAAATGAATCTCTGTTGTTATTTTTGTTTAGTTAACCATAAAAAATGAATATGATAAGGCCTTGCATAAATACTGATAAGGGGTCTGTCAATTATTTTTTTTTTAGTTAACCAGAAAATTGATTTGTTTTGTTTAGTTAATGGGTCTGTGAATTATTTTTTTGTTTAGTTAACCATAAAAAATGGGTCTGTTTAATTAACCATAAAATTGATTTGTTTTGTTTTGTTTAATTAATGGGTCTGTTTAGTTAATGGCTTGACTACTGTGTTTCTGTGTAATGTGGAAATGGTTAAAAAAATTAAATTCTTTATTTATGCGTATGCATGTTTGTGCATGTGCTTTGGAAAGGAGTGGAGAACATATATGTATGCTTATTCAAATTTTGTACCTCAGTTTTTTCAATTACCAAGGCTTTCTTTTAGTGTTTCTTGATGCCATGAGAATGTTACAATTTCTGAATATAAATGTTTGAGCCATGCATGAACTTTTGCTTTTCCCATATTTCTTTGATAACCAATTGGTGCCCTACTAGTAGACTTTGAAAGGGAAAATTAATCCTAGTCCTTGCTCGAAGTTCTTGTATTATAATTAAGGGTTAGTTGGTTTGTTGAGGGGGGAAATTATTGGCAGAGGCACTTGCTGCTTGCTTCTTGTTGCATATGCCAGCTTTCTTCCTTTGTGGCATGTGCATTTGGAAGCTTACACATGCATGCATTCGAGCTAAAATGAAACATGATTTCCTCTTGCTGTCATAAGTCAATGTTTGAAGATGGCAATAACACTTGTCATGTCATTTCTTACAGGTACGGAAAGAGAGTGCCTATTTAGCTGGATGGGTTTCATGGGGAGAGGCTGACAAACAAAGAACAATGGCATTGGAAAACCTCAAAGCTGATTGTAAAAGTCTTAAACGAAAGGTTCAGTGACTTCTAGCCCAACCTCTGTCTCTCTGTAAATATATTATATCTCATAGATTAGTGGTATTGGGGACATAAAGTTTAGATATTTACACTCCAATTGATTTCGGGATCCAATTCTAGAAAGTCTAGCTATTTTCCTTGATTTTTAGTGTGATAAGAAAGGAATGCTGAATAAATAGGTTTTTATAAGATACCTCCTTGACAGATTACAAAACAAAAGTATGGTTCTGCTACTGGTTTGATGGATCTTCTTGTGGCACAAAGATTGAAAAATGATGGATGATGGAGTTTGTTTTCCAAACCCATGTTTCTGATGATTGAACCATACAATCTACATACAGTCTATATATGGAGTTTGTTTTGCTTATTTGCAGAACCATACAGTATGTAGATTACAAAACAAAATGATGGTTCTGCTACTGGTTTTCTTGGAATTTGTTTTCCAAACCCATGTTTTGAAAATATGATTTCACTAAAGTTTTGTTCTCAAACTATGACTTCAATCATAACAATTGAGACTTCTAAAAAGAGCATAACTTACCGTATCTAAACCAATTGGAAGGTCTGCAATTGAAGAACCAGCACGTTTAGATATTTTCATAGCTTCAATGCTTTTAGTAACAGAACCAACTTCAATCACCTAAAAAACCATAAAAACACTACACATAAATATCATGAAGATGATACATAATATAAGCATTTTAAATGCACAAGTTTCTTCATTTCGAAGAAGCATGTCTGATATGAACTAAGCATGTCGGATTACAACACTACTTTCTAACATATCATGTCAATTGCACTTTTTTGCCTCAAACCTAATACCTTATCAAGACTCAGATCATGTTTTTGCCACTGCTATGCAAAAAGTAGATACAAGGTTTCTTATAATTAATAAATAAAATAAAATGAAATGAAGAAAAAGAATTAAATTCTAAGATCAGCAAATTTAGTTTTACTTTTTTTGAGCAGAAATGAATTATGTTTTAAATCACATGATCTACACTATGAAAGAACTGTCCAAGTAGAAAAAAGCTAGTGAGTTTTTCACAGAGTATTGCCAACAACTAGATAGAAGCGAGGCAAACATGAAAACAATGAAAGGACAGTAAAATGGGTAGTTTCTCAGGCCTAAGGCTATTCAACAGTCCAAGAAGTTGACCAGCAACTCTGTGCTAGTTACATTGCGGAATAAAGGACTCAACCCAACAGGCCATGATCTTTGATGGGTCTGATCATAGGCTTGTTTGATGGGTCTGACCAAGTGATGCAGATTATTCTAGCTAATCGATCCATTAGATACATGAGAAGATGAAGTAAAACTTATAGATGAAGATGGTTCAGCAGAATTAGCCATTAATCAACATCCTCCTCTTGAGCCTTATATAATATCAATCAAAATCAACACAATAAAATTGTAAGTAAATGAGCAGAATCTATAGATCCCCATATGGGAAATTCAAGTACCTAATGATGAAGGTATGGCTCAAACAATTCCTCATGACACTATAATCTATACAAGTCTACCTCAATCGTACCACATTTTAAAGCTAGTGGCGTACCATGTTCTCATTCCTGTTTCACATACCGGAACGATCCATGTTTTAGATATTATAGATTCATCATATTGTTATTATATTATTTTACTAATTAATTTCACCATTTCACATGAGATTCATTTTTCTTCTTATTAATGAATCAGAAATTTAACCCTTATACAAAGCTTGAAGCATAAAGCTTGGTCCCTATGGCTCCATTTAATTGTTAGGAATGGTGTAAAGGAAAGGAAAAGAAAATGCAAATGATTTACTTTTTTTTTGTTAATTGTCTAGTTTACATGTATTAGGAGATAAAGTTACAGACTATTCACATGCATTTGCCAAGCCTGGATTGCGCTCGGTTTCAGAAGGTATTTTAAACAGTATTTGTAATTGCAAAGACATCTTCAGACTCTCTTCATATCTGAGTCTCTACAGTTTGTTTTTCAGCAGTTCCAGAGGTTTCCTTTTCACTGAACTTGTTTCCAAGTGGCTTCTCTGTTGGAAAACCCTATCAGGTCAGCATTCTTAAGAAATGAAAGTTAAATAATTCCTAATATATGGCAGTTGTCATTATCATATTGCAATTATATTCTCTTATGTTTTCCTTCTATTGGCATTGCATAAATTCACTAGAATGCATGTTTTCAGTTGTTTGACAACATTCCCAAGCAGTTGCATCCCTATGACAGGGCATCAGAGATCCTTTTCTGTGTAAGTTTGTATATACCCTTTGAGCATAAGGCTAAGCCGAGTTATATTAAATCTTGTCTTTCTATACGTTCTCTTTGAACTTTTATAGAACTAGTAACAAGTTATAAAGGATATGCTCTTCTTTTGAAAAAAAGATTAAAAAAACCTTGCTTTGGTATCAAACTTCAAGTGTTATCACACTGCAATATGATACTTGATTATTTGTTAATTTGTTTTCACAACTATTGTTTATCAAAGTTTGCCTACACATGATCTGTACTATTTTAGAAAGCCAGCAAAAAATTTGAAACTTTTTATATGATCAACAAATATTAAATTTGGGGCAAAATGATAATTTTGTCCTCTTTTAAAAAGCTGCGACTTTATTAACAATCATTTTTCCCGCTAATGTAGGAGGATGTAGTTGGTTACAAGTTAATACTTACAACTACTATATACCTTTCCACTACTTGTCAAATTTCTATGATTTTTAATTTGAACTACTAAAGAATAGTGAAACAATATGGTATAGGAAGTGTTTGTATAGCACATGCCTCATTGTAGTATCCTAATATGAATATAAACTCTAATATTTGGTAACATTTCTTGTAGTATTCGAGTGCACTGGGTCTAGTTTCTTAAATAAGTGAATACAATGTCACATAGCTTGTAGCATTCGAGTGTATTGCACTTTGTTTTCTCAAATAAGATGATATAAGCTCATCAATATTATTAACTATATGGTGTATAATAATAGCATCCAGGATTGTGCGCATTGTAATAGTGTTATCTTACTTCTACGATGCTTTACACATTTTTGAAAGGGGCTAAATTGATTCAACTACTTAAAAAAGGTATTATCATTTTGGGCTGATCCTCAAATAGTGTGCTAAAAATGACAATTTTACGTATAACATTGGTATATGTCTGGCTGATAAATAAAAAAAAAAAAGGCAGCTCTTATGTCTGGTAAAACAGGGGCTTTTTTTTTAGTATTATAATTTCCAAATACTAAAATCTAATAGATTTTTGAATTTTTAATGATGGCTTACTAAAATAATCTTTAACATGTTATACATGTCAAACACCTTTTCTGATTATCAACTAGGCATGTGGTTTAAAGTATATTCCACAAGGAATAGCAAATAGAAAGTATAAAACCCTCCATCCATCTATCATGTCCTTCCCTTATGTAAATCACAAGGCACTAGGTAGCTTCCTTCAAAAACGTACAAAAATTTGTAAAGAACAATTAAAAAGGATCTTGTTGTGGGATAAGAGAAGCAACATATGATGCTTCTAGATTTAGCAACAAAATACGGTAGGGACGATCAACAAAAGCTAAACAAACACACACACAAAAACAAAAACAAACATATGGTAGGATTTCTAGTGTAGAAAAGTATTGACTGAGTGTCAAGGACTTACTGAAGAGTGGCAAAACAAATCAGTAGTGGTTGAGAAAAAGGGGGTTGTCTGGATGTGAAACAAAGCAACCTGTAGAGAGAGGAAGGTTGTGGAGAGCCTTGAGGTATCTGATAAAATGCAAAGCCACTAGGAGAGAAAGGATATTCCAAAAGGTAACTGTAGTACATCCTTGTATATATAGAGGGTTGATCATGTGACCTGTAACTAGCATTTTAGATATTCCATAATTCTATTAGAATATGTGAGAGCCACTGAGTTTGAGTATTAAAAAAAAGTCAATGAGTTTGAGAAGCTGTGTATTCAAATACTTCCCATTGATAACAGGTCTTAGACTTGCAACTGAAAGCTTCCATACATTACAACATTCTTCTCCGTGTAGCGCATTCTATTGCTGAGGCCCAATTAATGGATAATGCATCTTTTGTTGTAAGAATTACTCCTCTGTAGGATTTCAAACAAAAGTATTCCAGAAATTTATTTGCATCAAGGCTTTTAACTAATATGGTGTATTTATCAATCAGCTCTTGGATAAGACATTTGATGAGTTTGCTAGCCTTTGGATGAATATGAAAGTTGAAGTAAAGACCAAAGAAGATCATGAAGCTCGACAATTCAAGTTCAAGCCTTGTGCATTTAAGATAGAGAACATAATGGAAATTGACATATCAACTCTTGGTGGTTCATTAGAAAATGAGATACTTTCAGACTGGCAGGAATTGCTTTCTGATGAAAAAGTTGCTGAAAAGGTAATTATAATTTGTGTTTGTGCTGTGTGTGTATAGTTGTTTTTCTAACAGTGTCTTTTCATCCATAAAGAAAGTTGCAATATTTGTGATGGTTTTTCCGTTATTTGTATATAACCATTCAATTCTAATTTGTGTCGATGAAGAGAAATGCATGGAAGTGGATTGGAGGGACCCATTCCATCAAACATATCCCTTTTGAATCAATTAACTGAATTGTGAGTACAAAACTTTCTTATAGCAACAAAGTAGTTTTAGGAGGTAATGTTATTTTGTTGATTTATTTGATTGATAGCGTACTGTTGATGGAATTGCTCATGGTGTGATCTCTTTGACCGGGAGAATCAGTGACATAAATTTTAAGGCTGCGGAATTTCCTACCTTGAGCAACACTACAGGGCTAGTAAGATTGTATGTTTGATGATACAAGAATTTATAATGTTCAATATTTATAGTGTGTATAGGTGAGTTTCATCCTGAGTTTAATTTTATTCATTTTTTTCGTATTTAGGGTTTTGAGAAACTGCAACATTTCTGGTGAAATCTCGAAATATATTTGGAAAATGATGAATCTGCAAATGTTGTAAGTAAAGCATGTTAAGCTTTGGTGAATGATTTTTATTTGACCTTCAGTGTTTTCATCAATGTATAATTGATTACACGACCAAAGCGATTTAATTTTCCATCCTGTTATTGTTATTGCTGTTAGTTTTTTTCACTGTCAAGGCACGAAAAGGACAAATCACAGCTCATTTATATCACAATGCTTATTGAATTTTGTTCACAAATAGTATATAATTTTTGATCATCATGCAGGTGGATTCTGTAGTTTACCTTGTTGACGCGTACGACAAAGAGAGATTTGCAGAGGCCAAAAAGAAGCTGGATGCCCTACATAAAAAACAACAACAATACTGAACAATACTCAACCTTGTTAACACCGGATGTTCTTTTTTTTTTTTGAAATTGATGCTAATTATGTTAAATTTTTGTTGGAATGAATTGTTTTTTATTTTTTGGGGTTTAGAATAGGGTTTTGTGAATTGTTCCTTGTTTTTGGAATCAATGTTGCTGCTGCTGAGTTATGTGTTGAAACTTGGATATAGAAAATTTTATAATAAGACCTGTTTTGATAATGAATTTGTCCTATTTTAATTATGAATTCGCTAAATATTACAGGTGTATTATTTTCCTGCTTTGGCGACCAATTTATTAGTTGCGACAAATAAATTATTTTTTTTCGCAAAAAATGACAATTGCCGACTAAGAGTTTTGGTCGCAAAAAATACATCTATTGCCGACCAAAAATTTTGTTGGTCGTGGAAATTCACTTTTGCCGACCAACAGTTTTGGTCGCGAAAAGTAACAATTGGCGACCAAACTAATTTTGGTCGCACAATGTCACAGTTGGCGACCAAAATTTTTGGTCGTGAAATGTCACAATTGGCGACCAAACTTTTTGGTCGCGAAATGTGTCAATTGGCGACTAAGAAATTTGGTCGGCAAAAGGTGACTTTTCGCGACCAAAGTGTTTTAGCGACAAAATGAATTAGTCGCAGTAATTAAATATTTAGCGACCAAAAATTTAGTCGGCAAATCCAACTTTTGCCGACCAATGAAAATTTTGGTCACGAATTACTTTTGCCGACCCTCAATTGGCGACCAAACTAGCGACCAAAAAAATTGGTCGCGAATAACTTTTGCCGACCAAAAATAGACTTTTAGCGACCAATTTTTTTGTTGCTAAAAGTGTTAATTGTTGTAGTGTAATCATATATATTGAGATGGAGATTTGCTTTGTGAAGTCCCCAAAACTTGGTCTTCAGGTCATTTTAGAATTTCAGCGATATATAACTTAAATTCAACTGGACAATAGGTTGATAGCCTTCTAGACTTACAAACCAAAATCAACTTAAGTTGTTTTTGGATATTGGATTTGACAAAAGATTTGTGAAAATAAAGAAAATATGAAGGGAATATATATATTAAAATTTTAAAAAATTAATACTTTTTTTCCTGTGGCTCTACAATTTGTTAATTCTTAAAGTAATATGATTTTGATTGTATAATGATCAGCTTATAAAGAGAAGCAACAAATTGATTAACCAGGCCCCATAAATTTTGTTCACTAATACCAACCTATTTTCTTTTTCAGATACGAAAAAGAATAATAGACAACAACAAATAAATGGAAAAAGCAAAGGTAAGCAAATCAACAGTCAGGACATTTTTTTTTATGAAATTATGTGATATATTTGCATCAGTTTAATAGAAAATCATCAATGTACTTCATAATTGCAAATTATCATATTATTAATCCTATTATTAGTAATAATATTCATGTATCAATGTTATTCGAGCATTTGGTTTGGATAGAAATCCTCTATAATTATATTTATCCACAACATTTACATAAAACTTTAAAATTCAGTAACTTAATTATCCAAAACATTTTTCAAAAAATTTATATTCTTGAAACCTGTTTGCGGAGATACGTTAAACAAAATCTATATTTAATACAACATTTTGAAAGAAAAAAAAAAAGGATTTTGTAGTAGAAAACTATGAAATTTCTTTGTTGTTAACTAAGAAATTTTGATGTTAGCTGAGAATTTTCACTATTAACCAAAAAAATTGTCAGTTAAATATATTTCAATTTATGAACTAAAACTGCGAAATTCACAGTTTCTGCATAACCACTGTGAAATTTCCTAGTTACTCAAAATATTGCAGTTGTTTTTCTCTTTACATAATTTCACATCCAAGTCGACAAATAAATTGCAAAATTATAAATTTTACTAAAATATATATCTCCCCTTGTACGCATTTGATATATCAAAAAGAAAGTTCGATTGATCCCATAACTAATTGTTGGACCAATCTTCTGTGTAAATAAAATAAACTGAAATTAAATCAAACAAAATAAAATAAATCTTACAGAATTTATTTCGTTGAACCGAATAAATAATTCAAGACCAAGTCGAGTGTGTGACACTCTGTCCTTAAGACAGATTCGCCACGCTATGGTACTTACGGTTGAGTAGCGTCTATCTTCCAGGATACAATGATCTTCACAAATTTGTAGAAGCACTTCAAACAAATTTGTTCGACGAACTAAACCTGTGATCTATACTCTCTTTAAATTATTCTAAAACTAAATATGAAGAATAAATGCACTAGAGAAAAAATTAGACAGCAATGAAACAAAATAACAGACAGAATTTTTTTCCACCCCTAGACTGCTGGAATCAGATTGTATTTATAGGCAAATTTCCAAAGCCCCGAACAGGTACCAAACCCCGAAGTTATAGCGATCCCGATTGTCCCTTTACTGTTCTGTTGTATTCCGGACTCGGTTCCGTGAAGTTGGTAGTTGTATCTATCTTGTTGTCGTCCTTTAATTCTGCTTGATTGAGTTTTAGGATGTTTTGGGCAGGGTTGTTACAGGTTGGTTAGGCCTTGGTTTCAATTCCTTGTTGCCCAGTTTTTAGGCGGTCCGCTCGAGCGGGTCTTCTTGCGCTCGAGCAGGGATTGCACACCCCCAGTATTTCGTTTCCCTGCAAAACTTCTGTAGGTGTGATTTCTACGCTCGGGCGGGTTTCTTTATGCTCGAGCGGTGGCGCTCGAGCGGGTAGTACCTTTTTGGTGTTAGTTCTGGGAGGGGGAAATCTACGCTCGAGCGGACTGGTTTTCGCGCTCGAGCGGATGTGCTTTATTCTTGTGTCTTGGCGCTCGAGCGGGCCTTCTTGCGCTCGAGCGTATCCAGATTTTTGTTCTTGACGATCGAGCGTTGTGTTCTCCGCTCGAGCGGGAATGTCGTATATCAGTTGGCCGTGAGGCAGTTTTAAATCACTTTTTCTCATCATTTCTCTCTCTTACTTTTCTGAAAAAGCCATTTGAGAGCCTCTCTCTCTAAAACCTTGCCTTCTCTCTAGATATTGATCTAGCTAGGGTGTTTTCCTCACCTTTGGTCTTTACAAAAAGGTTGTTGATCGTCGAGGGCTATCTTTTGATCCGAGGAACTCGTGGTTTGGAGCAACTTCGTTTTCACCATCTTCTTCATTGGGTCTCATCTTTTGAGGTAGGGGTTCCTACTCACTCTTATGGTCTTTGACCTAGATTTTTAGTTGTTTTGATAAAGTGTTGAATTTGGAAAATTTTGGAACGTAGGGTTTCAAAATGTGTTAAAGAGGGATTTGTGATTTTGGGCTCATAATATGTATTTTGGGTTTCAAATGGTGTTATTGATGTTGGTTGTTGATATTTAGACCATTGGGTCAATATTGAGAAATGGGGTAGAAAACCCCAATTTGGTTGAATAAATTAATTGGTATAATTAATTTGGGGAAAATTGTGGACTTATGGAATTGAGTTGGAATTAATGAAATTGGCTTATTATGTTGTGAAATGATGGAGTTGGATTTATAAATCACTCACTTTTGAAAACATTGATATTTTTTCTGTTGGAGCTTTTATTATCCGTTTAGAAATAATTGCTTGGGTTACCGGTAGAGGGTAGTTTTGATTGTTGTAGACAATGCATGATGATTAGGCAAACTAAAACTAATTAATTGGACATGTCATAGAGTATGGCGGTTGATAGATTACATTAACGGTATGTATTGATTGATTGTATATGACCTTTGTGTATATGCACTGTGTGTGTGGGAGGAGATAGGGGATGTACTCCACGGTTTAGGGGAAGATAGGGGATGGACCTCTAAACCGGATGTTGTTTGGGAGGAGATAGGGGATGGACTCCATGATACAGCTCATATGCTTGTCAGATAATGTGTTGATACAGCTCATATGCTTATCTCTGGAAGTGTTGATACAGCTCATATGCTTGTCATTGGAAGTGTTGATATAGCTAATATGCATATCTATTGAAATGTGGATACAACTTGTATGCTTATCTGTTAAGATGTTGATACAACTAGTATGTTTATCTATTGTAAAAATGGGAAATGTTTAATATGAGTCATTGTCTCATATAAATGATTGCCAGGTTCTGAGCCGTTGATGTAAATTGTGAAACTGAAATGAAATGGAACTGAGTTATGAATTGGCTTATGGAAACTGAACATTTATCAATTGCTAATGTCTTAGTTATTGCTCATACTATGTTTAGCATATCTCTACCGGGCGTTGGCTCACCCTTTATGGGACATTATTTTCAGGTACAGGTAGTATGCCACCTCCAAGGACATAGCTTGGATGATGATGAGAGTTGAAGACTCTTTTTTGTTTATTTTGGTGTATTACATGTAAATACAAGCCAAGGGCTTAATATGTATTCAGTTAGTACTCTTCTTTTTGTAACCAAGTGTTAACTTGGAAAGCTGTAAGCCCGTAGGGCATTTGCTTTTGTTGTTAACATGTAATACAGTTGTAAAAATTACTCTGATGAATGGAAATGGTTGACTTCTTTTGTATCAATGCATGTCTAAAATGTTGGGTATTATGTATTATTTTGAGAGCGTTACAGAAGTCAACAGGCGCAAAACTATTCACAATTTGAATATATGAATTGACCGTTGGTCAGAACAAAATTTCAAACAAATGAAAAAAGTGAGCCGTTAGTGGAACAGATTCCTTCCACCTGTTTGGAAAATTTATTATTAAACTATTTGGTATATATATACTAAACAATTAGAATATATATATATATATTAAAAGATTTGAATAGATTAATAAATAAAGGAAGATGTACAAACTTTAGGAAACCACTTAGGAACTCAAAAATTAGAATTTAGAATTAAATTAAATTCTCATAATTACAAACTTTAGGAAACTACTTAGGAATTCAAAATTTGAATTTAGAATTAAATTAAATTCCCACAATAATTTTTATTAAAAAAATTCAAATGAATTTTATCTAAAAAAATTAATGTTAGACTCGAAAAACGACGTCAACTTCCCATTCACTCATAAATGGTTTTGACGTTCTGTATTTATCTCTTCGGACCCACCCCAAACAACGTTTGGGGCCCACTCAAATTTGAGCTCAAAAATATGCCTATATTAAACCATTTTTCCAACAATCCCCCACATGAATGGAATTTGACGGAGAGAAAATGTAACAACATGATCTAAATACAGAGAGTATAAAAATTGGAAATATTCTGCAAAGGATAGGTAGCTTTTGGCTTTGAACCTTCTCTTGTGAGACACTATCGGATTTACTAGCTAACCAGTGAACATGATGTCTTGAACTGTTCAGCCGTTTGTGTAAACCAAGACAATAGAACCCACACAGTATATTCCCAGACACAGTTTAGTTATCACTATTGTGTTCATTTTGGCCCTGAACAACCTGGTCTTTCATGAGTGCTCTAGAGAATTGTAGCCCTTCACAAATCTCATAGAACCGGCCCAGTTCACACTCACATAGATGATTCTTATGAAGAGTGTGCTGTCATACTCCACGAGGTTTACCTAGATATAAGAATCATTAAAATTTACTTAACCTCAAACGCTGCAGACATCACTATTTCATCATAGAAATGGGTAGGAGTTAGACTCCCTAATGATCCTTCTGAGTCATTCACAACTCGGTTGTCCCTTTGAACCCAGATCTTGGGATCTCCAATCAACTAGGTTGGGTTGCCGTTGTGGTAACTCTTATTTAATAGGCTTAAGTCCCATTCCCCTTGATGAATTCTCAACTAACTCTCTTGCTAACCCTTTGGTTAGTGGATCCGCTATGTTGTCTTTAAACTTAACATATTCTATGGAAATAATTCCATTAGAGAGTAGTTGTCTTACGGTGTTATGTCGACGACGAACGTGTCGTGACTTACCGTTATACATATGACTCTGTGCTCTACCTATAGCTGATTGACTATCACAATGTATGCATATAGCAGGCACTGGTTTTGGCTATATTAGAATATCTTCAAGAAAGTGGCGAAGCCATTCTGCCTCTTTCCCTGCTTTGTCTAAAGTTATGAATTCTGATTCCATAGTAGACCTAGCAATGCAAGTCTGTTTGGAAGATTTCCAAGATACAGCCGCCTCACCAAGAGTAAAAACATACCCACTGGTGAATTTTGAGTCTCTAGTATCTGATATCTAATTTGCATCATAGTATCCTTCAAGTACTGCTAGATATCTAGTATAATTAAGCCCAATGTTACGAGTAAATCGGAGATATCTAAGAACCCTTATAATTGTTTTCCAGTGTTCTACTATTGGATTACTCGTATATTTACTTAATTTACTTATTGCATAAGCTATATCCAGGCGAGTGCATTTCATCAAGTACATTAAGCTTCCAATAATTTGGGCATACTCTAATTGAGAAATACTTTCCTGTACATTCTTAGAAAGATACAAATTAACATCTACAGGTGTTCTAGCAAGATGATCATCATCTTTGCTAAATTTGTCAAGTATTTTCTCAATGTAATGAGATTATGACAAAGCATATCCTTCTGATGTTTTAATAATTTTCATACCAAGAATTATATCAGCAATGCCCATGTCCTTTATGTCAAAATGTTTATTCAACATTTTCTTAGTAGTTTTAATCATGTCATTATTACTACCTATGATGAGCATATCATCTACATAAAGACATATAATGACATAACCTTTGTCTGTGTTTTTAATATAAACACATTTGTCACACTCATTAATTTTAAATCCATTTGACATCATTGCCTTGTCAAATTTCTCATGCCATTGCTTTGGCGCTTGTTTTAAACCATATAATGATTTAACCAATTTAAACACTCTCTTTTCTTTCCTTGGAACAGAAAACCCTTCTGATTGTTCCATGTAAATTTCTTCCTCTAACTCACCATTTAAGAAAACGATTTTTACACCTATTTGATGAATTTCTAAATTGTATAAAGATGCAATGGAAATTAGCATTCTAATGGATGTTATTCTAGTAACCGGTGAGTATGTGTCAAAGTAATCAAGACCTTCTTTTTATCTAAATCCTTTGACCACAAGTCTTGCCTTGTATTTGTCAATTGATCCATCCGCTTTCAATTTTCTTTTGAAAATCCACTTGTACCCAAGAGGTTTACAACCTGGTGGCAAATCCACCAATTCCCAAGTGTGATTTTGCAAGATGGATTCAACTTCACTGTTGACAGCTTCTTTCCATAAAGGAACTTCAGGACTGGACATAGCCTCTTTAAAAGTTAAAGGCTCATTTTCTAACAAATATGTTAGGAAATCTGGACCAAAAGATTTTGAAGTTCTAGCACGTTTACTACGCCTAGGTTCCTCTTCATCTAACTCTTGCTCTTGTTCTTGATCATGACTAGTAATAGCATCATGAGATCTTTTATTGCTACTAGTCTCTTGTCCAGTCTTATTTGGAAATACATGTTCAAAAAAAGATGCATTCCGAGATTCAATAATAGTATTTACATGCATTTCGGAATGTTCTGATTTATGAATCAAAAACCGATATGCACTACTATTCTTAGCATAACTAATGAAAATGCAATCAATGGTCTTCGGACCTATCTTAGTCTTTTTAGGATTAGGAATAGCCACTTTAGCCAAACACCCCCACACTTTTAAGTATTTGTAGGATGGTACTCTTCCATGCCACAATTCATAAGGTGTTTGATTCACTTTCTTTTGGGGTACTTTATTAAGTATATAATTTGTAGAAAGTATTGCTTCCCCCCACAAGTTCTGAGGTAATTCAGAACTTATTAACGTGGCATTCATCATTTCTTTTAGAGTCCTATTTTTCCTTTCAGCAATTCCATTTTGTTGAGGTGAGTAAGGAGCGGTGGTTTGATGAATTATTCCATGTTCTTTACAAAACTCACCAAAAGGTGATTCATCTTCACCACCTCTATCACTTCTAAGTTTCTTGATTTTCTTACCAAGTTGATTTTCAACTTTATTCTTATATTGAATGAAAGTTTCCAAAGCTTCATCCTTTGTTCGAATTAAATAAACATAACTATATCTAGTATAGTCATCTATAAAAGTGATAAAATACTTTTTCCCACCTCTAGTTTGAATTGATTTAAAATCACAAATGTCACTATGAATTAATTCAAGTGGTTCCGTACTTTTTTCAATTGAATGAAAAGGAGTTTTAGATAATTTTGCCTCAACACAAATTTCACATTTATGATTTGAATCAATGTCAAATTTAGGTAAACATTCCATATTAATTAGTCTACGCAAAGATCCATAATTAACATGTCCTAGTCTACCATGCCATGAATTTGAAGACTCAAGCAAGTAAGAAGAAGATGTAGTATTATTAATAACTGAGAGTACAACGGTCATTACATTTAACTTGAAAAGGCCATCAGACATGTAACCTTTTCCTACATACATTCCATTCTTAGTAAGTACAAATTTATCACTCTCAAATACTAGCCTAAACCCATTCTTACTCAACAGAGATCCGGAAACAAGATTCTTGCGAATGTCCGATACATGCAGCACATTGTTGAGAGTGAGTTCCTTTCCTGAAGTCTTCTTGAGAACAATCTTTCCCTGTCCTTCAACTTTGGAAGTTGAGGAGTTGCCCATAAAAAGTTGTTCACCATTGTCCACCGTAGAATAGGATGTGAACATCTTTTTGTCGGCACAAATATGACGAGTAGCACCAGTGTCCACCCACCATTCTTTAGGATTTCCGACAAGATTTGCCTCAGAAACAACCGCAGAAAGATTGATGTCATCGACACCATTGGAAATATTGTCCACTTCGGTCATATGGGCTTGAGCAAGCTTCTTGTTTGTTCTCCTTTTGCTTTTGCCTTTGCTACGACAATCTTTGGCCCGATGTCCCTCTTTGTCACAGATGTAACATTTGTCATTAAACTTGTACTTTTTATTCCCCCCCCTTTAGAGCCTCGTGATGAACTTTCTCCAGAAGACTTTCGTTTCTTGGTTTTGAAGCATGTTCCACCACATTTGCCTTAGACTCCATAGGATTCTTACCAGCCCACTTTTCAGAATTGCGGTTGTCCTCCTCAATCCTTAAACACACAATTAACTCGTCCATAGAAATTTCTTTGCGCTTGTGTTTGAGGTAGTTCTTGAATTCCTTCTAACCTTTTGGTAATTTTTCAATTAAGGCTGCAACTTGGAAGGATTCACTGACAGACATGCCTTCTGCGTGAATCTCATGCAGAATGAGTTGAAAATCTTGAGCTTAGATGATCACAGATTTTGAATCAACCATTACAAAATCCAAGAATCTGCCAACCACAAATTTCTTTGAGCCGGCATCTTTCGTTTTGTACTTTTTCTCCAACGATTCCCAAAGTTCCTTTGCTGTCTTGATTGGACTGTAGACGTTGTATAATGTGTTGTCAAGTCCGTTCAAGATGTAATTCCGGCAAAGGAAATCGGCATGTTTCCAAGCATCAACCGCGGCAACCACTTGCCGGTCAGTTTCATCCTCTTTCAGGATAGGAGCATCTTCACGAAGGAAACGAGCCAGGTTCAAAGTTGTAAGATAGGACAACATTTTCTGTTGCCATCTTTTAAAGTCAGTTCCTGAGAACTTCTCTGCCTTCTCTCCATGATTTATTGGTACTGTCACCACAAGAGAGGGGGTTGGTGCAATTGCAGCCACCACAGTAGTAGCCATCAATTCTAATTTATAAAACAAAATTATAATTAGAATTTACACTACACAAGAAATTAAACTAAATTCACAGAATTAAATTCTGTAAAAAATAAAAGAAATAAGAATGTAACTTTTATTTTCCAATTAATTTGGAAATAAAATAAAATTTTATTCAACCAAATTAATTCCACACAAGAAATTAAATTCTGTAAAATAAAAGAAATAAGAATATAACTTTGATTTTTCAATTAATTTGAAAATAAAATAAAATTTTATTCAACCAAATTAATTCCACACAGGAAATTAAATTCTGTAAAATAAAAGAAATAAGAATATAACTTTTATTTTTCAATTAATTTGGAAATAAAATAAAATTTTATTCAACCAAATTAATTCCACACAGAAAATTAATTTTTGTAGCACTTCAATAGTTAAAATACTAAAACAGAATTTTAAGTAATGAAAACTCAGAAAAAAATTTCTAAAACCCAAAATTAATTTCTGAAAAAATTTCACAAAAATATATTCTGAATTGTTAATGACACCAGTATCGTACTACTAGTTGTCAAAGAAAATAGACAGTATGTTACTACTATCTGTCAAATAGCATATAATCACTATTTGTTTTTCCAACCAGAATATTATTTTGTAAATTTACAGAAAATAATTTTCTTAAAAAAAGAATGAGAAAAGGAAACAAACAAAACAATTCTGTAAACAGAATAAATTCGAATCTGTCTTAAGATTGTTGGACCAATCTTCTGTGTAAATAAAATAAACTGAAATTAAATCAAACAAAATAAAATAAATCTTACAGAATTTATTTCGTTGAACCGAATAAATAATTCAAGACCAAGTCGAGTGTGTGACACTCTGTCCTTAAGACAGATTCGCCACGCTATGGTGCTTACGGTTGAGTGGCGTCTATCTTCCAGGATACAATGATCTTCACAAATTTGTAGAAGCACTTCAAACAAATTTGTTCGACGAACTAAACCTGTGATCTATACTCTCTTTAAATTATTCTAAAACTAAATATGAAGAATAAATGCACTAGAGAAAAAATTAGACAGCAATGAAACAAAATAACAGATAGAATTTTTTTCCACCCCTAGACTGCTGGAATCAGATTGTATTTATAGGCAAATTTCCAAAGCCCCGAACAGGTACCAAACCCCGAAGTCAACTGGTGCAAAACTATTCACAATTTGAATATGAATTGACCGTTGGTCAGAACAAAATTTCAAACAAATGAAAAAAGTGAGTCGTTAGTGGAACAGATTCCTTCCACCTGTTTGGAAAATTTATTATTAAACTATTTGGTATATATATACTAAACAATTAGAATACATATATATTAAAAGATTTGAATAGTTTAATAAATAAAGGAAGAGGTACAAATTTTAGGAAACCACTTAGGAATCCAATAATTTGAATTTAGAATTAAATTAAATTCTCATAATTACAAACTTTAGGAAATCACTTAGGAATCCAAAATTTGAATTTAAAATTAAATTAAATTCCCACAATAATTTTTATTGAAAAAATTCAAATGAATTTTATCTAAAAAAACTAATGTTAGACTCGAAAAATAATGTCAACTTTCCATTCACTTATAAATGGTTTTGACATTCTGTTTTCACCTCTTCGGACCCACCGCAAACAACGTTTGGGACCCACTCAAATTTGGGATGAAAAATATGCCTATATTAAACCATTTTTCTAACACTATTTTCTTTTTCAGATACTAACAACAATATTACACACCAAAAAACAGCTGTGGAAAGCCCAAGTAAGTAAATCATTAATCAAATTCTTACATTTTGTTTTCTTAACTACACACTATAAGAAAAAACACTTTTGGCAACCACCTATTTTGAGTTGGTCGCAAATAGTCCACTTTTTGCGACTAAAATTTTTTTGATCGCTGATGGGTATGTTTTCGCAACCCATAATTTTTTGATGGCTAATAGCTAATTTTTGGCGAGCAAATACAAATTTGGTCGTAAAAGGTCGTCTTTTGGCGACCAAAAAATAAGTTAGTCGCGAATGACTTAACTATTGGCGACCAACTGCAAATTTGGTCGCGGAAGATCACCTTTTGGCGACCAAAAAATAAGTTGGTTGCGAATGACTTAACTATTGGTGACCAACTACAAATTTGGTCGTGGAAAATCACCTTTTGCGACCAAAAAATAAGTTGGTTGCAGAAAGCTATGGTGGGATAAATTTTTAAAAAATGGGTACTACTGTAATTACATTCTATTTTTCTGTTTACGCATTGAAGGTTTTATGAAATAATATATAGCCCAATTTTTATGGGTTATATATTTTATCTGCCAAATGTGAGCAACAAGCATGTTATTGGCAGAGGGGACTGGGTGTATGGAGAGTGACTCCTTGGTCAAGAGACTCCCAGGCAGTACAAAATAATAATCACTATGTTTGGTTCCATTTTTTTTTCAAAAAAATGATTTGAAAACTCTATTTTGAAAAAGAATCTTTGTTTGGTTTTCCAAAAAATGCATCATTGTAATTTCAAGTTTCCCTCCAATTTAAGAAGAGAGACAATTAAAAAAAAAATTGTCACATCAAAAAATACTCTCATCTTATATATACATATATATGTACATGCTATATATGTATAAAAACATAATTTGGTATGTACCAATTTATGAGTACATATCTTTCCATTAACTGTGTGATTTTATCATAAAATTTCCACTCATTTTAACCGCAGAAAATGTATTTTTTTTTTTCCAAATTGACATTAAAAAATTTCTTTCGTAGAATTAAATTTTTCTAAATGTTATGCAAAAAATTTATTTACAAATTCGCATTAAAAAAGAATCGTAATTTTTTGATATTTATTTACAAATTTGCAAAAACCGTAATTTTCAAAAAACGTATTTTTTTTTTACAAATTGGCATTAGAAAAAATTGTAAATTTATGTTTAAATGTCAATTAGAAAAAAAAAAATTTACGTTTTCTGTGAAAGAAATTTATGAAAATTTTTTAATTCTATGAAAGAAATTTACGTAATAACATTTATTAAATTTACATAAAAAAATTACGTTTTCTGTGAAAAAAATTTACGTAATAACATTTATGAAAATTTAATTCTATGAAATAAATTTTTTAATGCCAATTAGAAAAAAAAATTTACGTTTTCTGTAGTTGAAATAAGTGAAAATATTATGATAAAATACACATTTAATGATAGGATATATACCCCATAAATGGTTACATACCAAATTATGTTTTTATACATATATAGTATGCACACACATATATATATACACATATAAGATGAGAGTACTTTTTCATGTGATAATTTTTTTTTTTTCCCAAAATTGTCTCTCTCCTTAAATTGAAGGGAAACTTCAATTTGAAAAATCCTCAACGCGCGCGCGCGCACACACACACACACATATATATATATTCAAAGTTGTCTCTCTCCTTAAAATCCTCAACATATCATTTTGAAAAGTGAACTCAATTTTTGGAATAACCAAACAAATGTTCTAAAATTTTCAAAAAATTGAGTTTGGAAAACAACAACCAAACATAGTGAATTTTTTTTTTTTTTGGTGAAGGCGCTGACTTTTGGCGACCAACTATAACTTTGGTTACTAAAAGTTACATTTTGGCTAATATGGATTGGACTTTCCGCGACCAATTATTTGGTCGCCAATGGTCCCTTTAAGCGACCAACTATAACTTTCGTCGTAGAAAACTATCTGTAACAAGGCTTTAGTGACCAACTCACGACCAACACATTTTGGTCGCGAAAAGGTTTTAGCGACCAAATATGGTACTTTTCGCAACCAAAACGTTAGTCGCGGAAAGTGTAATTTCTTGTAGTGACAGTTTGGAAAACTTTTAAAAACTCCTAATGTATTGTGGTAGTTGTCCAACAAAAATACATGACACATTTTTCATTTGTTCTTACCACGAGAAGGTAAAATAAATTTTGCCCTACATTTTGTTTTCTTTAACTATAGCCTAAAGTTGAGAATGTGATAATTTGAACATTTTCAGCTATGAAAAACAATAATACAAACAAACAAGCAGATACGAAAAACCAAGGTAAGTAACTATTAGTAAGACCATTACATTTGTTTTCTTAAATATACACAATACCTTTCATTTTTTAATGCAGTCTGAAAAACAAATAAACAAAAAGTGCAAAAAATAGACCATCAATTTTTTTTTTTTTTAATGGCCAGAGATGCTCATTTTTCCTAAATTAATGAATTTGAAAATATAGATTTCCTAAAGGGAACCCAAATATATGATTCATTGATGGGAAAGATATGAAGGGAACTCAAATTTATGATTTGTTGATGGGAAAGATTTGAAAATATAGATTTCCTAAAGGGAACCGAAATATATGATTCATTTATGGGAAAGATATGAAGGGAACTCAAATTTATGATTTGTTGATGGGAAACATTTGAAAATATAGATTTCCTAAAGGGAACTAAAAAAAAAGACCATCAATTGTACACTGCTATTAATAAAATTTAACTCATATATGATTTGTTGATGGGAAAGATATGAAGAGATGCGGGATAAGAAATTGCCTGGCAGTGGCAGGCCCCAAAATGGATTCCTTGTTCGACCCTTGTACGGAGGAAGAAGAAGATAAGAAAAAAGAAAACCCCAGTAACATTTTCTCGCTCTTGCTATTGTGAGAATATATATGTTAATTATAGAAATATATTTTAGATTGATTGTGTGATTGTGTGAATATATAGATTGATTGTATAGGATTATTATTTCCTATTTCATATTAGGTTTAGGTTTGCTCTATATATATATATCGGTTGTAATCTTTGTATTGAAAACAAGTTGAATATACAGATCATTCAGAAAAACTTACATGGTATTAGAGCTTGGTTTGAAACCCTAGCTTGCAGATTCAAAACCCTAATAGACGTAGTGGGTTTGTTCCATCTAGTTTTTCGTCTGACTCAAAGTTTTCGTCTGGTTCAAATACTCTTCGAAGTCGACCCTGAGCCCTCTGCCTCTAGGTTCAATTGCGACTCCTTATCGCACCTCATCTACTATTAATTGCGATCAATCATCACAGCTTCATTTAGTCATCGTGACTCGTCGACTCATCTCAGTTCATCTTGTCGGCTTCATATGGTCTCTTAGCTTCATTTGGTCATCACGGCACTCTCTCGGCTTCATCTGGTCATCTGACCCTGGTTCTTTCTCTCTCTGTCTCTGTGTTTATGACTTTGACTATCAGTACTATTATTTGGTTAAAAACCCTTATTTCCTGTTTGGCGCACTTGATAGTTATTATTACATTTTGACCTATTTATCTTTGGATTCTTACAATGACGGACACCAAAATCCAAGCCATCAAATATAAACTCACTAGTGCCAATTATGCTTATTGGGCTAGTGTTATAAAGAATTTCCTTCTTGGTCAGAAAAAAATGGGGCTATGTTTCTGGTTTTGTTCCTCGTCTATTGGACCGGAAACAAAAAGGATATCTGACTTCCTATGACACTTGGGATTGTGATAATGCCCAAGTTCTGACCTGGTTTCATAATTCTATGGATGAACATATTAGAATGATGTTTTCCAAATACAGTACTGCTAATGAGGTGTAGGACTATTTATTAGGTCTGTATCAGCAATCTAACTTTGCCAAACGGTATAAGTTGGAAACAACTATCCAGAGTGCTCGTCAGCGTGATCAATCTATTTAGGACTTCTACATTAAGATGACACGTCTCTGGGATCAGTTGGCTCTCATGGAATCATCTAGCCTCAAGGCACTAGACGATTTTGTTGAGTTTCGAGGAGCAAGGTTGTTTAGTGTTATTCTTAACGGCTCTCTCCCCTCAGTATGAGGTTATCCATGGTGGCATCCTTCATCGACCTCCTCTTTTCCTTTGTGGATGTTATTGTTCGTGAGCTCTTCTACAAGGAAACCCGTCTTAAAACAGTCAGTCAGACTCTGTCTTCATCTATCTTCTTGGCTCCTACTCAGCCTCCTCTATTATCAACCCCACCACCTCATCAGCTTCAGGGCAATGCAAAGCCCAAGAAGGGGCCACTAGCCTTTGATGAGTGTGTTTTTTGCCATTGGAAGTACAACTGTCCCAAGAAGGGACGTCAATCTGCTCAGGCTTCTCAGCCGTCTTAGACATAGTTTCGACCTCCTACTGCTTATACTACATCTGCTCCGGTTTCTGATCCTAATTTAGATTCCTTGCATGCCCAGATGGCTCAGCTTTAGCATCTCATGTCCACCTCCTAGCCATCTTTATCTACATCTACTCTCACATCTCTTCATTTAAGTTTGTTTGGGTCTTCTTCAAGTATTTCCTTTTTCTGTCTGGCTTTTAAACTCTGGTGCCTCTCATCATATGACTCATCATCTTTCCTTACTTCAAAACTATATCTTCATTCCCTCTCATATTACTATTAATATTGCTAATGGGTCTGGAATGCTTGTTCTATCTGTTGGGTCTATCTTTCCCTCTGTTATGTCTGTTGTTACTAGTCCCTCTATTCTTTACGTTCCACAGCTATTTGTCAGTTTATTATCTATCAATTAACTTGATACTTTTGGTTTTGATATTATCTTTTCTTCTTCTGTTTATTGTGTGCAGGATCGGGTGTCCAAGAAGCAGATTGGAATCGACTGTAAAGTTGGAGATCTCTATGTAGTAAAAAGCTTACATCTCCCTCTATCCACATCTCCAATTGTTTTTTCCTCATTTTAATTAGATTTTCAGTCGAGTCAGTTTTACTTATGGCATTCTCGCCTAGGTCATTTGTCTGTTGACCGTTTACGAGCTTTAGTTCAGTCCAGATTATTGGGTTAAGTTTCTTCTAGTCAAATTGATGAATGTCGGGGATGTAAACTTGTCACAATGTCAACTTTTCCTTTTAATAAAAGTACTTTAGTTTCTGTTTCTCTATTTTCTCTTGTACATACTAATGTCTGAGGACTATCTCCTATTCTCACTAAAGGGGGTTCTACATACTATGTGCCTTTTGTTGATGATTGCACCCGTTATACTTAGGTTTATCTTATGACTCATAAATCTGACTTCTACCAAATATATCGTATATTTCAATCTATGATCACCACATAGTTTGGGGCTATGATTAAATTATTACAATCTGACTTGGGTGGAGTATATTTTAAAATTGAGTTCTGTGAGTATGTGGCCAATTTGGGTACCATTTACCAAACTTCTTGTACTGATACAACTGCCCAAAATGGTCGAGTCGAGCGTAAACACCGTCATCTCCTTGAGATCGTTAGGTCTCTTCTTCTCTCTGCCTCAGTTCCAGCTTCGTTTTGGGGTGAGGCAGTTCTTACTGCTATTTTTCTTCTTAACCGCATGTTTACTCCCCTTCTTTTTGCTCGGTCTCCTTATGAGGCTCTGTTTTCTCAAGTTCTCAATTACTCCCTCCTTCGTGTGTTTGGGTCTGCTTGTTTTGTCCTTCTTTCCCGTAAAGATCGGACCAAACTTAGTGCCCGGTCTGTCCTATATGTCTTTTTGGGTTATAGTCTTACTCCAAAAGGCTATCGGTGTTACAACCCTATTTCCCGTTATCTTTACGTCTCCCGTCATGTTTCTTTTCTCGAACTTCTGTCTTACTTTCAACTTCTTCCTATCACTGCTCCAGTTTCCAAAGAGGATTTGGTTTCCCACGACCTTACTCCATTTTCTCCTCCTTTTCCCCAGCCTGCTGCTGCTCCTGCTCCTGCTCCTCATCCATTGTTAGTTTACTCTCTTCACCAGGCTCTTTCTCCACCAGTTGTCTTTGTTCCTACTGTTGATCCTCCTGCTTCCGACGACTCTGATCCTGCTGTACACCGATATCCTACTCGTGCGCTTTATCCTCCAAACATGTTGGTTGGTCTTATACATGTTTTTTTGCTTCCTATCATACTTTTTTGTCTGATATTCATTCTTTTTCAGAACCCTAGTCTTACAAGGAGGCCTGTCATGATCCCTATTAGATTCAAGCTATGAAGGATGAGTTGTCTACTTTACAGAAAAGTAGTACTTGGGAGTTGGTTTCTTTGCCTGCTAGTAAAAATCTGGTTGGTTGCAAATGGGTTTACAAAGTCAAGACTCATTCTGATTGTTCTCTTGAGTGCTACAAAGCTCGCGTAGTTACCAAACGTTTCTCACAAGAGTATGGTATTAATTATGAGAAGACCTCTGCTCTTGTTGCCAAGATGACTATTGTCCGTACTTTGATCTCTGTCGCTGTTGTTCGTTCTTGGCCTTTTTATCAGATGGATGTTAAGAATGTTTTTCTTAATGGCCATCTCACAGAGAAGGTTTACATGCGTCCTTTCCCTGGCCTTCACCATTCCTCTGGACAAGTTTGTAGCCTTCGGCATTCTCTGTATGGTCTGAAGAAGTCTCCTCGTGCTTGATATGATCGCTTTCAGACTATTGTTACTTCGCTTGGGTTTCATCCTTGTGCTTAGGACTCTGCTTTATTTTTTCTCTACACCTCTGCTGGATTTGTTGCCTTATTACTGTAAGTGGAAGATATGATCATCACTAGCTCTAACTCTTCTGCTATCTCTGAGGTCAAGCAACATTTTTTTCGTACTTTTACAATGAAGGATTTGGGCCCCTTGTAGTATTTTCTTGGTAATGAGGTCACTTTTTCTCCCAATGGCTACTTTCTATCTTAGGCCAAGTATGCCAATAAGGTTATTCATCGTGCCCGTCTTATTGACTCTAAGTTTTCTGATACCCCCATTGAGCTTAATGGGAAGCTCACCACTACTGATAGTGTTCTTCTAAATAATCCTACTTTATATCAAGAGCTCATGGGTTGCTTAGTCTATCTGACGGTTACTCACCCTGATCTTGCCTATGCTGTTAATGTGGTTAGTCAGTTTGTTTCTGCTCCTCGTTCTACACATTGGGCTGTTTTGGTTCGGATTCTTCGCTATCTCTAGGGTATTATATTTCAGGATTTACTATTATCTTCTACTTCCTCTTTGGACTTGGTGGCTTATGTTGATTCTGATTGGGCTGGTGATGTCACTGATCACAAGTCCATTTCTGGCTTCTGCATGTTTCTTGGTAATTCCTTAATTTCTTGGAAGAGCAAGAAACATACTGTAGTTGCGCGTTCCACTGCCGAGACTCAGTACCGTGCTATGGCTCATGTTACTGCTAAGATTGTTTGGCTTTATTGTCTCTTGACTGATTTGGGTGTCCCTCAGTCTTCTTCGACCTCCCTTTACTGTGACAACCGCAGTGCTATTTAGATTGCACATGACACTGTCTTTCATGAGTGGACGAAGTACATTGAGATTGATTGTCATTTTGTACGTCAGCATCTGCAGTCTGGCTCCATCTTGCTTCTGTCACGACCCAAACTCACCCATATAGGTTTAGCGTCGTAACCGGCCAATAATCCTTAGATTACCAAAGGCCTCCAAACAGATTATCACATAAAAAGGGGTTTCGGAAGCAAATATATAAAACATACATAATCCATTGAGCTGTGCAGACATACATGGGACAAGAATTTAAAACTTTATTTGCAGACATACGTGACGTCATTTTAACAAAGTTTTGCATCACTATCATATGTACACATAGTCAAACTAGGACTTAGCTCGAGGAACAGTTATACAAAAACTTATTCAAACCAAATTAAGAAAATAGAAAACTTATACATAATTCACAAACTCGACCATTAAACTTCTCGGGAACCTCCTTAGGAGGCACAGTAGTTGGTCGGCACAAAACAAATCTTCAGGCTGCCATTACTAAGCCTAGTCACACACCTGATCACCTACATACATAGAAAATAGAGTGAACTGGAGCCCAATGAATAATAACAGAGTAAAGAGGTTTAAATGAATGATGTCCCATGTTAGATTCGAAAAGCAGATTCATGTTTATCTCAGAAACAGAAGTAGATCCATATTTACATTCTTATTCAAATCATTTACAGAAACCAAAGGTCATGTTTAATCATCTGTGGTACATCCATTAGCGCTAACAGAACAGATACAAAACATATGCAGAATAGATGTTGGTTATGAGTAACTAGTTCCGTAAAGGAACCTCCGAATCCGAGTAACATATAACAGATTTGCTGAGCTCCATGATAGAGCCTCCGGTATGAGTAATAGATAGCAGATATACTAAGTTTCATAATGGAACCTCCGATACCGAGTAACAACTAACAAATATCACATGATACTAAAAACATCACGAACACATGTCAGAAATTGGACAATTATTCATTGTACTAAACACAACATTTCAGAAACAGGTCTTATTTCATTATACATAAAATAAATAAAGTTGAACATAACTTTACTAAGTTATTACTCACAAATGGATTTAGAAGTAGATAGACATAGCAGACAGATCGAATAGCTTACGGCACGTGACCTACACAAACAGATAACGGATACACACTGAAACACACGCTCAGAAAATACTTAACCCATTACGTTTCGTTCTTAATGTCTTTCTAAGTCTTATTCTCATAATTATGTTTTAATTAGGGCTTAGGAATGCCTAAGATGCAATAAGGATGCTAAGATATGTTTTAGAATACTTAACCAAAATTTCAAAAATAGAGCAGTCCGCTTGAGCGCAACATCTGTCGCTCTAGTGGTCTGCAAAGTCTACAAAAGTACTGGTTGCATGATTTTCCTGCTCAATGAACGCTCAACGATCGCTCGAGCCAAAGACTGAGTAAAAAGGGTCTCCGTTCAAGCGCAACTTTGGTCGCTCGAACGGTCTGTAAAATTTTGTAAAACTTCTGGAAGCATGAATTTTATGCTCAAGCCAACTTCTTCTCGTTTGAGCTGAGATGCGAAGCAAATGATGGTCGCTCAAGCGCAGCTTTGGTCGCTCGAGCGGTGATGCAAAATTCTAGAATTTCCAGATTGATGTTCAAGATGCAAACCTCAAGTATAATGCTTCAAAACACATCCTTTGGGCCCCAAAACTTGAGAAAACATGTCCAAACTTGTAAAACATTAAGAATTAAGGATCATTTCACAAAATCAAAGCCCAAAACATGCCAATTGTGCAATATCAAACTTGAAACTTAAATAACAAAACATAAAGATATCATGCATGAATTGACTTGGTTTCAAAGCTTTCAAAACATGATCAAATTCTTTGAATACATCTCTAAAACACAATGAGATGAGTATGCATGAATGTTCTAAGCTTTGATCCTATAATATGAGCTCAATTCTTGTCTTAATCTTGAATCTCTTTCGAACTCATGTGTTAAGTGACTTAATCACAAAACTAAAGGCTTGAATTCTTACCTTAAGTGTTCAATGTGGTCTAATTACTAAGTTGGTTAAATATGCAAGTCAAATTCTTTCAATTCTTCTTCCCCTCCATTGGTTTCAAGCTTTACCACTCTCTCTCTCTCTCTCTCTCTCTCTCTCTCTCTCTCTCTCTCTCTCTCTCTCGTTTGAGTCAAAAATATGAGAAATGAAAGTATAAATAATGGCCTTAAGTCAACAAGTTGCCTTATATAGGCTTAATTAGGAAGTTTAATTAATGACTAATTAATTGACATTATTTATTCTAATTATTTGATTCCGAATAAGATTTCAATTAAACTTACTATAAAATCCTAAAATTGTAAATAGCACACATAATCGAATCAAGGACTTCAATTCGCATATCGAATTAAAAATACAGACATATATTCCTACAGCAAACAGATATAAACACAAATAATGCAATAGACATGTAATTAATTCAAAATTTCTTCTTAATTACTTATTAGGCATTCTTAATCATGGATTATAGGCTAATTACAGGTTGGGGTTGTTACAGCTTCCTTTCGTCTCTTCGGCATTGCAACTTGCTGATTTCTTTACAAAAACTTACACCACTACTCACTTTCGGTTTCTTTTTGACAAACTCTCAGTGTTTTCTGCTAAACCACCTTCAATTTGAGCAAGGATGTGGGAATATATGTTAATTATGGAAATATATTTTAGATTGATTGTGTGAATATATAGATTGATTGTATAGGGTTATTATTTCCTATTTCAGATTAGGTTTAGATTTGCTATATATATATATATATATATCAATTATAATCTTTGTATTGAAAACAAGTTGAATATATAGATCATTCAGAAAAACTTACAGCTATTGTGGGGACATAATTTTTGAGTGACAACACGTGGCCGAGGTGGCACCGAAGTGCCAGCCGATGTGCCACGTGTCCTGATCATGACGCCAAGATCATCCCGGATAGGCCGAGGTTATCTGCGAAGATACCAGAATCCGGGATAAGCGGATAAGGGACAAGAGTTCTAGAATAAGTGAGGACTTCAATTTGGATAAAAATAGGACTCTTAGAGAGTTTATCCTAATCCTACTGAGAATCCAAGATTAGCAATAATCCAGAGACCATTGAAGTTTGGTTTCTATTGGGATTAGGTCAGTGTTGGCTATAAAAGAGAGGCACCCTCGTGGGTCTAAGGTACGCTTTTTGTATTCTGAATAGTGAGTTAAACACTTTTGCTATCTTTGAGAGATAACTTACTTGATCGTCAGAGTGTCCCCGGATGGACGAACCACCGCTGAAATCTCTTCTTTTTGTTGGCAGATCGTTCGGGCTTAATCTATTCTGCCAGTGTTTTCCAGCTGAGTACCTATTTGGCAGTGTGGTCGGAAATTGACACACACAGCTATAATTCATAATTATAAAATGTAATTATCAAGTTATTATTATTATTATTTTTTAACTTACTAAGCATGTACATATATGTTTGATTCACAGTTCATCTGCACGACGTTTTTCTGCCCAATTACAAATCTTGCTTTGACCCCAATTACAAACCTTGCTTTGAACCCCTCAAGCTTATCTACAAGGCATTTCTAATCATTTTTGGATGTGGTATATACTATAAACTTTTCACAGCAATCCTCCTTTGGTCTTGTTATGTTATTTAAATCATGTTTTCGTGCTCAAATTAAGTGTTTTTTTTTTTTTTTTTGGAGGGGGGGGGGGGGGTTTCTTGTACTGAAGGATCAAGAGATATAAAGAAGGTGCAAGATAAAAAAAAAAAAAAAAAAAAAGCAGCACGTATGGACTGTCCAGATCTTGAATAAACTTCTTTATCTGTCAATTACATATGAATATGAACTATATAAACAGAGTGGACAGAGACCGCAAGGCCATGCTAGCGAATTACAAGACAACACTAATTTGGACACATTGGTGACAGCACAAAATCCTCCAGAAGCTAAGAAAAATAACCAAAAGAACGAAGATGGTAATTTTTATACTTCTCTAATCTCTTCTTGTCAGGTAGTAGTATTTTGAATTTGGGGTTTTTTTTAATAAAATAATACACTAAAAAATTAATGTATGACCCAAATTCATTCTCTGTATTGTTCTTGCTGGACCTAAAATGATTTTGGGTTGGAACAAAGTCTATATACATATAACTAAAGTACTGGTGGTTCTCTTTAATCTTGTCGGATTCATTATAGGTTCCGTTTCAATGTTCAATGATTCAAACTGCTCATTTGATAAAACATACATGAAATAAAATTAAATCGATATGATAATCGTAATACATTCATTTCATTACGTTTGTGTCTAAAAAAATTGACGACAAATGTGCTTTTGAAGGTAGACCATCTTCTTCTTCTTCTTCTTTTTTTTTTCTTTGAGACAAATGTGATAAAAATGAAGAGACTATGATTATTGGATCAATAGTTGTTGGAGAAAAAAAAAACTATCCACTGAATTCTATTTCAATATTCTCTAATCCAATTCTTCACACCATTACAATATTCTCTGATCCTTATTGGGAACGTACCAAATCCTTTTAAACAATAATGACAGTAATGTTGATAGTGCGATGGTTGGATAAAGTAATATTACTAGTTGAGAGAAAATAGAGAATAAAAAAAGAAAAGAAAAAGTAAACTATTTAATTTCACAAAACTTGATATAAGTATTTAAAATTTTATTTAAGTGGATCTTTTACCGTCAATGATTATATTGGCTATCAATATTTTGATTGTAACATATTTTTTAGAGTACTGTAGACGCGCCCGCGTGGGGGCCTCGCTACAGTTCGGACTCAATTTGTGTCACGGTTCTTAATCTTGAACCAAAGAGTCCAAATCTGGCAAATCGTTTTGAGAAACAGATTTTTGAAAAGAAGCGCCAAACATGGACTGCTTTGCCAGATACAGAGTCGCCACCTAAATATTTTTTATGGGGGAATTTAGGAAACCCTAACTCGGTGCCGAAGGCCACATGTTCGTCATCACCAAAGTTGCCTCGGCTTGGGAGCTTGGGTACGATTGGGGAAGGTCAGCTATGAGCACCCCCTTTCGCCTGGTCCGAAGACCGGCCTCTACTAACCATGATATCCGATTTTGAAAACGTTATGTGTTCTTATTCCGGTTATTAGCCTAGAATCACTATGTTATGCGCACAGCAAACAAGTATAGACTAGATTATCTAATTTGGAAATAAGCATTGCATATCCGTTTGTTTTGAAAAATGTTTTGGAATTTGCTACTCGCGAGTAGGCTAAAATACGGATTTCAACGAGTTTTTCCAACTCAAACAATCCAACCTTCACCCACATGCATTCAAACAGTTTATAACACATAAGCATCTAGCCACATGGTAAGCATGCTATCATGTTAACATTCACACACATGCGAGGATGCTAAAGCGCAAATACTTACATCGTACTCCGTGCCAAAATAATAAACTAGTTAGCAAACATGCATGATCCTAGTTCATTTTCAAATGTCTAATGCAACACATACAGGATGCAGTTAGAATAGGCTCGGCTAATCTAAACATGGCATGTGAAATGCAATCAATTAATGCACGTATTCAATTTGGAATTGAAGTACAAATGCAGTTAGCATGATGTACCGAGCCCGGTGCATGCAAGACGAATGTATGGATGCACGCATGCATAGCATAAGGTATGCTAAATTAAACATGCCCTAATCTACCATCATGAGCAGGTAAATAAAAGGGAAGAAAGAAGTGGGGGTTGGAAGACATTCACCACTCACCCACACTTATTACAGATTCGTCCTCGCTCGGAGGGACCAAAAGAATAATATAGATAATTAACCTACAAGTTAATTAAATATTACAAATTGCCTAATTAACTAACAAACTAACTAAGCTAATAAAAACAGTAAACTGGCTTGGGAAGGGAACCCAATGCAATGCGTGCTCGGGTCTTGCTCGGAAGTGCACCGCCATGCATAGGTTGCCTCTGTTTTCCTTTCTTTACTCCTCTAGAGGCTGCCAAAACCTCAGGATTGCTTCTCTGGATACTGAAGAATGCCATCGGCTGGGTAGAATGCTCACCGGCAATGGCATGTGATTACCGGCCATTGGTGAAGATATCGGCAGAGGGGAGATTGCCGGTCGGCACTTATCACTGCCGGTCGGCAGAAAGTTCCTGCAGAATCTGCAATTGACAGCAACAGAGGGCAAGGCAGAGCATGGCAATACAATTCAAGGCATATATGCACCGATCATGTCCCTTATCATGTTAATGACTCAAAGGGACATGCTCCTTGGTTCTTGGACCATCAATCGCGCATTTCCATACGTGATGGCCCAAGAGACCAAGTTATGCATTTCCATGTCAAATGCAATGCAAACAATCAAACCAATGGGGACTTAACCTCTATCATGGATAGTCAAGAGGCCAAGCATGCATGCCAATGCAATGCAACCTAAGCATGTTAACTAGGCATGCAATACGGCAATGCGAATGAGCATGCAAGAAATGCAAGGCATAGAGCAATGCGACTAACAAGTGTGCAAGGCTAATGTAGGCATTCAAGCATGTAAGCCAACATGTGACTTCATTCAATCATGTGATTTCAAACATGCAACAACTCACCAATATGCTACAATATACAAGGAGAGCTTGCAACAAACAAAGAGATGGACTTAAACATGATTTGGGCAGCTCTAATTAGGCCCAAAACAGTGGCCATAGTGCTATGAAATAAGGGCTAAATGACATGCAAACATGCATGCAAATATGGTCCAATTCCTAAGGCCCACCAAAGAAGTATTGAACTACACTTAGTGCAACCACACATGGCATGAATTAAATGACTAAAAACAGAATTTTAGCATATTAAAACAAGGCCTAAAGATCACTTAGATGGCATCCAAATGACCTAAATTTAAAGGCATGCACAAATGCCAAAACATAGAGCATGCTACACAAACTTTCAAAGCATTAAAGAGGTGTCCAAGGCAAGCATACAAGCATGTCAAAGGGACTAAAATGATGCTACAAATGGTGCCAAACCAATAAAACAAAGTAAATAAAGCATGCTACATACTCACACACTTAAGGCCAACAAGCCAAAATGCAAATGGGCTACACTAAACATGAAAAATGTGAATCTAAAGACCCAAGACAGACCTTAAGCATGTTAAAACATGACCAAAAACTTCACAAAGCTAAGCCAAAATATGCAAGCATGGTGGTCCAAAGGCAAGATGCATTTCTAGGCAAAATAGAGGAATACAAAGCAAGTGTATGATGCACATGGAATCTCACCAAACCATCAAAAATTAGTGAATAAAACATGTGAAAATAGGCCCAAATAACCCACTGATACGCAACCATGGCATGCAAAAATGATGAGTTACTTTAGAGGGCCATGCAAGGAGTTATTAAGCACATGCAAGATAGACATCCAATATGACCAAAACAACTCTGGAAATGGCTTATGGGGGTCCTAAAACCCACTGAAAAATGCCTGAACCGAGCTCAAGAAGTGTGCAAATATAGACCCCTTTGTAAGGCCAAAAAGGGCATCAAACAAGACAACAAGGAGAGGGATGGCCCTCTCCTTCTTAGGACCTTAAACCACCATCCTCACCACTGAAATCCCTCAAGATTTCAGTGGTGAGGAGACCCAAACAAGGTGGTCCCGAAACTCACCAAAAATAACACAAAATGGGGCCAAACAAGGCCTAAGAGGGGGTAAACGACCCCAAACACAAAAGTGTCCTTAATGAAGTACCTTAAACACAAAAAAACAGAACTTTTTTATGTTATACACAAAGCTCAAATCAGGAAGCAAGATAGGCTAAAAGGGTGTGCAAAAACGGGGAATAAAGAGGGAAAAAGGGTTACCTTTGTAGCCAAAAGGGGACAGCAGCCCCTTGGTCCCAAAAAACAGTCCCTTAGCCTCTGAAAATGGCCTCCAAGCTCCTTAGGTTGATGATGGAGGTGTTAGGCCAAGAGTTGTAGTTCAAATGGCCAAAAACTAGACCCTTTTGGAGCCTCAAACCCACCCAAATGTAGAGAGAGAGGGAGATATAGAGAGGGAGTGATATATATGTGATATATATCAGATTTTTCTAACCCCTCTAATGGAAGGAGAGGCTCTCCTTATATAGAGAAACCAATAGGGCAAAGCTTCTCTTAGAAGCTTTGACCAAAAAGGCCAAGCTTCTCTTAGAAGTTTGGAGCAAAAGGGCTAAGAAGGCCAAGCTTCTTGGAGAAGCTAGACAAAAGGGCCAAGCTTCTTGGAGAAGCTAAGCAAATGGGTCAAGCTTCTTGGAGAAACTAGACAAAGGTTCAAGAGGTGCAAGCTTCTCTTAGAAGCTTAGAAGAGTTCAAGCTTCTTGGAGAAGCTAAAAAAAAAGGGTCAAGCTTCTTAGAGAAGCTAAAAAAGGGTCAAGCTTCTTGGAGAAGCTAAAAAGGTTCAAGCTTCCTCAAGAAGCTAAAAAAAGGTTCAAAATGGTCAAGCTTCTTAGAGAAGCTAAAAAATGGTCTAGCTTCTTCAAGAAGCTAAAAAAAGGTTCAAAAGAGTCAAGCTCCCTCAAGAAAAGGTTTCGGCTAGAAAAAGTGGCCGATTGATCAGAAACAGTGGCCGGCCGACCAAACACAATGCCGACCGACCATCAATAGTGCCGACCGGCCATCACCAATGGCCGGTGGCAAGGAAACAAGGCCGGTGGCCTCAAGCCATGGCCGGTGAGGTGTGGGGATGGCCTACAAGCTACTTCCCACCCTCAGAAGCAAAACAACAAGTGTTTGGTGCAAAACCAGACACAAAACGATCGGGTTGAGAGATCCTGAGGCAGGGCACGTAGCCGAGACCTCCGAGAACTCAAGACGAACACGAACAAGGATGATCATCGAGTGTTCAAACGATGACGTCCAAGCCTTGAGGACGGTAAAAAATGAGGTGTCTACAGTTGCCCCTCTTTGACAGAACTCGAAAGTCATAAAAATGACGGGAGTGAGTGTCAAAGCCCAGAGACGACCCATTTTTGACAAGGCCGAAGACTTAGACAAAAGCATGCAAGCTCCAAACAAAGATATGCGCCCAAGGGCAGGGGCAAAATGCAAGACAATGCACAAAGCCGAGCATAACAAATGATCATGCAAGAAGCATAGGGACGTATCCCGGTGTTTCGGAAATGTATAAGCATTGGAACGTATTCCAAATGCTCTTAACCAAAGGGGGAGAAACATAGGGACATATCCCGGTGTCTCGAAACGAATGAGAAACATAGGGACGTATCTCGGTGTTTCGGAAAAAGAAGGAGAAACATAGGGACGTATCTGGGTGTTTCGGAAAAAGAGAAGAAACATAGGGACGTATCCCGGTGTTTCGGAAAGAAGGGAGAAGAAACATAGGGACGTATCCCGGTGTTTCGGAAAAGAAGAGAGAAACATAGGGACGTATCCCAGTGTTTCGGAAAAAGAGAAACATAGGGACATATCCCGGTGTTTCGGAAAAAGAGAAAGAAACATAGGGACGTATCCCGGAGTTTCGAAAGGAGAGAGAAACATAGGGACGTATCCCGATGTTTCGGAAAGAAGAGAGAAACGTAAGGACGTATCCCGGTGTTTCGGAAAGGTATAGAAACATAGGGACGTATCCCGGTGTTTCGGAAAAAGAGAAGAAACATAGGGACGTATCCTGGTGTTTCGGAAAAAGAGAAGAAACATAGGGACGTATCCCGGTGTTTCGAAAAGAAGAGAGAAACGTAGGGACGTATCCCGGTGTTTCGAAAAAAGAGAAACATAGGGACGTATCCCGGTGTTTCGGAAAAAGAGAAAGAAACATAGGGACGTATCCTGGAGTTTCAGAAGGAGAGAGAAACATAGGGACGTATCCTGGTGTTTCGGAAAAAGAGGAACATAGGGACGTATCCCGGAGTTTCAGAAGGAGAGAGAAACATAGAGACGTATCCCGGTGTTTCGAAAAGAAGAGAGAAACGTAGGGACGTATCCCGGTGTTTCGGAAAGGTATAGAAACATAGGGACGTATCCCGGTGTTTCGGAAGGAAGGAGAAACATAGGGACGTATCCCGGTGTTTCGGAAAAAGAGAAGAAACATAGGGACGTATCCCGGTGTTTCGGAAAAAGAGAAGAAACATAGGGACGTATCCCGGTGTTTCGAAAAGAAGAGAGAAACGTAGGGACGTATCCCGGTGTTTCGGAAAAAGAGAAACATAGGGACGTATCCTGGTGTTTCGGAAAAAGAGAAACATAGGGACGTATCCCAGTGTTTCGGAAAAAGAGAAAGAAACATAGCGACGTATCCCGGAGTTACGGAAGGAGAGAGAAACATAGGGACGTATCTTGGTGTTTCGAAATGGTGTGAGCATTGGAACGTATTCCGAACGCTTTTAACCGAAGAGGGAGAAACAAAGGGACGTATCCCAAAGGTTAGGGACGTATCCCAAGGATTAGGGACGTATCCCAAGGATTAGGGACGTATCCCAAAGATTAGGGACGTATTTTAAAGATTAGGGACGTATCTTAAAGATTAGGGACGTATCCCGGAGATTAGGGACGTATCCCAAAGATTAGGGACGTATCCCAAAGATTAGGGACGTATCCCAAGGGTTAGGGACGTATCCCAAGGATTAGGGACGTATCCCAAAGATTAGGGACATATCCCAAAGATTAGAGACGTATCCCGGAGATTAGGGACGTATCCCAAAGATTAGGGACGTATCCCAAAGATTAGGGACGTATCCCAATGTTACGAACAAGGAGGAGAAACATAGGGACGTATCCCGGTGTTTCGACAAATGAGAAGAAACATAGGGACGTATCCCGGTGTTTCGGAGAGGAGGAGAAACATAGGAACGTATCCCGGTGTTTCGGAAAAAGAGAAAGAAACATAGGGACGTATCCTGGAGTTTCAGAAGGAGAGAGAAACATAGGGACGTATCCCGGTGTTTCGGAGAGAAGGAAGAAACATAGGGACGTATCCCGTTGTTTCAGAATAGAAGAAGAAACATAGGGACGCATCCCGGTGGTTCAGAAAGGTATAAGGACGTAACCCAGTGTTTCCAAACAAAGGAGCGCGCAAAACAATGCAATGCAGGTGCACAAGACAGTGCGATAAAATGCACTTTCCATGCAAGTATGGGGGCATTTTCTATGCAACATTGAAAGCATATTCTATGCAGAAACATAACGATGCGCGGTACGCATGCAACCGAAGTGTATATGAAAGTTCACATTCTATGCAATAGAAGGGCATCAAACACGTACTCTGGTGCCTCCGATTTACCTTTCGGAGGACTTGGCAACACAACTCTGCTCGAAAAAGGGACACCCTGTTTACATTGGCGAGAGATAGCATTTGCTGCTGCTTTAATTGCCATTCTGACTTGAAGCAGGCTTAAGCTTGGAGTAGAGGCACACTCATTCTTCGGAGCACTGACAAGGCCTGAAGAGGTACATCCGGAGCACAATCACGGAGTTTGAAGAAGGTGAAACACACTCAGATGCTTCGGTTTTCCCTCTTTTCTTTTGCTTTGTAGTCTGGAACCCATATAGCTTCAAATAGGTCCTTGTTTTACTGTTCTTGCATGACTTGGGTTGAACTCTGCGGTTTTAAGAAAGAACAAATTCTTGTTTTGCAAAAATGTGGAGAATGGCACAGCACTCTGGGCACAAAATGATTCATTTTTGAAATTGAGGATGAGTTCTCGACCGGGTATTGAGCCTACGACTAAACACAGCACACCACGACTCAACAACAAAGAGAAAGACAAGGTAAGACGACCTAAACATAAACACAGACACTTGAAAATGACTCAAGACAAGAATCGAGATAAAACAAAAAGACACGACACTCAGACGTGCACAGGGAGCCTGTTTCTTCGGGTATTGTTTCCCACCCTTTCTCATTTGTGATTCTCACATCACTCGGCCCGCAAGCTCTGTTTTTCTGAAAAACCCCTTTTCCTCACTTTTTCTCTCAGCGCACATCTCTCTATTCTTCAATCTCTCATTTTTTTATCCCTCCCCTAGTTGGTGGATAAACAAAAAGTTGCAGGGTCTTGCCCCTAGCATTCTGCTAGATTCTCTTTCTTGTTCACAACAGTGAGTTTCTCCCACAGAGGGGTTGCAATGCGACCAGACGCACAGCAGATCTATAATTGACATCGGTTGACGATGCTCCGCTGGGGAGTTTGGACATGATCAGATCTGTCCAGATAAGGGAGTGGAATATCTTGTCCCATTCCGGTTCGTGCTTCGCACTTGGCTTGATACCTTGTTGCTTAGAGGATGTGAGAGCTTTCTGTCCTTTTGCGGTCAGCTTCAGTGGTGCCCTTTTCTGGCAGGTAAAGTGCCCTTTCTGGCAGGTAGAGTGCCCTTTTTGGCATGTAGAGTGCCCTTTCTGGCAGATGCATTGACAACGGGGGAAAGACAGGAAGCCTGACTCAACTGTGCCCCTAGTTCATCATTTTGACCATTTTTTGTTTTTTGCTTTCTACTAAAACAATTTTGACCAATATGAGAGTTAGATTAACATACTTGTTCGATTTTTGATTTGAAAATCATGCAAGTTAGGCTATGAGCACTGAAAATTTTCCTTTTTGGGTCCAAGAAATGGTCTAGTTTTGCAAAAGATGAAATAATTTTCGAGGGATCAGTCAACCTCAGTAAAAATTCTCAAAAATTGTTTTTGCAAACGGCCACTGTTCAACGAGGACAGAACCTACTCTTGAGATGCGCAACCTCGGATTTGGAGGAAAATTGCCCCCTTGCTCGAAGAGAGCTGCATGGCAACGGAAAGTTGCCCCTTGTTTGAATGGCACCACAGCGCATTGAATGGCAACGGAAAGTTGCCCCTTGTTTGGATAGTGCCACAGCACACTGCAATCAGTCCTCAGAGTGACGATCACAACCGAACTCTCGGATACAGAGAAGGCAAAGATGAGCAAAACCATTACATGGACATAATCAATTTGGAAGTGTTTGTGGCTGGACTTCAGGATGAAGTTGCCTACGTATCCCAAACATGGGAATCAAGCCTTACGTAGTTCCGGTAAGGTACACTCGGGTATTATCCTCTCCTTTTTAGGCTCTAACTTTTGCCAAGGCGCCCGTTGCGGGTTTTCGACCTTGCGAGCTTTGTTCTTCTTTTCTTTTCAATTTTTTCATTTCTTTTTCTCTTCTTTTTTTTGCATTTTTTTTTCTTCCTTTTTTTTGTATTTTTTTCTTACTCTAACTTTTGCTTGGGTCGCCCTTCCGGGTTTTCGGCCCAGCGAGCCTCTCAAAGGGTAAAAGTTTAACAAGTCCATGCCAAATTGTTTTAGGGTTTTTAAGCCATCCGTATCCAGGAGAGTGGCTGTTGTATTAATTTACTGAAGGATCCATCTTCGGCTCTTCGAGCATATCTGACATTTTTGCCCCTAGTTTGAGGGGGGGCTTCTGATCTAGCTTCCGAAGCTTCCTTTGATCTGATCTTCTTGATCTGACTTTGGTGCCTCTTGTTCGAGGGCTGCCTCGAAATGGCCACACAGGCCTGACGTTGTGGTTGACCGTTGAACGTTCTGAACTCAGGTTCAAGGTTCGAAAACAAATGGATTGAATCTTGAGGCTGAGAGTGATCCTAGGCTGCATAATCTCAAGAGCGATTCCACACAAGTCTTCACAGGACCGCGCAAAACAGTTTTTGAAATCTTTTAAGAAAGCGACAAATTGCTCGCGCTGAAGATAGTGTAGGACCAATCTGGATTAAGCCAGGATCCTTCTCAGTACTCATACTAACAAGCATGATCTCGATCATTAAGGGCTTAACATGCCTCTCTTTCTCTCAATTGATCAAGTTTTGCAAAACCCAAGGAATTCCTTCCTCTTCGTTTTTATCACAATGTTTCGAAAAAAGTTTTGGAAAACTTAGGTCGATGCGATGAATTCAAGGCACAGAAAAGACACAGCTTCTAATCAAATACTGCCATCTCATTTAGAATTTCTAGCACAACTGGCACACGGCAGAAGCAAACACAAGAGTGTGAAAATCCACTGCTGTTCAATTCAAATCTGTTGGCATAACTGGCTCCAAGGCAGAAACAGACTCAAAAAAAAGCAAAAAGACAAACACAAAACAAGATAGTGATGTCCGAGGTAACACCCCCGGAATCACCCGACTCTTAACAAAACAGGATTGGCTCGATACAACAAGACAGGCCCGATTGACTCAATACAACGAGACAAACTCAACAGGACTGACTCGATATGAAAAGACTGACTCAAAACAAAGAGACAGACTCAAAACAACAGAACTGACTCAATACCCAAGCCAGAACGTACAAAACCCAGCATGCACAAATGCTCAAAACAGTGCACGCCATACGCCACATCCGGAGTAAACTGAGCGCCGCCCGCAGGTGGTTCATCCCTCGATCACATCACATTATCCCCCACAAGTTCACTGGTCAAGTGTCGATAGACTTTACAGGACCTGGTGCGGGGATGACCCTGTCGTCAATCAAATTTTGTATCTCGTGGCGGAGACGGACGCAACTGTCGATGTCATGACCGGTTTGTTGATGAAAAGCACAGTACTTAGTCAGGTCATGCTTTGGAGGGAGAGGATCGGGTAGAGGCCGTTGTTCCAACGGTTTCAAATGTCCTTTCCTGAGTAGGACCCCCAGGGCTTTAGACAAAGGCATAAAGAGTGGGGTGAAAACCCTCTTCCCTCGGGGTAGATAGTCCGAAGTTCGGGGGTTTGGATTGGATGCACCAACAAAAGGGGTGGCTGTTCTTGGCGTGGTGGTGGCGACCATGCCCACTTCAGAAGATCTTGCAGCTGCATCACCGCTGGTGGTCGCATTCGAACTGCGGGTAAACGCCCTCCTGGGCTGCTCCTTCTCCTGATCAATAAGGCCCTGCTTCATGGCATCCTCAATCTGTACCCCCATCTCATACAGATCCGAAAAGGTAGGGAAGGGGAGCACGATCATTTTCTGCATTAGTTTGGGTTGGAGGTTGCGCACAACCATCCTTATCTGGTCTTTGTCGGAAGGCCTTGTAGCCATCATCGAGGCTTTTGCTCTCCACCTCGCCACAAACTCTGAAAAACCCTCATTTGGCTCTTGACGGGTGACTTCAAGATCACGAGTTGTGACCTCAATCTGTGTGTTGTTGGAGTATTGATCACTGAAGGCCCCAGCCATCTCTTCCCAATTCTATTTCACAGGGTTCTCCAATTTTGCATACCAGGTTGCGGCTATCCCAGACAGGGTCCGGCCAAACAATGATAGCTTCTGTAATCTGGTGAGGCCCATCGGCCTTAGAATGTCTGAAAACAGCCGCAAGTGCACCATAGGATCCCTGGACCCATCGAAACGGTCGATATTTGGCATCTTGAATCTGTCTGGCAGCGTCACAGCTGTATCGGTATACCCATCCTCGATGTCCGGGACGGATTTCATGCCTTGAGCCTTCTTGAACAACCTTTCAAGCTTGCTCATCTTCAGCGCCGTTGGATCCGTCTCTAACTCAAAAGGGGAGTCTGGTAGGTTGATGGGTGTCTTGGATAGCTGGGGTAGAACCGGGGGCGGAGCTGGCCCGACTGGAATGTCCGCATCATCCTGGACGTGGGTTGCCTCCCCGAGTATGGGAACTCTTGGTGGGAGAGGAGCCTGGTGTGAAGTAGATACTCCAGTTTGCTGCTCTAACCTGGCAATTGTCTCTGCCTGTTGGGCTATGACCACAGCCTGTTGCTTGGCGAATTCTGCTTGATGGACAGCGTCTTGCTGCATGGCTTTCATACTATCCTGGAGTTGGCGCACCATCTCTTCCAGACTCGACATACTGTTCTAATCTAACTGAGCAACCGGTATATCTGTGTCGGCAATAGGCTCGGAAATCTTAGCCCGACTGCTCAAAGATCACTGATCTGGTAGCTGTTGTACTGGTGGTCTGTGCCTGACTAGCCTTCTCTAGCCCTGATTACCCTTGAATTGAGTCTATGACCTGACAAAGTCTATCAGTACAAGTCCAATGAACCTCGGGGGATATTGGAGCCTTCTGAAGCTATGGTTCCAGGACTACCTAGCAAAAGAGAAAACAGGCAGCATCTCAGCTCAATTTCACTGGAACGGATAGCAGAACGACTGTACTCAATACTGATAACTGTTCCCCGAATATCTGTCCCAAAATCGATACCCTCGGGTAAAACCGATTCCCCAAATACTGATGCTGATGCCCACAAGCCTGATACTCAGACTTGCAAACTGTTATGCGCATTCCCTGTAGAGATACACACTAAAAGCACATAGCAAACAAATGAGAGCCAAGACACCCCTATGTTGGGGCAGGGTTTCCCTGTCCTATTTTGTCAGGAGCTAGGGTTTCATTACGCACGCAGCGGTTTCAAACAACCTATAATCGGGTAAGTAACCTGTCCTAGCTTGGAATGGTCACTATAGATTTCGAATATGCACTAGGTCGAATGGTCAAAAGGGTGCCCCGGTAAAAACCGGGGTTTGTGTTCCCATGCTGTCAGAGCCCATAACCGGTCAGCCTTGTGGTCATGCATTGACAAGACAAGCCTCCGGCAAACCGTTCAGGAATGGCAGATGGCAAACACTGTGTTCCTAGGCGCACCAATGCACATGCAATGCAAAGAGACACATAAGTGTAATCAAAACAGGATATCACGAGTTCGAGTCAAGCTCTCTAATTCCCCAGCAGAGTCGCCAGAAACTATGGACGCGCCCGCGTGGGGGCCTCGCTACAGTTCGGACTCAATTTGTGTCACGGTTCTTAATCTTGAACCAAAGAGTCCAAATCTGGCAAATCGTTTTGAGAAACAGATTTTTGAAAAGAAGCGCCAAACATGGACTGCTTTGCCAGATACAGAGTCGCCACCTAAATATTTTTTATGGGGGAATTTAGGAAACCCTGACTCGGTGCCGAAGGCCACATGTCCGTCATCACCAAAGTTGCCTCGGCTCGGGAGCTTGGGTACGATTGGGGAAGGTCAACTATGAGCACCCCCTTTCGCCCGGTCCGAAGACCGGCCTCTACTAACCATGATATCCGATTTTGAAAACGTTATGTGTTCTTATTCCGGTTATTAGCCTAGAATCACTGTGTTATGCGCACAGCAAACAAGTATAGACTAGATTGTCTAATTTGGAAATAAGCATTGCATATCCGTTTGTTTTGGAAAATGTTTTGGAATTTGCTACTCGCGAGTGGGCTAAAATACGGATTTCAACGAGTTTTTCCAACTCAAACGATCCAACCTTCACCCACAGGCATTCAAACAGTTTATAACACATAAGCATCTAGCCACATGGTAAGCATGCTATCATGTTAACATTCACACACATGCGAGGATGCTAAAGCGCAAATACTTACATCGTACTCCGTGCCAAAACAATAAACTAGTTAGCAAACATGCATGATCCTAGTTCATTTTCAAATGTCTAATGCAACACATACAGGATGCAGTTAGAATAGGCTCGGCTAATCTAAACATGGCATGTGAAATGCAATCAATTGATGCACGTATTCAATTTGGAATTGAAGTACAAATGCGGTTAGCATGATGTACTGAGCCCGGTGCATGCAAGACGAATGTATGGATGCACGCATGCATAGCATAAGGTATGCTAAATTAAACATGCCCTAATCTACCATCATGAGCAGGTAAATAAAAGGGAAGAAAGAAGTGGGGGTTGGAAGACATTCACGCACTCACCCACACTTATTACAGATTCGTCCTCGCTCGAAGGGACCAAAAGAATAATATAGATAATTAACCTACAAGCTAATTAAATATTACAAATTGCCTAATTAGCTAACAAACTAACTAAGCTAATAAAAACAGTAAACTGGCTCGGGAAGGGAACCCAATGCAATGCGTGCTCGGGTCTTGCTCGGAAGTGCACCGCCATGCATAGGCTGCCTCTGTTTTCCTTTCTTTACTCCTCTGGAGGCTGCCAAAACCTCAGGATTGCTTCTCTGGATACTGAAGAATGCCATCGGCTGGGTAGAATGCTCACCGGCAATGGCATGTGATTACCGGCCATTGGTGAAGATATCGGCAGAGGGGAGATTGCCGGTCGGCACTTATCACTGCCGGTCGGCAGAAAGTTCCTGCAGAATCTGCAATTGACAGCAACAGAGGGCAAGGCAGAGCATGGCAATACAATTCAAGGCATATATGCACCGATCATGTCCCTTATCATGTTAATGACTCAAAGGGACATGCTCCTTGGTTCTTGTACCATCAATCGCGCATTTCCATGCGTGATGCCCAAGAGACCAAGTTATGCATTTCCATGTCAAATGCAATGCAAACAATCAAACCAATGGGGACTTAACCTCTATCATAGATAGTCAAGAGGCCAAGCATGCATGCCAATGCAATGCAACCTAAGCATGTTAACTAGGCATGCAATACGGCAATGCAAATGAGCATGCAAGAAATGCAAGGCATAGAGCAATGCGACTAACAAGTGTGCAAGGCTAATGTAGGCATTCAAGCATGTAAGCCAACATGTGACTTCATTCAATCATGTGATTTCAAACATGCAACAACTCACCAATATGCTACAATATACAAGGAGAGCATGCAACAAACAAAGAGGTGGACTTAAACATGATTTGGGCAGGTCTAATTAGGCCCAAAACAGTGGCCATAGTGCTATGAAATAAGGGCTAAATGACATGCAAACATGCATGCAAATATGGTCCAATTCCTAAGGCCCACCAAAGAAGTATTGAACTACACTTAGTGCAACCACACATGGCATGAATTAAATGACTAAAAACAGAATTTTAGCATATTAAAACAAGGCCTAAAGATCACTTAGATGGCATCCAAATGACCTAAATTTAAAGGCATGCACAAATGCCAAAACATGGAGCATGCTACACAAACTTTCAAAGCATTAAAGAGGTGTCCAAGGCAAGCATACAAGCATGTCAAAGGGACTAAAATGATGCTACAAATGGTGCCAAACCAATAAAACAAAGTAAATAAAGCATGCTACATACTCACACACTTAAGGCCAACAAGCCAAAATGCAAATGGGCTATACTAAACATGGAAAATGTGAATCTAAAGACCCAAGACAGACCTTAAGCATGTTAAAACATGACCAAAAACTTCACAAAGCTAAGCCAAAATATGCAAGCATGGTGGTCCAAAGGCAAGATGCATTTCTAGGCAAAATAGAGAAATACAAAGTAAGTGTATGATGCACATTGAATCTCACCAAACCATCAAAAATTAGTGAATAAAACATGTGAAAATAGGCCCAAATAACCACTGATACGCAACCATGGCATGCAAAAATGATGAGTTACTTTAGAGGGCCATGCAAGGAGTTATTAAGCACATGCAAGATAGACATCCAATATGACCAAAACAACTCTGGAAATGCTTATGGGGGTCCTAAAACCCACTGAAAAATGCCTGAACCGAGCTCAAGAAGTGTGCAAATATAGGCCCCTTTGTAAGGCCAAAAAGGGCATCAAACAAGACAACAAGGAGAGGGGATGGCCCTCTCTTTCTTAGGACCTTAAACCACCATCCTCACCACTGAAATCTTGAGGGATTTCAGTGGTGAGGAGGCCCAAACAAGGTGGTCCCGAAACTCACCAAAAATAGCACAAAATGGGGCCAAACAAGGCCTAAGAGGGGGTAAACGACCCCAAACACAAAAGTGTCCTTAATGAAGTATCTTAAACACAAAAAAAAGAACTTTTTTATGTTATATACAAAGCTCAAATCAGGAAGCAAGACAGGCTAAAAGGGTGTGCAAAAACGGGGAATAAAGAGGGAAAAAGAGTTACCTTTGTAGCCAAAAGGGGACAGCAGCCCCTTGGTCCCAAAAAACAGTCCCTTAGCCTCTGAAAATGGCCTCCAAGCTCCTTAGGTTGATGATGGAGGTGTTAGGCCAAGAGTTATAGTTCAAATGGCCAAAAACTAGACCCTTTTGGCCCTCAAACCCACCCAAATGTAGAGAGAGAGGGAGATATAGAGAGGGAGTGATATATATGTGATATATATCAGATTTTTCTAACCCGTCTAATGGAAGGAGAGGCTCTCCTTATATAGAGAAACTAATGGGGCAAAGCTTCTCTTAGAAGCTTTGACCAAAAAGGCCAAGCTTCTCTTAGAAGTTTGGAGCAAAAGGGCCAAGAAGGCCAAGCTTCTTGGAGAAGCTAGGCAAATGGGTCAAGCTTCTTGGAGAAACTAGACAAAAGTTCAAGAGGTGCAAGCTTCTTTTGGAAGCTTAGAAGGGTTCAAGCTTCTTGGAGAAGCTAAAAAAAAAGGGTCAAGCTTCTTAGAGAAGCTAAAAAAGGGTCAAGCTTCTTGGAGAAGCTAAAATGGTTCAAGCTTCCTCAAGAAGCTAAAAAAAGGTTCAAAAGGGTCAAGCTTCTTCAAGAAGCTAAAAAAAGGTTCAAAAGGGTCAAGCTCCCTCAAGAAAAGGTCTCGGCCAGAAAAAGTGGCCGATTGATCAGAAACAATGGCCGGCCGACCAAACACAATGCCGACCGACCATCAATAGTGCCGACCGGCCATCACCAATGGCCGGTGGCAAGGAAACAAGGCCGGTGGCCTCAAGCCATGGCCGGTGAGGTGTGGGGATGGCCTACAAGCTACTTCCCACCCTCATAATCAAAACAACAAGTGTTTGGTGCAAAACCAAACACAAAACGGTCGAGTCGAGAGATCCTGAGGCAGGGAACGTAGTCGAGACCTCCGGGAACTCAAGACGAACACGAACAAGGATGATTATCGAGTGTTCAAACGATGACGTCCAACTCTTGAGGACGGTCAAAAATGGGGTGTCTACAAGTACGTATGTAAAGATGAGACACATGTATATAAAAAAAAAAAAAAGTTAGGGATCATAAAAGTGATCATGAAAGAGTTATAATTCTTGGATTACCTGTATTAATTGCTGCAAAGAGTGGTATCATGGAAATGGTGGAAGAAATTATGGGTCATTTTCCGGTGGCCATCTACGACATAAACTCTGACGGGAAGAATATAGTGCTCTTGGCGGTTGAGAACCGGCAAACCGTTGTATTCCAGTATTTACTGAAAAGGTATATTTTGAGAGACACCATCTTTCATGAAGTGGACAAGGATGGCGACAGTGCATTGCATCTCGCTGCATAGATTTCTGATCGTCTCTGGCTTATCCCCTGTTTGAAAATGCAATGGGAAATCAAGCGGTATGAGGTATGAAGTATAAGTAATGCTATTGAAATAAAAACAAAACTTGTATAAAAATTTAAATTTTATACAAAATAATTTATTTAAATTGTAGTGATAATTTATATATAGAATCGGAATGATTTTAAGGTGAACACGATGTGGACCGAGATCTTTTCATGTTTTTTTGTGTAATTTTTATTTTTATATTATCCTAAGGCCCTGTTTGTTTTGCGTTATAGGGAGGGTATTGGGACTAGTAATACCAAGGTATTACTAAAGCCCCTAAAGCCCCTATTTGTTTGCAGAGAAAGCCCTGGGACTATTAGTCCCTTGGTATTGCTAATACCCTTGGAATGGGGATTGGTAAGGAGGAGGTAGAGATGGTATTAGAAAATAGTGAGGGGATTAGAAATTTTTTTATTTTTTATATATTGGGAATTTTTTTTAAATATAACGTTTAATTTTTTATATTTTTTTATTTGTTTTATTATTTTATATAAAAATAATTTAACAATTCCTCATTATTAATCCCCTCACTATCAATCCCCTCACCATTAATCTCCTCATTATTAATTTCTTCCATTTTATCTCCCAAAACAAACGGGGCCTAAGATTATGGGGGAAGGGCAGCCGATGAGGACATCGCAAGTGGTGGATGATGAAACAAACAAATAGCTACTTAGACCGTCTCCACCGGTCATTGTTAAAATAATTGTTGCAATGTTATAATTTAGCCTATTAGTGCCACAATGCTATATATATTAACCCTTCAAACCCAATTAGTCGAGTAAGAGTTTGTTTGTGTTTTATTTATTTATTTATTTATTTATTTATTATTATTATTATTATTATTATTATTATTATTATTATTATTAGGGTAAATTACAAATACACCCATTAAGCTTTGCTTAAAATACAGATTGTCCTATGTGATTTGAAAAATTACAAATACTTTATTGTCAAATTTTTTTATTTAACAAAATTAATTAAAAAAAAATTCACAATTTCTCTCATATACAATAATAAAATTACTTAAATTATTAATTGAAATATATTTTTGAGATCATTAAAAACTATTAATTGATGTGATGATTTATTAATAAAAGGGACGATTTGTTATGAAATCGAAATCTTAGGAGGTGGAATGTAATTTCTAAAAATACATGGAGTGATTAATATCTTAATCAAATCTCAGTAGCTATATTTGTATTTACCCTTATTGTTATTATTAATATTTTTGAAAACTCTACTAACTGATGAAAAAAAAACCTCATGTAAAAACTGTCATCATCACATTATTTTGGATGCACCTTCTATATCAACTTTTCAAAAAAACAGATTTTTTCATGAAATATTAATCATTGTGTGACAAACTTTGTTTATGAAAGAAAGAAGTTTTGAGAGAGCCACAAAAGGCGACATCATTTGGTGTAAAATATTAGTTTGTAATGCATTTCTCTAAAAATTCCTTTATAGAATTAATTATATAGAAACATTAGTGAAAACTGCTTGCTCGGATGTAATGCAATTTGTTCAGAATTCCATGTCGCTAATTAATAAAGCATATGCATGACATATTTGCTTGATCTCTCCTGCAATTTATTGAGAACAGGTATCATGAAAAACCTTTCATGAAAATAATCATGAAAATTTTATTATCTTTAAATTACACTTAGAATAAAGCACCACACTATGCCAGTATCCTTTGGGGCTAACAAAGCCGGCGAGACCCCAAACGAAATATTTATGAAGGAACACAGTGTTCTCGTCCAAAAGGACATCCAATGGCTAATGAAAACATCAGACTCGTGCGTCGTCGCTGCAACACTCATTGCCACAGTTGCCTTTGCCACATCAGCAAGGTGGCGTTAATCAAAACAACGGGGTGCCTGTTCTCATACAACAGGGCATGTTTGACGTCTTTTCCATCTCATCACTTGCTGCGCTCTGCTTTTCACTGACAGCATTGATCATGTTCCTAGCCATTCTCACCACTCAACACCAAGCCATGGATTTTCGTCGTAAGGTGCCAGGAATGCTTCTGATAGGTTTGACGACACTCTTTCTATCCATTGCTTCCATGTTGATATCTTTTTGCGGTGGACATTTCTTTATCCTCAGAGGTGTTGTAAGAGACGCATGGGTTTTTGAATATTTAGTGGCGCTTCTACCCATGACAGTTTTTACCATGGTGCAGTTTCCACTCTACTTTAATCTTTTCCGAGCTGCCGCCCTTAAGACAGTGCCTGACAGTAGCTACGTGGCTACTACTTAGATTCTTTGCTATATGTGATTTCTCTTCTTGTTTCCCAACAACTACCCTCGAGTTTGCTATTGAATAAACATTGAAGTCATCTAACTCTGTATTACTAATTAGTGACCAGGATATGTAATGTGTCTTTGTGTGTTGTTGCTTATCTGTGTGGAATGGAAAGCAATGGAAAATGTAATAATGTTATCTCTAATTTCATGTATTGTATGGACTGATGTCCTTTGGTGTGGAATTGAGTGGGTATGCTCAGGAAATCTGCAAAGCATAACAGCTTGGTGGTTTGCTCCATTTTTCTCTGATCTACAAAAATTAGTTTTGGAATCTCTTTACTTTGCCGTGTTGTGATCTGTGGTTATCAAGAAATTAGGTACTGGTTTTTAATAACTCTGACTTGAATTAAGGAGATGCAAGTGATCTCGCGCTAAAGTCTAGAGCAGCAAATTGGGTGACAAAACTAAACTTGATGGCTCTGGCTTTACTGTTAATGATTTCTTATTTAATATTGAAGGAGTTCAAAGTCCGAGTTATGGAAGCTGTGACACATCATGAATGTTAGATTTTTATTTTTGACAATCCCGTTTGACAAAACTCCTTTCAGTTATAATTTTGTTCAACTTTTATTTCAGTGAGGTTATGAATTTTTAGATGTGAATCCAACTCAAATTGTGCATTGCAGAGATGTTTCAAAAGTTAATTCTTTCTGTAGACGTCCCCGAATGCCCCAGGAGGGTGAGTCCCCCGTTCTATTCATTTGGGGTCACTACAGCTCAGGACTCTCAAATTGTCACGGTTCGTAATCTGAACCAAAGAGTCCAAATCCGGCAAATCGTTTTGAGAAAACAGATTTTTTGAAAGAAGTGCCAAACATGGACTGCTTTGCCAGATACAAAGTCGCCACCTAAATATTTTATTTTGGGGAAATTTAGGAAACCCTGACTCGTTTGCCTAAGGCCACGTGTCCGTCATCACCAAAGTTGCCTCGACTCGGGAACTTGGATACGATTGGGGAAGGTCACTTCGTGAGCACCCCCGCTCGCCCGATCAAAGATCGGCCTCTACTAACCATGATATCTATTTTTGAAAACATTACGTGTTCTTATTCCGGTTGTTAGCCTAGATTTATTATGTGATGCGCACAGCATACAAGTATAGACCGGGTCGCCTGGATTGGAACAAAACATTTCATGTTTGCTTATTTGAAAGATGGTTTGCTACTCGCAAGTAGGCTTAAAATGCAGATTTTGCCACCCTCAGGTGGGCTTAAGAAAAGATGGTTTTGCCACTAGCTAGTGGGCTTAAAACTCACAGTTAATGATTTGTTCCAATCCAAACAACCCAACCTTCACCCACAGGCATTCAGGCAGATATATCATATAAGCACATAGCCTCATGGTAAGCATGCTATTCATGGCAGTCACTCACACGCATGCAAGGATGCTAAAGCATAAAACTTACCGAGTACTCCAAGCCGAAACAGAAACTCATTAGAAATCCATGCATGATCCTAACTATACAGAAATGCCTAATGCAACACATGCAAAGATGCAACTATAGCAGGCTCGGCTATTCTAAACATGGCATATGAAATGCTACAGCTAACATGTATTCAATTTGGAATTGAAAATACAATGCAGTTAGTATGATGCGCCGAGCCCGGTGCATGCAAAACAGATGAATGAATGCAAACATGCTATCATACTGTATGCTAATTAAAATATGCCCTAATCTAACCATCATAAGCAGGTAAATAAAAGGAAGAAAGACGTGGGGTTGGAAGACATGCAACACACACACGCACACTTATTACAGTTGTACCCTCGCGCAGAAGGTCCGAATAAATAATATACAATCCCAAATGAATAAATAATACAGTCCTGAATAAATACAAAAATCCTAATTAATTTACAAATTAACTAAGAAAACAATAAACTGGCATGCAAGCCAGGGACTGCCTCGACTCTGATGAATGATGCATGTCTGGGCTGCTTTGCGTGGAAATCCACTGGGATGCCCCGATTAGCCTCTGTTTTACAATTATCCTTGGAAAGCGCGCCAAGCTCCAGAAGGTTGCTAATTCTTGATTTGCTGCAACAGAGAGCAGGAAAGGGGCATAGCAATGTATTTTCACAAATGTATGCATGCCTCGATCCTTGTGCCACCTATCACGCATCTCGATGCATGATGGCCGAGGAGTCGAATTGCACAACTCAATATGGAATGAATGCGCATGAAAACAAAACAAAAATCTAACTCCATCATGGATAATCCGGAGTGTCGGTGACTGGGGAATTGAGACACGTTCCGTCACTCGGAGTACGAAACGTACCTCGTTTCCCGTGCTCGGGCTAACTCCTATCCCAAGCACAATGCAACATGGATGATATGCATGAAATGCAACTAAGATACAACTTAGCATACACAATGCTATGAAATGGCATACACAATGCACGAGGTAACATGGCATACACAATGCGCTAACAGACATCCTAGCATACACAATGCTATGAAATGAAATGGCATACACAATGCACAAATGGACTTACACTAACACAAGTGGACCTCAGCCACACTCACATAAGAGGCCATAAGATGAAAATGAAACAACTCGGAATGCGCGCACACATGCACGCAAACCGAGGACCGACCCTTAGGCACAAAAAGCCACTCTAACCAGACATGGCAAGGCATGGAATATGATATGCTAGCATGCAAATTTCAGCGCTGAAATATGACCCAAAACAGTCCCGAATCATAAAAGCATGGCTCCCGATGCATGAAATGAAACTGAAATGCAAAACTAGGCCTATGCATTGGCCTATAGCTATACAAAACATGCATTATTTGATCATGACATGTGAAGAAAGATTCAAGGCAGCCCCAAAAAAATAATTTTTTCAGTTTTAAACAAGGCCCAACAACAAACACAAATAGGGCAAAACTAGCATGCAAAAATGGCCCTAAATGTGAAACAAAGAAGCAAGCCACAGATGCAGGCCTCAAACAGATGAGGTCCCTTCAACAATGTTGAAGAGGGGCCCAAAATATGACCTTTTATAGTTTATGGAAAACCACAAAAACCAACACAGGTATGGCTAAGCTCTTATGCAAGAAATTGGCCAAAAGATGGACAAAGAAGCAAGTAGTGGTTTCTGGCCTTAAACACAAAGGGGCCCTTCAACAATGTTGAAGAGGGACCAAAAATATTTCACTTTACAGTTGATGGCCGGACCCAAAACAGTATGCAAGCAAGCCTAAAATTTTACACAAAATAAGGCCAAAAAGAGAGGTATAACACAAAGTATAAAAAGGATGCCTCAAACAATGAAAGACCCTTAATGAAACATGAATATGGGGTCAAAATAAGGCTATTTGTAGTTCGGACCACAGCCCAAAAACAGAAGCAAAAGAGGCTAACAAATCATGCAAAAATATGGCCAAAATAGAGATATAAAGGCAAGTAGCAAATGGAAGAAACAAACAGTGATGAGCCCTTCAACAATGTTGAATAAGGGCTCAAAATAAGAAACTTTATAGTTTATGACATGCCTCAAAACAGTCTACACATAGGCCAAAAATACTACACAAGGAATATGCATGCAAGAGGGATAATGAAGCAAGTGCAACAAGGAGACCCCAAACAGGTAAATACCCTTAAACAAATATGAAAAATAGCTCAAAATAAGCCTAGTTCTAGTTAAGGTTGGAGCCCAAAACAGCGAGCAAATATGACTTACAAATAGATCAAGAAAAGGGTAGAAAAGGGAAAATGGAAGCTCACCCTTGAAGACTTGTCTTTGGCAGCTCTTTGGCTTGAGTTGCAGCACTCCTAGGCTCTGGAAAACAACTTCAAATGGCTGCAATGGAGGTTGGAGGTATGGTGCTAGGTGGTGGTGTAGAGAAGGGTGTAGGAACTTGAGGGTTTTGAGGCTTGGAGATATATAGAGAGAGAGAGAGAGATATAAGGCAAGAGCTCAAAGGAAAATTTTGTAACCCTAAAATCTGAAGGGGAGGGGCTGTATATATAAGCAAAAGGGGTGGAAAAGAGGGGGAAAAAAAGGGGGGGGAAAACAAATCAAGTTTCCCCCCAAAATGGCCAAACCCTCGGACATGGGTGTAGTGGAAAACAAAATTCACTTGTAGGACACACTTGGGGAGGGGGGCATGGCCGGCTAGTTTAAAAGGGCAAAAAAGTCATTTCACCAAATAGGTGGCCGGCCAGCTAGATTTTCTGGCCGGCCAGCTACTTTCAGGACAAAAAAATGGACTTCCAGAAAGAAAAGTATCCGGTGGATGGTAGGAAGGTCCAATGGTGGCCCTTCAAGTGTCCAAATTGAAGCCCCGGAAGTTAGCTTTCCAATGGAACAAACCTTGCATTAAAATTCCTCCTGTGGAAAGAGTTATGCCCTTTTTGGTGAAGCCGCACAAATTTCAGTCCAATCGGAGTGATGCCCTACTTCAATCAACTATATCTTCCCCGTATGGAATTGGATTTCGGAGATTCTTGAGTGCAAAATGAAGCCCCAGAAGTATTATTTCCAACAGTGGTGGCCTCATATCTTGATTCCAAGTATGCCAATGAATAGGCCCGATTCGGCGAAGGCTGTTCGACTCTTTCTTAACGGTTCATGCCCATTTTCTCCCCCAACTGGATTTCTTCCCTCTTCTCCTCTTTTCTTCAACTTCAAACCCCTAAGTAAGGTATTTTGAAAGATTTTTTCAAAGATTTCATCTCTCTTTCATCCTTTTCCACTTTGCCCTTGCTCGGTTTACCGAAAAGCGCAACATTTAACAAAATGCGAGCGTCAGAACATCGTAGGAACTTTATTTCAAAAACGTTTTTGAGAGAGAGGGTTTTAAGACTAAAATCTTTTGATCAAGATTGTTTTGGTCCAAAACAGGGGTATGAAGTTGAGATTTGACTCTCTCTTTACCGAAGAAATTACACATTTCCCCTGCACACCTTTCTCCACCAAGTAAACCATCAATCACGTCCAAGTCTTAAAGGTAGTAAAAAATGGGGTGTCTACAGTTGCCCCTCTTTGACAGAACTCGGAAGTCAAGAAGTGACGGGAGTGAATGTCAAAGCCTAGAGACGACCCATTTTTGACGAGGTCGAAGACTTGGACAAACAAACAAAATATAGATAAATAAATGGTTGTGCCCGCAGGCTGCCTACGTATCCTTTTTGCGAAGAATCAAACCAGCGTAGTTCAGGGGCAGGACGCAAAATGATATGCAAAAATATTTTGAAGATTGGACTTATACGCTACGCGAAGCCGGTTTGAAAATTGGACTTATACGCTACGCGAAGCCGGTTTGATAATTGGACTTATACGCTACGTGAAGCCGGTTTGAAAGTTGGACTTACACGCTACGCGAAGCCGGTTTGAAAATTGGACTTACACGCTACGCGAAGCCGGTTTGAAAATTGGACTTATACGCTACGCGAAGCCGGTTTGAAAATTGGACTTACACGCTACGCGACGCCGGTTTGAAAATTGGACTTACACGCTACGCGAAGCCGGACATCACTCATGATCATGCAAAGAGAGCTGTAATGAAGCAATTACGCGAAATAAATGCAACATTTTAAGCGAATGCTAGGCAAGCAAGTAAACTCGAGCCAAACTACACCTCGTGCAGAAAGGATGTAAGAAAATTATGGAATTCTCACTGCGAATACAGTGTGCATGTGTGATAGATACACAGAGCGAACATGTGATTGATACACAAAAGGGTGAGCACAAAGTGTGATAGATGTACTAAGTGAACAAGTATGATAGATACACAAAGCAAGAGTGTGTGATTGATACACAAAAAGGTGAACACAAAGTGTGATAGATGTACTAAGTGAACAAGTATGATAGATACACAAAGCGAGAGTATGTGATTGATACACAAAAAGGTGAACACAAAGTGTGATAGATGTACTAAGTGAACAAGTATGATAGATACACAAAGCGAGAGTGTGTGATTGATACACAAAAAGGTGAGCACAAAGTGTGATAGATGCACTAAGTGAACAAGCATGATAGATACACAAAGCGGGAGTGTGTGATTGATACACAGAGCGAACGCGTGTGATTGATACACAAAGTAGGCATAGTGTGAGCATGTGTGATTGATACACAAAGTGGGCAAAGTGAATGTGTGATAGATACACTATTTGAGCAAAGTGTAATTGATATACAAAGGGTGAAGTGAGCAAAGTGTGATGGATACACTAAAGGTGAATACAAAGTGTGACAGATGCACTTAGTGAACTAAGTATGATTGATATACTAAATGTGAACATGAAGTGTGATAGATGCACTTAGTGAACAAGTATGACGGATATACTAAAAGGGAACACAAAGTGTGATAGATGCACTTAGTGAACAAGTATGATGGATATACTAAAAGCGAATGTGATTGATATACTAAAAGGGAACACAAAGTGTGATAGATGCACTTAGTGAACAAGTATGATGGATATACTAAAAGCGAACACAAAGTGTGATAGATGCACTATGTGAACAGAGTGTGATTGATACACTAAAAGTGAACACAAAGTGTGATAGATGCACTATGTGAACAGAGTGTGATTGATACACTAAAAGTGAACACAAAGTGTGATAGATACACTTAGTGAACAAGTATGATGGATATACTAAAAGCGAACACAAAAGTGTGATAGATGCACTATGTGAACAGAGTGTGATTGATACACTAAAAGTGAACACAAAGTGTGATAGATGCACTATGTGAACAGAGTGTGATTGATACACTAAAAACGAACACAAAGTGTGATAGATGCACTATGTGAACAGAGTGTGATTGATACACTAAAAGTGAACACAAAGTGTGATAGATGCACTTAGTGAACAAGTATGATGGATATACTAAAAGGGAACACAAAGTGTGATAGACGCACTTAGTGAACAAGTATGATGGATATACTAAAAGCGAACACAAAGTGTGATAGATGCACTATGTGAGCAGAGTATGATTGATATACTAAATGCGAACATGAAGTGTGATAGATGCACTTAGTGAGCAGAGTATGATTGATATACTAAATGTGAACACGAAGTGTGATAGATGCACTTAGTGAACAGAGTATGATTGATATACTGAAAATGAACACAAAGTGTGATAGATGCACAATGTGAGCAGAGTATGATTGATATACTGAAAATGAACACAAAGTGTGATAAATGCACAATGTGAACAGAGTATGATTGATATACTAAAAGTGAACACGAAGTGTGATAGATGCACTATGTGAACAGAGTATGATTGATATACTAAATGCGAACACGAAGTGTGATAGATGCACTTAGTGAGCAGAGTATGATTGATATACTAAATGTGAACACGAAGTGTGATAGATGCACTTAGTGAACAGAGTATGATTGATATACTAAAAGTGAACACAAAGTGTGATAGATGCACTATGTGAACAGAGTATGATTGATATACTAAATGTGAACACGAAGTGTGATAGATGCACTTAGTGAACAGAGTATGATTGATATACTGAAAATGAACACAAAGTGTGATAGATGCACAATGTGAGCAGAATATGATTGATATACCGAAAATGAACACAAAGTGTGATAGATGCACAATGTGAACAGAGTATGATTGATATACTAAATGTGAACACGAAGTGTGATAGATGCACTTAGTGAACAGAGTATGATTGATATACTGAAAATGAACACAAAGTGTGATAGATGCACAATGTGAGCAGAGTATGATTGATATACTAAATGCGAACACGAAGTGTGATAGATGCACTTAGTGAACAGAGTATGATTGATATATTGAAAATGAACACAAAGTGTGATAGATGCACAATGTGAACAGAGTATGATTGATATACTAAATGTGAACACAAAATGTGATAGATGCACTGTGTGAACAGAGTATGATAGATATACTGAAAATGAACACAAAGTGTGATAGATGCACAATGTGAGCAGAGTATGATTGATATACTAAATGAATGAAGTGTGATTGATACACTAAACGAGAATGTATGTGATAGATACACAAAATGAAAGAAGTGTGATTGATACACAAAACGAGAATGTATGTGATAGATACACAAAATGAGAATGTGTGTGATAGATACACAAAAGTGAATGAAGAAAGTGTGATAGATACACTAAAGAAATGATCTTAAACTGAACTTCTTTGAATGAACCGTACATACAATATCGTGCATGAATGGGAAAGAAATCTGATAGGTACAATGCAATACAATGCATGATGTTTAAGGAACGCAATAAACAAGCGTAGCGGCGCTTTTAGAAAGCACCTCATGGGGTGAGTGGCGATGAACCGCTCTACTCTGACGGGGATCTCCCCTCGTGCTCTTCGAACACTACCTTCAACTCACAGTACAAAGGCTCTGAAATACTGACAAGGATTCTTCATGTAGAACACTTTGGACGCTGCCTTTCTTCCTGATCATATTCACAACTTTCCCTATTCTCCAACGGGGTGACAGACTAGGTTGGTTCGGTATCCAGAATTGAGGTGCATACACGCTATCTCAACCTATGGGGCTTCCATACAGATTTCAAGCCGAGGACACGCCTCTAGGTATTTAAACTAGACTTTAGTCCCGGAAATCCCGAACCTTTACGTTCTAGGCATCAGCCATTCGAACTCTAGTTTCCACCGTCGCAGTTGGTCTCCTAGGAACTCATTGCGAACACAGCCAAGATGCCTCTGGCGGGGAATGGTACTCAGGGAGAGCACTTTTGATCGCCATTTTGGCTTGAAGCAGACTTGATCTTGAGCTTGAGGTAGAGGCACACTCATACTTCGGAGCTTTGGCAAGACTTGAAGAGGTACACACGGAATGTAGTCTCGGAACTTATTGAAGTTGGAACAAACTCAGATACCCGACATTTCCTCTTTTCTTTTGCTTTGTAGTCTGGAACCCATATAGCTTCAAATAGGTCCTAGTTTTGCTGTTCTGACATGACCTGGGTTGAACCCTGCGGTTTTATGAAAGAATGAATCTTGTTTTGCACAGATGTGGAGAACGGCACGGCACTCGGAGCGCAAAACGATTTTATTTTGGAATTGATAAATGAGCTCTCGACCAGGTATCGAGCCTACGACTGAACACAGCAAAACGACTCAACAAGGAAATAAAAGGCACACAACCTAGACACATCGAGTAACACTCGAAACGACTCAAAACAAGAATCGAGATAAAACAAAAAGACATGACACTCAGACGTGCACAGGGAGCCTGTTTCACCGGGTAGTGTTTCCCACCCTTTCTCACTTGTGGTTCTCACATCACTCGGCCCTCAAGCTCTGTTTTTCTGAAAAAGCCCTCTTCTCACTTTTCCTCTCATCGCACGTCTCTCTATTCTTCAATCTCTCATTTTTCATCCCTCTCCTGGGTGGTTGATGGATAAACAGCAAATTGTGGGCTCGTGCCCCTAGCATTCTGCTAGATTCTCTTTCTTCCACTCACAGCTAGTGAATTCCTCCCACGGAAAGGTTGCGCTACAACTAGGTGTGTAGCAAGTCTGCAGCTAACATCAGTTGATGATGCTTTGCTGGGGAGTTTGGACGTGATAAGATCTATCCAGATGATGGAGTGGAATATCTTGCCCCATTCTAGTTCGTGCTTCGCACTTTGCTTGATACCTCGTTGCTTGGAGGATGTGAGAGCTTTCTGCCCTTTGTTGTGCCCTTTTCTGGCGAATACGGTGCCCTTTCCGACAAGTAGAGTGCCCTTTCTGGCAAGTATTTTGACAAAGGGGAAAAGACAGAACACCTGACTCAATTGTGTCCCTAGTTCATCATTTTGACCATTTTTTGTTTTTGCTTTCTACTAAAACAGTTTTGACCAACATGAGAGTTAGATTAGCGCACTTGTTCGATTTTCTGATTTAAAATCATGCAAGTTGGGCTATGAGCACTGAGAGTTTTCCTTTTTTGGGTTCGAGAAATGGTCCAGTTTTGAAAAATGGAGTACTTTTCGAGAAGATTAGTGAACCTCAGTAAAAATTCTCAAAAACTATTTTTGCAAACGACCACTGCTCAACGAGCACGGAATATACTCTCGAGATGCACAACCTCGGATTCGAAGGAAAATTGCCCCTTGCTTGAGGGGAACTGCATGGCAACGGAAAGTTGCCCCTTGTTTGAACGGCACCACGGCACGTTGAATGGCAACGGAAAGTTGCCCCTTGTTTGAACGACGCCACGGCGCATTGAATGGCGAGGGAAAGTTGCCCCTTGTCTGAATGGCCCCGCAGCGCATCGAATGGCAACGGAAAGTTGCCCCTTGTTTGGATGGCACCGCAGCGCATTGTAGGCAGTCCTCAGAGCGAGGAACACAACCAAATCCTCAGATACAGAGAAGACAAAGATGACTAGAACCATCGCATAGACACAATCGAATTGTTTTACGGCTAGACTTCAGAATGAAGTTGCCTATGTATCCCAAAGATGGGAATCAAGCCTTACGTAGTTCGGGGTTAAGGTACACTCGGGTATTTAACCTCTCCTTTTTATGCTCTAACTTTTGCCAAGGCGCCTGTTGCGGGTTTTCGACCTTACGAGCTTTGTTTTTCTTTTCTTTTCAATTCTTTTCATTTTTTTTCTTTTTTGATTTTCTTTTTTTGTTCTTTTCTTTGCATCTTTCTTTTTTGTTTTTTTTTTTCTTTTCTCTTTTTTGTTCTTTTTCTTCTTTTCTTGCTCTAACTTTTGCCTGGGCCGCCCTTTCGGGTTTTCGGCCCAGCGAGCCTCTCAAGGGTAAAAGTGTAGCTTTGTCCATGTCCAATGGTTTTGAGATCCTGAAGTCGTCTGAATCCAGGAGAATGGCTGTTATTTGCTGACGAAGTAGAAGTCCATCCAATAGGGGCTGAATTTGCCCTTAGTGTTGTGGATAGGAACTCGGTTGTCCTTCAGCAATACTTTCTTCTTTCCTCCCTTCTGGGATTTGGCATTCCTGCCCATCTTCATTGACTTGCGGAATGATCCACCTTTGGCTCTTCGAGTTGTCTGACATTTTTTTTGCCCCTAGTTCGAAGGGTGCTTCTGACCTAGCTTCGCAAGCTTCTTTTGATGACATCTGGTCTTCTTGATCTGACTTCCTTGCCTCTTGTTCGAGGGCTGCTTTGAATCTGGCCACACAGGCCTCACATTGTAGTTGATCGTCGAACGTTCTGAATTCGAGTTCAAGGTTTTGAAAGCAGAGGGGTCAAGTCTCGAGGCTGAGAGCGATCCTAAGCTACACAATCTCAAGAGCGATTCTACACAGGTCTTCGCAGGACCGCGCAAAATATTTTTTTGAAATCTTTTAAGAAAGCGACCAGTCGCTCGCGTTGAAGACAGTGTAGAACCAATCTGGATCAAGCCAGGATCCTTCCCAGTACTCACACTAACAAACATGATTTCATTCATTAAGGGCTTAGCACGCCTTTCTTTCTCTCGAATGATCAAAGTTTTGCAAAACCCGAGGAATTCCTTCCTCTTCGTTTTCACCGCAGTGTTCGAAAAGTTTTGAAAAACTTAGGTCGATGCAATGAATTCAAAGCACAGAAAAGACACAGCTTCTAATCAAATATTGCCATCTCATTTGGAATTTCTGGTACAATTGGCACAAGGCAGAAGCAAATGCGAGAGCGTGAAAATCACTGCTGTTTCATTCAAATCTGTTGGCACAACTGGCTCCCCGGCAGAAACAGACTCAAAGGAAAGAAAAAAGGGCAAATGCAAAACAAGCAAGTGATATTCGAGGTAACGCCCCCTAGAATCACCCGACTCCTATACAACAGGGCTGACTCGATACAACAAGACAAACCCAAAACAAAAGAGACTGACTCAAAACAAAAGACAGACTCAAAAACAACAAGACTGACCCAATACCTAAGTCAGAATGTACAAAAACCAGCATTCACAAATGCTCAAAACAGTGCGTGCCATACACCATATCTAAAATAAACTGAACGTCGCCCGTAGGTGGTTCATCCCCCGATCACATAACAACACAGGTCCAGAGTACCCGGGGGATATCAGACCCTTCTGATGCTATGGTTCCAAGACTACTTAGCAAAAGGGAAAACAGACAGCATCTCAGCCCGATTTCACCTGAACAGATATGAGCCTTAGTTGAATGAGTGTGCTCTCACCCAAAATTCTGCCGGTGAACTGATACCCTCAGGTAAAACTGATTCCCAAATACTGATGCCCGCAGGCCAGATACCCAGACTTGCAAACTGTTACATGCATTCCTGTAGGGACACACCCTAAAAGCACATAGCAAGCAAGTGAGAGCCAAAACACCCCTATGTTGGGGTAGGGTTTCCCTGTCCTATTTTGTCAGGAGCTAGGGTTTCACTACACACGCAGCGGTTTCAAACAACCTATAAACTGGTAAGCAACCTGTCTTAGCTTGGAATGGTCACTATGTATTCCGAATATGCACTAGGTCGAATGGTCAAAAAGGGTGCCCCGGTAAAACCGGGGTTTGTGTTCCCATACTGGCAGAGCCCACAACCGGTCAACCTTATGGTCATGTCCTGACAAGACAAGCCTCCGGCAAACCGTTCAGGAATAGCAGATGGCAAACACGGTGTCCTAGGCGCACCAATGCAAATGCAATGCAAATAAACACACAAGTGTAGCCAAAAACAGATATCATGAGTTCGAGTCAAGTTCTCTAAATCCCCAACAGAGTCGCCAGAAACTGTAGACGTCCCCGAACGCCCCGGGAGGGTGAGTCCCCCGTTCTGCTCATTTGGGGTCACTACAGCTCAGGACTCTCAAATTGTCACGGTTCGTAATCTGAACCAAAGAGTCCAAATCCGGCAAATCGTTTTGAGAAAACAGATTTTTTGAAAGAAGTGCCAAACATGGACTGCTTTGCCAGATACAGAGTCGCCACCTAAATATTTTATTTTGGGGAAATTTAGGAAACCCTGACTCGTTTGCCTAAGGCCACGTGTCCGTCATCACCAAAGTTGCCTCGGCTCGGGAACTTGGGTACGATTGGGGAAGGTCACTTCGTGAGCACCCCCGCTCGCCCGATCAAAGATCGGCCTCTACTAACCATGATATCTATTTTTGAAAACATTACGTGTTCTTATTCCGGTTGTTAGCCTAGATTTACTATGTGATGCGCACAGCATACAAATATAGACCGGGTCGCCTGGATTGGAACAAAACATTTCATGTTTGTTTATTTGAAAGATGGTTTGCTACTCGCAAGTAGGCTTAAAATGCAGATTTTGCCACCCTCAGGTGGGCTTAAGAAAAGATGGTTTTGCCACTATCTAGTGGGCTTAAAACTCACAGTTGATGATTTGTTCCAATCCAAACAACCCAACCTTCACCCACAGGCATTCAGGCAGATATATCATATAAACACATAGCCTCATGGTATGCATGCTATTCATGGCAGTCACTCACACGCATGCAAGGATGCTAAAGTATAAAACTTACCGAGTACTCCAAGCCAAAACAGAAACTCATTAGAAATCCATGCATGATCCTAACTATACAGAAATGCCTAATGCAACACATGCAAAGATGCAACTATAGCAGGCTCGGCTATTCTAAACATGGCATATGAAATGCTACAGATAACATGTATTCAATTTGGAATTGAAAATACAATGCAGTTTGTATGATGCACCAAGCCCGGTGCATGCAAAACAGATGAATGAATGCAAACATGCTATCATACTGTATGCTAATTAAAATATGCCCTAATCTAACCATCATAAGCAGGTAAATAAAAGGGAGAAAGATGTGGGGTTGGAAGACATGCAACACACACACGCACACTTATTACAGTTGTGCCCTCGCGCAGAGGGTCCGAATAAATAATATACAGCCCCAAATGAATAAATAATACAGTCCCGAATAAATACAAAAATCCTAATTAATTTACAAATTAACTAAGAAAACAATAAACTGGCATGCAAGCCAGGGACTGCCTCGACTCTGATGAATGATGCATGTCTGGGCTGCTTTGCGTGGAAATCCACTGGGATGCCCCGATTAGCCTCTGTTTTACAATTATCCTTGGAAAGCGTGCCAAGCTCCAGAAGGTTGCTAATTCTTGATTTGCTGCAACAGAGAGCAGGAAAGGAGCATAGCAATGTATTTTCACAAATGTATGCATGCCTCGATCCTCGTGCCACCTATCACGCATCTCGATGCATGATGGCCGAGGAGTCGAATTGCACAACTCAATATGGAATGAATGCGCATGAAAACAAAACAAAAACCTAACTCCATCATGGATAATCCGGAGTGTCGGTGACTGGGGAATTGAGACACGTTCCGTCACTCGGAGTACGAAACGTACCTCGTTTCCCGTGCTCGGGCTAACTCCTATCCCAAGCACAATGCAACATGGATGATATGCATGAAATGCAACTAAGATACAGCTTAGCATACACAATGCTATGAAATGGCATACACAATGCACGAGGTAACATGGCATACACAATGCGCTAACAGACATCCTAGCATACACAATGCTATGAAATGAAATGGCATACACAATGCACAAATGGACTTACACTAACACAAGTGGACCTCAGTCACACTCACATAAGAGGCCATAAGATGAAAATGAAACAACTCGGAATGCGCGCACACATGCATGCAAACCGAGGACCGACCCTTAGGCACAAAAAGCCACTCTAACCAGACATGGCAAGGCATGGAATATGATATGCTAGCATGCAAATTTCAGCGCTGAAATATGACCCAAAACAGTCCCGAATCATAAAAGCATGGCTCCCGATGCATGAAATGAAACCGAAATGCAAAACTAGGCCTATGCATTGGCCTATAGCTATACAAAACATGCATTATTTGGTCATGACATGTGAAGACAGATTCAAGGAAGCCCCAAAAAAAGCATTTTTTCATTTTTAAACAAGGCCAAGCAACAAACACAAATAGGGCAAAACTAGCATGCAAAAATGGCCCTAAATGTGAGACAAAGAAGCAAGCCACAGATGCAGGCCTCAAACAGATGAGGTCCCTTCAACAATGTTGAAGAGGGGCCCAAAATATGACCTTTTACAGTTTATGGTAAACCACAAAAACCAACACAGGTATGGCTAAGCTCTTATGCAAGAAATGGGCCAAAAGATGGACAAAGAAGCAAGTAGTGGTTGCTGGCCTTAAACACTAAGGGACCCTTCAACAATGTTGAAGAGGGGCCAAAAATATTGCACTTTATAATTGATGGCCGGACCCAAAACAGTATGCAAGCAAGCCTAAAATTTTACACAAAATAAGGCCAAAAAGAGAGGTATAACACAAAGTATAAAAAGGATGCCTCAAACAATGAAAGACCCTTAATGAAACATGAAGATGTAGTCAAAATAAGGCCATTTATAGTTCGGACTACAGCCCAGAAACAGAAGAAAAAGAGGCTAACAAATCATGCAAAAATATGGCCAAAATAGAGATATAAAGGCAAGTAGCAAATGGAAGCAACAAACAGTGATGAGCCCTTCAACAATGTTGAATAAGGGCTCAAAATAAGCAACTTTACATTTTATGACATGCCTCAAAACAGTCTACACGTAGGCCAAAAATACTACACAAGGAATATGCATACAAGAGGGATAATGAAGCAAGTGCAACAAGGAGACCCCAAACAGGTAAATACCCTTAAACAAACATGAAAAATAGCTCAAAATGAGCCTAGTTCCAGTTAAGATCGGAGCCCAAAACAGCGAGCAAATATGACTTACAAATAGATCAAGAAAAGGGTAGAAAAGGGAAAATGGAAGCTCACCCTTGAAGACTTGTCTTTGGCAGCTCTTTGGCTTGAGTTGCAGCACTCCTAGGCTCTGGAAAACAACTTCAAATGGCTGCAATAGAGGTTGGAGGTATGGTGCTAGGTGGTGGTGTAGAGAAGGGTGTAGGAACTTGAGGGTTTTGAGGCTTGGAGATATAGAGAGAGAGAGATATAAGGCAAGAGCTCAAAGGGAAATTTTGTAACCCTAAAATCTGAAAGGGAGGGGCTGTATATATAAGCAAAAGGGGTGGAAAACAAAATTCACTTCTAGGACACACTTGGGGAGGGGGGCATGGCCGGCTAGTTTAAAAGGGCAAAAAATTCATTTCATCAAATAGGTGGCCGGCTAGCTAGATTTTCTGGCCGGCCAGCTACTTTCAGGACAAAAAAATGGACTACCGGAAATAAAAGTGGCCGGTGGGTGGTAAGAAGGTCCAATGGTGGCCGTTCAAGTTTCCAAATTGAAGCCCTAGAAGTTAGCTTTCCAATGGCACAAACCTTGCATTAAAATTCCTCCTGTGGAAAAAGTTATGCCCTTTTTGGTGAAGCCGCGCAAATTTCGGTCCAACCGGAGTGATGCCCTACTTCAATCAACTATATCTTCCCCGTCCGGAATTGGATTTCGGAGATTCTTGAGTGCAAAATGAAGCCCCAGAAGTATTATTTCCAACAGTGGTGGCCTCATATCTTGATTCCAAGTATGCCAATAAATAGGCCCGATTCGACGAGGGCTGTTCGACTCTTTCTTAACGGTTCATGCCCATTTTCTCCCCCAACTGGATTTCTTCCCTCTTCTCCTCTTTTCTTCAACTTCAGACCCCTAAGTAAGGTATTTTGAAAGATTTTTTCAAAGATTTCATCTCTCTTTCATCCTTTTCCACTTTGCCCTTGCTCGGTTTACCGAAAAGCGCAACATTTAACAAAATGTGAGCATCAGAACATCGTAGAAACTTTATTTCAAAAATGTTTTTGAGAGAGAGGGTTTTAAGACTAAAATCTTTTGATCAAGATTGTTTTGGTCCAGAACAGGGGTATGAAGTTGAGATTTGACTCTCTCTTTGCCGAAGAAATTGCACCTTTCCCCTGCACACCTTTCTCCACCAAGTAAACCATCAGTCACGTCCAAGTCTTAAAGGTAGTCAAAAATAGGGTGTCTACACTTTCATGTTTGTCACTTCGTTGACTATGTTGGGGATCGAACTGCCCGGTCAGCTCGGGGGGTCCAAGGGCAGCACCAAGCGGAGTCGAGGGACAACCCCCTCGAAGCAAAATGCAAAATTGCATTCAAAGTTGGTTTTCCGCTCAAGCGGTCATTTCTGCGTTCGAGCGGAGCGGAGATGTAATCCGTTCAGAAGTTTCACTCGTCTGCAAAAGTACTGGGAGTTGTTTTTTCCCGCTCGAGCGGCCATTCCTATACTTGAGCGGCCATTCTTATACTTGAGCAGAGATCGCAGATCTGTTTTCTATAAATATGTGTTGCAGTCCGATTTTAGGGTACGACTTCCAAATCTTCTTCTTGGGTAATGGGGTTTTCATCTGGAGCTTCTTTGCTTGTTTCTTTTTCTATCTGTGAGAGTTTATATCATGAATTGAGTGGATCATATCAAAAGGTTTGTTCGTTTAGTTTGTTTTATTCAAAAAGAGAGAGTTGTTCTTCAGTGGATTCCGGAGAATTTGGGCATGAAGCTTTGGTGGATTCTGGAGTGGCTCATTGTCATCGGCGTTGTGAATTCAACGTTGAGCAAAACAATTCCGAGGTCATGACCGTGGTGAAAGAGGCATATAGGGGTCGGTTCAATTCGGACGTGGATTCACTAGGTAATTGAGAGTATACTTCTGCAGGGCCGGCCCTGAGTTCGTTGGGGCCTAAGGCGAATTTCAGAAATGGGGACCCTTTTATATTGAAAAAAAATTCATGAATAAAACGATAAGTTACAATTTTTTTATTTGTTTGTAACCATAAAAAAATTTACTTATACATATAATCATTAAAATTATAAATAAAACAAAATTAGAACAAAAAAATTAGGAAAAAATTATTCAATTAAAATTGATAAAGACCTAGGTAAAAAAATTTGAGCAAAATTATTTATTCCACTAAAATCTAATAGATAAAGAAGGTAAAAAAAAAAATAAAAAAAATAGGGCCCATATATTGTATGTATTATTTTTCTTGAGCCCAAACACTTTTTTTTAATATATATTTTCATTTTAATAAATATGGACCAAACTACACTTATAAATAAACATGGAGTAAATCATACATGGACCCAAAAAAATATTTTGGGGCCCTTTAAATTGATCCTAAAAAAAAAAAAAAAAAAAAAAAAAAAAAAAAAAAAAAAAAAACATTGAGCCTATAATATTTTACCAAATTTAGGGGCCCTATGTTATATATGTTTATATGTTTTACCAAATTTAGGGGCCCTATTGTTTTTTATTTATTTATTTATATATTTTCATTTTAATACATATGGCCCAAACACATTTATAAATAAATATGGGCTAAATTATACATGGGCCCAATAAAACATTTGGGGCCCTTTAAATTGATCTTAAAACCAAAAAAAAAAAACAAAATTGAACCTATAACAATTTTTTAAATTTGGGGGCCCTATTTTTGAGCCAAAATATGGGGCCTAAGGCACAAGCCTTACCTGCCATAGGGCAGGGCCGGCCCTGCACTTCTGTAATTCCTTTTGTTTTCTTAATGGATTGTTTTGTAACTTTTGCCCATGATTTTTTTTGTCACAATTGGAGGCACTCCAATTGTGATTTTTCTATGTTAAAATCATTGTGTTAATTTGTCTAGATTATTTGTTTGGAATTATTATTTACTAATTAAAATTGATTCATAATCACAGATTAATATATAGGGGATTACTAAATTTTTCAATGAATCTATTTTTGAATCTGGAACTGGAACTAATCTGCCTAGGAGCAACAAAAGAATGAAGTTGATGGGAGTTCTTGACTTTTTGGTTTCTGTTTTTCTGAATTTCTGGTCCTCCTCTGTTTCTTGTTTTTAATCCCTGCCATTTTATGAGGATCAGGTGGCCTTTTCTTCTTGTCCTTCACAGCAAGTCCACTATATAGTTGTTATTTTATAATTATTGGATGATATAATGAAGATACTCCATTTCAATTATTTAATTGAGAGGATGTCAATCCAATCCTTATTTCAAATAGTTTTTTCCCCTGTTTTTGGTCCAAGTATTTGGATTGGAGAGTAAATGGTATTTATTGGATGGTACTAAGTAGGGATGGCAACGGGGTGGGGTGGGGCCGGGGATCACACTCCCCGTCCTTGATCCCCGATGGTCGAATTTTTCCCGGCCCCGATCCCCGACGGGGATCCTATCACTGCCCACCCCCGCCCCCAACGGGAATCGGGTTTTCCCGACCCCGAGCATTCCCCGGCTAAAAAAAAAAAAAAAATTTCAGATGCCTCACACACACAGATCTGAAACAAAAAATACTATGTTTTATCATCATCAACAAATACAGATTTAAACTTTAAAAAAAAAAAATTAATCGCATATCAGATCACTCACACACACAGATCAGATCACACACACATATATTGTCATCCCCACACACAGATCAGATCACACACACACACACACACACACACACACACACACACACACACACACACAGAGACAGATCTAACACAGACAGATTTGAGCGACGCCGTCGGTGGGTTCGGTGGTGGTGATAGAGATCGAGATCGAGAGTGGCTGGTGGTGGCTGTGGGTTCGGTGGTGGTGGCAGAGAGACAGACGTTGTGCGGCGGTGGTGGTGATGTCGCCGTCGGTGAGAGAGAGGGGGAGTCGGGGCCAGCGGTGGTGCTGATGTCGCCGTCGGTGACCGCGAGAGAGAGAGTTGACAGCGAGCGAGATGAACAAGAGAGTGGGAGAGAGTTGAGATGAGAGTAAGGGAGAGAGGGATGAACGAGAAAGTTGAGTTGAGATGAGAGTGAGGGAGAGAGTTGGTTTATTATATATATATATATATATATAAATATATAAATATAAGTGGTATAAAAGTAATTTCACTTCGGGGAAATTCGGGGATCGGGCCGAGGATCAAACACTGATCACCGTCCCCGGCCCGTGACAGATCGGGGATTGATTTTCAAATACCGTCACCTCCCCGTCGGGGGTATTTTTCGGGGAAACACCGCTTAAATCGGGGTCAGGATCGGGGATCCCCGTCGGGCCGGTTTCAAATTGCAATCCCTACTAAGGGGCAAAGGATGAATTTGGGGTGCCTGCTGTGCATGCGTGCACAGCAGGCACGGCTGTGAACCAAAACGCCAACGTATGCTCTTCTTTAAGAACATGAAGCTGTTAATTGCATCAAAACGGCTGCGTTTCTAAGGTGTCGTTTGGTAACACTTACGTTTTTAGTTTTTTGTTTATATTTACAAAAATTTAAAAAACTCAAATAAAAATTTGTTTCGTAAATTTTTTATTTATAAATCAGTGGTCTCAGTTTATAAATTTGGCCAAAAAATATAAACTCAAAAAATATATTTCCGTTTTGAGTTTTGAGTTTTTTTTTTTTTTACCACCCACCACCCGCCACCACCACCCACCACCCACCATCCGCCACCACCACCGCCACCACCACTCACTCGCTACTACCCACCACCTACCACCGTCACCCACCCACCCACCACCACCACCACCAGCCACCCACCCGCCATTTGCCACCCACCTGCCACCACCACCCACTCGCTACCACCCACCACCCGCCACTGTCACCCACCCACCTACCACCACCACCCGCCACCTACCCGCCACCACCACCCACCTGCCGCCACCCACCACCACCCGCCATCTGCCACCCACCTGTCACTACCACCCACCACCCGCTACTACCACCACCACCACCCCACTCGCTAACACCCGCCACCGTCACCCACCCACCCACCACCACCACCCGCCACCTACCCGTCACCACCACCCACACGCCATCCACCTGCCACCACCACCTACCACCGGCCACCACCACCACCACCACCACAACCCACTCACTATCACATGCCACCGTCACCTACCCACCGTCACCAATTTTCACCACCGTCACCAATTTTCACCACCGTCTTCCGCTGCCACTTGCCACCACTTGCCATTTCTCACTCTTTTTTATATTTTTAAATTTTTTTAAACATTTTGTCAATTACCAAACGCGTTTGTAGTTTATGTTTTTCTAAAAATAAAACAAAAAATAAACAAAAACTAGTTTATAAATTTTTTGTAAATATAAACTGAAAACGTAAACGTTACCAAACAGAAATATGTTTGCAAAAACTATGTTTATATTTTTAAGTGATGTTATTTACTTATTTTTATTACAACTAAATATTAAGAAATTTTGTAATCATGATAATAAATATAACCAAGAATAATTATTTTGTATCTAGTGATTAAAAAATATAATAAAATATTATTTATAAATAATATTTTCTTTAAAAATATTATAATAATTTTCTTATGTCTAGCATCCAATTCTCTATTAAACAAAATAAAGAAAAGAGTAAGACTTGAATCTAAGACATGAATTTAATAAGGAAACTCATACTACTTATATTAATATTTTATTTTATTTTTACTTAATTACATTACACATACATCACATTTGACAACCACAAGTATTTATTAATATGATTAATATATAGTAAACATATTATTTTATTTTTGCTTATTTGAATTATACATACATCACTTGAGTCAGCCAACCCACATTTGAGACCTCTAAATACACCCACAATGATGTGGTAAGGAAGTAGAGCCCCACATAAATGAGTATTGATAAATCAAAAGTTGACACCTATCCTTCCACACAGTGGCGTAGCCAGGAATTCCACTCAGTGGGGTCACTCAGAAGGAGAGAGAGAGAGAGAGAACAAATGAAGGAATGCATCGATAGCAATACAACAATGATTGTTAGAGAATGAAGCGTCGATGGAGCGAATGAATGAATGAACATTGAGCTAAAATTGACACAACTAAATAATAAATAGCTCCAAATATATGTGATATTTATCTAGATTCACTGGGATCATTTTCTTAAAATCCAAAACTATTAGACAAAATTTCATATATATTTGAACAAAATTTAAAAGTTCAATAGTGTCAATTGACACCACTAAACTATACATAGCCCCGCCCCTCGCTTCCATATCATTAGTGAAATTGTGGGAATTTTATTAGGGGTTTCAAATATTTTCCTTTATTAATATGGTCCCAAAATTTCTTAGGCTCCGTTTGATTAAAAGGAGATAAATAATGAAAACTGAAAGTGAAATGAAAGAAGAGAAAAGGAGGGGAAAAAAAAATTGTATGAATTTGATTAGGATGAAAATTTTGCAAGAAAATGAAAATTCTAATTATAACTTAGAAGTAATTATTTTTATAATAAATTAAATTTTTTTTAATTTTTTTTTATTATTATAAGAAACTAGAAACTTAGTTATCATGCTATCATGACTTGTAACTTTTCACCACTTTCATACTAAATAAACTCAAATAAAAGATATATATATATATATATATATATTTATTTATTTTTCCATTTCTGTCACTTTTCACCATTTCATCGTAACCAAACTTAATCTTAATTTTTAGCTATAAGAAAATAGTGCATAATATCACTAAGCTATATATAACTCTTGGCCTTGTGCAGGGTTCATAAAGAAACGCAACTGTTTTGGTTGCAAGTAACAACTCCAAAATTCCAAATCAGAGGCTACGTTGTCGTTTTGGTTCACAGCCGTGCCTGCTGTGTATTGGGCCAATTGAGACACTTATCGTAAGAGATTATGAGAAGTGGGTAGCATGCCTAAATTGAGACACTTACGGAAGTTTTATTGGGCCAATTAACCTAAAATAAAAAATACTTTATTAATTATTTAAACAGTTGAAAACCTATCCATTGGTCATATTCCAATAATATTTGGGAGCTCTAATTTAAGAGCTTTAATGTAATTCTAATAATGTGGAGAGTATTCATGATGTGAAGGCTGGGCCCACACTTCTCTCTCCATCTCTCTCTACTCTCTCTCTCTTCCACTTCTCTAGTATTTCATTTAGAGCTCTCAAATTAGAGATATATATCATTACTCGTCATATTCCATACCTTTCTTGACACCCGTTGTTCAATATATATATATATATATATAATACAACAATGATATCATCGTATATGGTATCACCAAAAAATAAAAAATCATAAATATAAGATGAGATAGATTATTTTATCTCCCACTAATTTGACATTATTGTGGTGCAAATTAAAATTTATCATTTAATATTTATTTTAGTGTTTGAATCCTAACTCTATTGCTTAAGCACTCGTTTGGTATGAAGGGTTGGGGTGAGTTTTAATTAAAATAGCCACAAAATAAGTTTTTTAGTCTTAGGCTAAAATATGTCACATTCAAATCATAATCATTTATTTTTTCTCTCACAAAAATAAAAAAGCATCTCAAACGAGACTTTTTAATCCCAAGTTAAAAAATAAAAAAATCAATCCACATCTCAAATAAAACCTTTGTTACGTCGTATTTTCAAAGTCATGTTTACCGTGGTTGGTGAACTGTCACAAATAAAAATTGATCTTATTTACATTTGTCCGCAAAGAGATTCTCTATTTTCTTTTTGGGCAAATTACATATACCTCATCGAGATTTAGCAAAATTACAGATACCCCTTTGAGGTTTGAGAAATTACAGATACCCCCCTAAAGGTACTATTTACATAACAAATTAGGAGGCAAATTGTAATGAAAATATAAACCTCAGGGGTCAATTTGTTATGAAAATATAAACCTTCGGAGGGTATCTGTAATTTTTGAACTTCAGGAGATATCTATAATTTAACTAAATCTCAATGGAGGTATATGTAATTTGCCCTTTCTTTTTCTCTTTTTGAAATAATTGTGTGAATAATCACTTTTTTTTTTCTTTTTTTTTTTCTTTTTCTTTTTCTTTATATATATATATATATATTAATTACTTACTTTGTGCTACTTTGTATCAATTTCAATTTTGTGTCGAAGAAGGCATTATAAATTTTCTATCCAACTCAGAAAGAGAAAAAGAAGAGTAAAAGAAGGCTTGAGCAAGTACCTAGCATCCTTGCTGCAACTTGATTCAAAAGCTAGCTATCATTTTGAAAACACTCTTTTTTTCTTTTTTTTATAATTATTTTTTATATTTACATATAATATTACGATAAAATCTAAAAAAAATTATTTATAAATCTCATCCTAAGAAATGGTAATTCGTTTAGTTCTAAATTTTTTCTTATAGACTAATTAGTCCTATTGATTTTGAAAATGTAGATTTAATATATTATTTAAAAATAAGATTTACGATTAAACCCTTATTTCTATTATTTATTTTTTTTTTTATTTTTTTTGCTGCGTCTGTGCGTGCGCGCACGTGTTAGAAAAGGTAAGATATGCAACCTATGTGAATCAAACTTGAGATAAATTTTTATATGAGACTATTTTTATTTGAAATGACTTCAAATATGAGACTTTTTGATAAATATATAATTTCAAACTATAACATTTTAATGTAATACTCAAACATTACACTACAATGTAAAACTCCCAAAAAAAAAAATTTAGTGTACTTTTTTGAAATGTAACACTTTAATATAACACTCCAAAAAAAATTCTTCAGTGTAATACTCCAATGTAATACACAAAAAAAAAATTTAGTGTACTTTTTCCAAACGTAACATTCCGATGTAATATTCCAAAAAAATGATGAGATATTTTTCAAACCATTCCAAAAGGATGTGGAATTTTTCAAACCATTTCAAAAGGAATACAAAATTTTTTTAGTAAGTTTTGAATAAATGTATAATTTCAAACTGTGAGTGTTACGTTTGGAAAAAATACACTAAGAAATTTTTTAGTATTTATTTTATTTTATTTTTGGGAAAAGTATACTAAAAAATTCTTCAAACCATATGATTTTTATTTTTATTTTTATTTTTATTATTTTTATCAAGACTCAAATTAAAATGCCACCCTTCTCATTTTTGTTGCTTATTTTTCTTAGATTAATTGTTTTTATATTAATTTATGAAAAATGATTTGAATAACATTGGTCATTTGATTAGTTTGTGAGTTTTGTACTGAGAATTGAAATAAATAATATTTTCTCTCAATTGAAATTGTGAAAAAAAATAAGAAAAAATTAGTAAAAAATCCCTTTCTAATTTTGGGTACTAGGAGAGTTCTAACATGCCTTTTTTTATTAGATTTCGATAAAATTTATCTGTGTCGGTGTAATAAAGTGTAATTTATTACCCTTTCAAAAACAAAATGTTTCTTTTTTGGAAGCCAAATATAATTAAATTAAAGGCTACAATTATTAAATCAATCTAACAGGAGGATAATCTCCATACAAAAATTTAAAAGTAAGGAATCAAATTATTAAAATAGAGCTGGTGGTGTAACTACACCCACGCACAAACTAAACCTTCTAGTCTTGACGAAACGGGACAGAAGTTGCACAATTTGAATCATTGAAACAGAATCTGTTATGGGCTTCACAACCCTGACAACAATCCTACTTTATGCTACCTTGCGCTACTTTTATCTCCAAGTACAATTCTTTGCCTTCCTATGGCGGAAAGAATAAGCAAAGGAAAATTGTATGTAGTTTATTTGAGCTAATATGGGTTGATTATGATTACAAACTTTCCTAAAGCAGAAGAAAAAATAAAAAGGAAAAAGCTAAAAAGAAAAGAAAGCTAGCCTTGAACAAAGTAGTTGCTTCAAGGCCATACAAAGGTGTAATGTATAGTAATTAATATAGCTAACATGAGCTTTGTCTGTAATTATCAAATGCTCTAAAAATTTAAGCTGGTTTTGAAAACTTCCCTAACACCTCTGAAATTAAGTAAGGAAAGTGAAATCGAAGACCTTTTATGAGCCCCAAAATTATAAATATTATCTTAACCACCCACTAATCTAAACAAAAAGAAAAAAATCAAATTCTTCATAGGTTAGAGTGGTAGAAAGATTTACCCGACAATAAGCGTTGACCTCTGTGTGTGGGTGCTTTTTTTTTTTTTTTTTTTTGAATGCAAAGATTAAATGGAGTTCAAAATAATAAGATTACATGGTTGAAAAGGATATTATTGTAAATAAGCTTGATTATGCAAGATTAATTTTTAATTTATACTTTGCTACAGAGTTTTAGATTTTTTTTTTTTTGGTGATTTATTTCTTCTTGTAAACTGAATTTTGCTACACAAGAAGATCACCTTTTATCTCTTTGAATTATTGTAATGATTTTTTAGATCTTAATTTATGTAAACACATTTTTGGTATGTATATATTCAAACAAACTTTGTGTAGATACTAGAAAATTAAAAAGAACAAAAAAATATAGTACTTAGCATTTTATCCTTTATTTGTTTTAACTTTTTTTCCCGTAAAGATGTAAAGTGCACCCATGATCCTTCATTTAGTGATTTTTTTGTTGATTTTTTTCATCTTTAGTGATTTTTTAATTTTCGTTTTTGAAACACTTTAAACTTTTAGAATTTATTCAACTAGACCAATTAGAATTTATTTTTATTTTTTTACTTTTTTTTTTGTGAATAAAGTTCACTAAAGGCAAAAAAAAAAACAAACAAACAAACAAAAATCAAATTTTTTTTCTTTTATTTTCTGATTTTTTTTATTTATAAATTTTATAAGTTTTTATTTTTAACTTTTTAGATTATTCTATAATAGATAACTTGGAAAGTAACAAAATTTGACCCAAAAAAATCATTAAAAACATAAAATATATATATATATATATATATAACTTTCTTAGCGGAATGAAATGAAGGGATAATTTGAATTTTGAACATGGGACCCTCTCGAATTGATTAGATTTGAGTCTTGTTTGGGAAGTGAGGTTTTAAATTTCTAATGGTATGTAAGAGCTTCTTTAAGGATATTCTAAGATATTTTTGCTAGTGCAATTGGTACTCTCCTACTCCAAAAGGCTCTTCATCAGAAGAGACAAAATATCCATTTTGGTTTTAGCTCTCCACAACTAATTATCCATCATTGAGAGGCAAAAGGGTTTTCCGCTAAAATTACTTACTCCCTTCATCTAAAATTTCTCTTTTTATGGTTTGAAAATATATTTTTAAGTATAATTTAACATACATATTAAAAATAATTTAATTATTTATATATTTAAAAAAAAATATTTATGAATGCCATGTCAACATATGTAGCATGTCATAAAAAAATTATTTATTCATTTATATATAGAAAAAATTAGTTTAAGGTCCCTTTTCCACTTTTAGTAATGGAAGAGATCCATAATATTATTCTATGATGTCTAAGGTCCCTCAACCCCAAACACCCATATATCACAAAGAAATTTGATCCCCTCAAATCAAACTGTCTCTCCTTCTCTCTGCTCTTCTCTCTCCGACGAACTCTACCTCCATCACCGGAGTTCGTCGTCGTCGTCATCTTTTTCAACTCTCTCTCCTCCGTCAAGCGAAGCTCAAAGTGTCATTATCCATGGACGATTTCATAGATATTGGAATCAAAGCGTATCGTGACGAGAAGACAACCCAATGGTGGGAATGAACAACGATACCATCACCATCAAGGCCGATGATGGAAGTGATACTGTCACTTTCATATTTGAAAGCCCTAGCAAGCCTCTCTTAGTTCTTCCTCCTCTAGCTCCGTCCTTTACTGGTCCTGGAACAAGGTATCTCTCTCTCACACACACACACACAACTCATACACATACAAACATCTATATATATAGTATGAAGTTAAACTGTTTGATAAAATACTTCTTAGAACTCCAAAACACATAACTGTGAGATTTGATTTGACAAAACTCTTCTTGGAACTGTAAAACATATAGCTGTGAGCTTTGAAGCTAACCTGTTTGATAAAATGCTTATTAGAAAAACAATCACAGGGAAAAATAATCACAATTTTCTCTGACTTGTTCAAAACACAGAGAAAATTGTGATTGTTTTTGGTTTCTAAATAGCTTAATTTTCTCTGGTTTGTTCAAAATACAGAGAAAATTGTAATATTTTTTTTGGTTTCTAAGTAGCCCAATTTTCTCTGGTTTGTTCAAAACACAGAGAAAATTATAATTGTTTTTTGGTCTCTTAGTAGCCCAATTTTCTTTGGTTTGTTCAAAACACGGAGAAAATTGTGATTGTTTTTGGTTTCTAAGTAGATCAATTGGTTTGTTCAAAACAATTACATGTGATTTTTTTTGGTTTCTAAGTGGTCTAATTTTCTCTAATTTGTTTAAAACACAGAAAAAATTATGATTGTTTTTGGTTTCGAAGTAGCCCAATTTTCTCTGATTTGTTCAAAACATAAAGAAAATTTCTTTGGTTTGGAGAGAATTTCTTTGGGAAGTCCAGAGAAAACTAGAGAAATTTGCAATCCAGAGGAATTTGTCCAAACCAGAGAAATTTGTGTAAACCAGAGAAATTTGGAGATAATTTCTCTAGAGATAATTTCTCTAGGTCCAGAGAAATTCTCTAGATTGATGTGTGAGGGACTTTAGACATTATGAAAATATTGAATGTCTTTTATGCTATAAAATCTTAATACTAGGGACCCTAAAAAAAATCCCCTTATATATGTTTATAATATTTTTCTTTTCAAAATTAATTAAGTTAGTTTGATTGATTAGCTAAAATAAAGAGTATGGTTAGAGTGCATACTAGCTAAGAGATACTTTTCTGTGTATTTTTGCAAGGCATTTTGTCTCTTACTTGTGGAGTTGCCCTAACAGAGTGAGTTGGCTTGTAAAGATAAAAGTGGGTATTAATTTGAAAATCTTTCTTGACATGGCAGCAACAATAAATTCTCTGCTTCTCGAATGATTATTCGGTAATTTGGGAGTGTGGTGCTTCATGTTAGTACCATTTGTGGAGAACATGGGTAGTACGATTTTATGTTAGGTGATTGAAAAAAATGAATTCAAGACATATAGTAATTTTTCCTATGTGATCTTAAAGTGAACCCAACCATATAGTAATATTTTGAATTTTTTTTTTCAAAAAATTTTAACCAAACAAAATTTGAAAAAAATTTATCAAAAATTCTATCTTGAGATACAAACCAAACAAGCCCATAGACTCCAAGCCCATAGTTGGCCCACTTGGATACACAATGAAAATTCAAGATTCGGAAAAATAATATGTTTGACATACAATTTTTTTTTTAAATACAAAAATATTTATTTTAAAGATAATTTAAAAGTGATAATAAAATTGAAAACATGAGCTTCCATTCTTAATTGTTCAAAATAATTTGAATTTTTTGAAACATAGAAACGTTTTGTAATTAATTCCTAAGCTGTTTGGATGCAACCTGATAATCAAAAAGTTTAAAATAAACTCAAGCTTTATTCATTTGTTCATAACATATATCATAGCAAATTCAACAAAATTTGAAAAAAAAAATATGAGAATTTTATTTAGCTTTCATGATCTTACCTTTTTTTTTTTTTTAAGATGGGGCTTCAGTTGTTATCACTAGCATAATCTCTTCAAACTAAATTTTTTTTTTCTTAAAAAAAAAAAGAGAAAAAAAAAGAAGAAAAAGAAGCAGTTTGAAACCTGACCAACAATTTAGAAATAGACACCATGATAGAGCTCGAGCTTGAGTATTAGGCTGGTTTAGTAAACGAGCCGAGCTCGAGCTCACACGGGCTCGGCTCGTTTATCTTTATTTAAATTATATAATAAATAATATAAATAATATTTTTTATTTAAATAATATGAATAATATTTTTTTAAAAAATTATCAAACTGAGCCAAGCCGAGCTCGAGTTTCATTAATGTTAACGAGCTGAGTCGAGCTCAAGCCCAATTTTTTGTCGAGCCGAGCTCGAGCTCGATAAGTAAACAAGCCGAGCTCGAGCTCGATAAATAAACAAGCCGAGCTCGAGCTCAGCGAAGCTCGGCTCGGCTCGGTTCGGTTCGTTTGCAGCCTTAGTTACAAATTACTACATGTGTAGAGTCAAGTGAAGCCCACAGGGGCTACTGTATACCGGACTACCAGTTCAAGTCTACAGGCCCATGTCGGGGCTTGTCATGAGAAAATATGGTAATGACTCCTGTTGGAGTACACACTTTTTTTATAACATTTTTTTTACAACTTACATACAATCAAGGACAGACGCAGGATTCTAATGTCAGGAGAGCGAGTGTATATGTAATCAAAAAAAATTGTAATGAGCATGTGATATGCAATATCAATTTCCACCCAAATATCACAAAATATATAATTAGATGTTTCCATTCATCATATATAATTACAAAATATTATCAAAATGCAATTGGATATGTTCTACTAAACACACATTAATTTTCAAAAAAATAACTATTTGCTCTACATATCTACTTAGGCATCACTACAAGAAATTTCACTTTTGGTGACTAATATATTTGGTCGCTAGTTTGGTCGCCAATAGTTCGTCGGGTAACACAATCGGCGACTAAAATTTTTTTGGTAGCCAAAAGTGACCTATTAGCGACTAAAACTTTAGTCGCAATATATTTTTTAAAAATAATTAAATATATATATTTTTTTACTTTTAGCGACTAAATTATTTAGTAACCAATTGAGCATGTATGTTTGGAGACTAACGATTTGGTAGCCACAAGTTTCACTTTTTGAGAATTGGCGACTAAAAATTTAGTAGCCAAAAGTTTCCTTTTCACAATTGGTTACTGTAGACGTCCCCGAACGCCCCGGGAGGACGAGTCCCGTTCTGTTCGTTTTGGGTTCACTACAGTTCAGGACTCTCAAATTGTCACGGTTCTTAATCTGAACCAAAGAGTCCAAATCCGGCAAATCGTTTTGGAAAACAGATTTGTAGAAAAGAAGTGCCAAACATGGACTGCTTTGCCAGAAACAGAGTTGCCACCTAAATATTTTATTTTGGGAAATTTAGGAAACCCTGACTCGGTGCCAAAGGCCACGTGTCCGTCATCACCAAAGTTGCCTCGGCTCGGGAACTTGGGTACGATTGGGGAAGGTCAGCTATGAGCACCCCCTCTCGCCCGATCAAAGATCGGCCTCTACTAACCGTGATATCTTGTTTTGAAAGCATTATGAGTTCCTATTCCGATTATTAGCTTAGAATTACTATGTTATGCGCACAGCAAACAAGTATAGACCAAATCGCCTAAATTGGAACAAAACATTACATGTTTGTTTTGAGAATGGTTTGCTACTCGCAAGTAGGCTAAAATGCAAGTTTTGCCACCCTCAAGTGGGCTTTAGAAAATATGGTTTTGCCACTATCTAGTGGGCTTAAAACTCACAGTTTTAATACATTATTCCAATTTAGGTAATTCAACCTCCACCCACAGGCATTCAAGCAGTTATATCACATAAGCAAGTAGCCTCATGGTAAGCATGCTGTCATGGCAACACTCACACGCATGCAAGGATGCTAAAACATAAATGCTCACCGAGTACTCCAAGCCAAAACAGAAACTAGTTAGTAATCATATGCATGATCCTAGTTCATGTTAAGATGGCTAATGCAACACATGCAAGATGCAGCTACAATAGGCTCGGCTAATCTATGGATGACATATGATGATGCTACAACTAACACGTATTCAACTTGGAATTGAAATACAATGCAGTTAGTATGATGCACCGAGCCCAGTGCATGCAAGACAAATGTATGGATGCACACATGCATAGCATAAGGTATGCTAAATCAAATATGACCTAATACTAACCATCAAAAGCAGATAAGTAAAAGGGAGAAAGAAGTGGGGGTTGGAAGACATGCACACACGCACCCACACTTATTACAAGTTAGCCCTCACTCGGAGGGACCGAAAGAATAATACAATTTAACTAACTAACAAGCTAATTAAATATTACAGACCACCTAATTAATTAAGCAAATTAATTAATCTAATTTAAGCAATCAACAGCCTCGGGAAGAGGGTCCAATGCGATGCGTGCTCGATTCCGCTCGGATGTCACTACCATGCACAAGCTGCCTCTACTTTGACTGTTCTGCTTCTCTGAAGACTGCACAAGTCCCATGGTTGCTTCTCTGAGTGCTGTGGAGCACCACCGGCCGTGAGGAATAGTCACCGGCCATGGGGAATGGTCATCGGCCATAAATTAATCCATCGGCCACTTATGGATGGCCGGTCGGCACTGCAGATGGCCGGTTAGCCAAATCTTCCTGCAGAATCTGTTTTTGACAGCAGCAGAGGGCAAAACATAGCATGGCAATGCATTTCAAGCAAATGTGTGCATGGCCACTCTCCCAATCATGTTATGGATTCAAGGGAGCGTGGTCCTCGACCCTCGGGCCATCAATTATGCATGATGGCCTAATAAGCCATGTTTGCAACTTAATGTAAAAATGCATGTAACAAAGAGGAGATGAATGCCAACACCCTATCATGTTGGGGTCAAGGGGCTTGGCGACCGAGGGTTGAGACGTGTTTTGTCACTTGAAGTGCAAACACTCCTCAGCCCTCAAGTTTCGCTTGACACCCCAAACCAAGCAATGCAATGCATGTATACAAATTTGGCTCAAAGATGCAACATGAATAATGCAATGCGAAGGGGCAAACCTCAGCCCACCCCAAAACAGTGACAAAAGATGCCTAAAATGATGAACAAATACTCATGTAAGCATACACACCAATAGGCCCAAGATTAAGGCATAACCAAGGGGTATTCTACTACCACTACCCCAAGCCAACATGGCATGAGCTATACAACCAAAAACAGAGTTTGGATGCATTGAAATAAGTCCTAAAACCCTCTGATATGGCAGCCCCAAAGGCTTAAAAATTTAGGCATGCACAATGCTCATTTCAAGGCATAAAAGGATGCATCTTCAAAGCATGAAAGAGGTGAAGAATGCAAGCATACAAGTATGGTTTGGGGACAGAAATGACATGGCAAATGACTCCAACTCATTGAAATAGGCCAACTAGGGCATGTTTATGACTCACACACTTTGGGCTCACAAGCCAAAATGCATAGCAACCACATCAAACATGTCAAGCATGACCAAATCAGTAACCAACAGACCTTAAGCATGGAAAAATAATGCTAAAACCTTCTTAGGAGCAAGCCAAAAACATGCTCAAATGATATGCTACAACATGATACACTTTAAGCCAAATGATGGGATTTCAAAGCAAGTGTATTATACATGCAAAAGGCCAAAAAAAAACCAACATGAGGCAGAGACAATACATGCTAAATGAGCACCAAATAAGCTCTGAAATAAAGCCAAACAAGACTAGGCACGCATGCTACCATATTGAGCCAAATATGCAAACAAAGAGAGACCAAGGGAGAGGGGTGTCCCTCCCCTAAGCAAAACCTCAGAACCTCTTCTTCACCACTGAAAATCCACTGGATTTCAGTGGTGAGAAAGCCAATACATAAGAGTAACCAAAGCCTAACAAAAGAGCACAAAAAGAGGCCAAAAGAGGCCTAAGAAGGGGAGGTCGGCCCCAAACAACCAAATGACCTTAATGAAAGATCTCAAGCATGAAAATACAAGACTTTTTTCAGTTATACACAAAGTCTAAAACAACAAGCAAGGTAGGCAAAAATTTAGTGCAAGATTGGGGAATCTAAAGTAAGAATGTTACCCTTGAAGAGCCCTTGAGGAACAGCAAGATCAGCCACCTTCCTACAATCAAAACCAGTCCAAAAACTCAAGAACAAACCCTCTAAGCCTCTCAAGGTCGAAGTGTGGTGTAATGGTGTGTGTCTTAGTGCAAAACTAAGGTCAAAACACACTTTTAGGCCACAAACACACACACAAAAGAGGAGAGAGAGGGAAATATATAGAGAGAGAGTGTGATGTATATCAGAATATATGTATAAGCTCTGGTTTTTTTCATTCAACCCCCAACAATGGAGGAGGGGGGCTCTATATATAGACAAAACAAAGGTTTGAAGCTTCTCAAAGAAGCTAAACAAAAAAAGGGGTCAAAGGGGGCAAGGCTTCCTGTGGAAGCTAGGACAGCTGGCAAGCTTCTTGAGGAAGCTTTGACAAAGGGTCAAGCTTCCTCAAGAAGCTTTGACCAAAAAAGGGTGCAAAAAGGGCAAAACAGCCACATGTATGCCCCGGGGCAGGTTTAGTGCATTCCAGCTGGCACAGCTGGTATGAACCATGCCTGAAAAAGGTAAAAAGGTGCTATCGGCCAGAAAAGGAGGACACCGGCCAAACAGATGGCCGGCCGGCCATACTGAGTGCCGACCGGCCAATAGTATAATTCACCAATGGCCGGTAGCCTCAAAACATGGCCGATGGCCTCAAACCATGGCCGGTGGCCTCAAACCAAGGCCGGTGGGTGTCAGGGGTAGCTAACAAGCTACTTTCTACCCTCAGAAGCAAAAACACAAGTGTTTGGTGCAAAACCAAACACAGAACAGTCGAGTTGAGAGATCCTGAGGCAAGGCGCGTAGTCGAGACCTCCGGGAACTCAAAACGAAACACAAACATGAGTAATCACCGAGTGTTCGAGCGGTGACGTCCAACTCTTAAGGACGGTCAAAAATGGGGTGTCTACAGTGACTAAAAGTTTAGTAGCCAAAAGTTTCACTTTTTGACAATTGGCGACTACAATTTTAGTAGCCAAAAGCTAACCTATGATATTTGTTTAGTCACCAAAATGTCTCATTTAGTTTTTATAATTTGTTCTGTAATATTTTTTGCCCATTCATTCATCCATTAATTCATTCATTGATTCAATTCTTAACCATTCAATAAAAATATTTCTCTACAACCTGTAGTATTCAATTTTCAACCATATACAAAACTTAACTATTACATATACTATTCAATTTTCAACCATATCCATAAACATAGTATAATCCAACAAATACATATACTACCCAAACCAACAATTAAAATCCAAATTAAATAAAATCTGAATAACAAAACATATCAGGTGTACATATTTTCCATAAACAAAAATATAATGTAAATTGCGCCCATGCAAACATCATCAATCTAGCCCAAAAACATCATTGTATCCATGTCAATATCATCAATCTGTAACAAAAACTAGTGAGGTAACTAATCAAAAATGCAGAGCTTGATTTTTGTTTAAACAGAATATGGTTTAATTTGTTTAACAAGTAATTTAGCTTATGGAAAAGGAAAAATTAGATAACTAACTTAGTTGACTTTAGATTAATAACACAACGAATATATCAATTGATATAGCAAGACTAAATAAATAAATCAATAAATGAGTGTCATAGTACCCCGAACCACAAATATCTTATTGAAATAACATAATACAGACAACATAAAAATACCGTAACTTGACAAATCAGTAAATGAGTGTCATAGTATCTCGAACCACAAATAGCTTATTAAAATAACATAATATAGACAACATAAACTGGCATGTCCAAAGTAGTAACAACTTATATGTCCAACGTAATAAATCAACTTACATGTAAAAAGTAATAAATCAATTCAATTAAAAAAAAAGACAATTTTTTTGGTATCACGTGGAGAACGCTATTGTAATAAACTAGTTCAAAATAAAAGATTAAGTCAGCACTCTTACCATTAGTTTGTGACTAACACCTGATACATTAGTGAGTGTTTTTATTTTTATTTTTTCTATATCTAAAGGAGCAGTTTTTTCTATATCTGTTGTTTTATTTTTTCTCAAAAATTCAAAATGATGGTTTTAGAAGAAACCAATGTCTCCCCTATTCACTAATCCGAACAGATGATATGAAGTAAGAGAAACACTGGTTTGTACATCCATAATCAATTACAAACCAAACAAACCCAATCAATTAAAAAAGAAGTGAAACAGCAAATTTACCTCCCTCCAGGGCCTAAAAACTGTGAAAGCCTTCCTCCTCCTAAGAAAACTAACATTAAACAAACCCAATTCACAAGAAGAGCAAGCAACATAGCGAACTTGGCTTTAACCATCCAATACCCAAAAATCAAAATGTTGCAGAACCCAGTATTTATAACACACAAACCATAATCTTAGTTCAAGTACAAACCAAATAAACCAAATCAATCATTATGGATGTCTATGAACCATGGATCCATCCCTGTACATCCACAATCATTATTGGAATCATATATATATATATAATACACAAAAATGTATATATATACATAGATATTGGCTTGAAATAAAGAGGAGGGTAACCGTAACCAGTGCAGTGGACGGTGATGCTCTGACCAGGAACAGGCTTGGGTCTAGTTCCGGTAGTTAGGACTTCCTTTTCGACTCCCATATCTAAATCTCTCATTCAGGAGTTGCTCTATTCGGTCTTCGTCGATGACGATTAGGATGGAGGAGAGAGAAAGTGAGGGAGGAAGAGAGAAGATGAAGAGAGTAATAGGGGCTTTGGGGTTCGATCGCAGGCAAGGGTTGGGCTTCGACAGTAAAGCACGGGAATGAGCTCCGATGGAGGTAGAAAGAGAGACAGATAGAGAGAGAGAAGGTGTGTGTTCCAAATTTGAAATCAGAAAGGGATGAGAGGAGTAAGTGTGTGAGAGAGAGGATATGTGTGTTCAAAATCTGAGATGTTTTGTTATTTTATATAGATGGTTATTGGCGACTAAAATTTTTTAGTTGCTGAAAGTATTTTATATATCCCTCCAAAATATTTGAAATGTCTCCCTCTAAAAATTTTAGTCCTTTGGCTACTAAACTTCTTTTTTGTTGCTAAAAATAAAATTTTGGCGACTAGAACTTTGGTCGCCAAAGGTAAAAAATAATTTTTTATTTTCCATTCGGCCTCAATATACGGCGACTAAAATTCTTTTTTGTTGCTGAAAATAAACTTTTGGCGACTAAAATTTTGGTCGCCAAACATATCTTTATAATTTTTTATTTTCCATTCGGTGACTAAATAATTTTAGTAGCCAAAACTCAATATACAGTGACTAAAAAATTTTTTCCTCGCCAATTCTGGTATTTTTAACGACTAAAATTTTTTTTAGTCCCCAATAACCAATATACCCCAACTAAAAAAAATTAGTAGCTAAATATTTTACTTTTGCCGACTAAAAAAATTTTTGGTCGGCAATTCCATAACTTTTGGCAACTAAATTTTTTTTAGTCGCCAAAGGTGCATTTTGTTGTAGTGCATCTAAAGTTGTGCTCGTCGTTCTTTCATAATATAAAAAGCATCTAAGATGGAATCGACATCAAAATCTCAAGCAATGTCTTCCTTAACATATGTTAACAAATAGCTTGAAAAAAAAAACCATCCTCTATCCTGTTGCGTAATCTAGTCTTTACAATTTTCATGGCCAAAAATGCCCGTTCTGTTGCCGCCATAGAAACTGGAAAAGTTAGAGCAAGACGAATTAATCTATTGACAAGAGGATAAATTGTTGACTTCTTTGTTTTTACCAACATTTGGCACAAGTTTGAAATTGTCAACAACTGCTGAAACTCAAGATATTTAAGGATGTCAATCTTATAATTTTGCACTTGCAATTTCAAATGTATTTTTTCTTGCTCTGTAAAGTCATTAAGATAAAATTGATTTGCAAGCTTGTCCATATTTTCAATTTTGAATGAACTGTAATCATCCCTAGGATCTAAAGCAAAACTAAGAACAAGCATCTCCATCACACCTTTTTTGAATCTGTTGTTCAATTCTTGCAATTGAGAATCACATATAATTATAAAAATATCAACCCGAAAATGATGCTCAATAGTAATGTGATCTCTTTGGTGACAATCATGACCTCTACCAAATGTGTAACGAGCACTCATATCAGGAATATCTATGTCATATTTTCCACAAAATAGTTGAACATTCTCCAATGAAGGAATCCGTCCGTCTTCTCTATATTTTTGAACAAGTGCTTTTGTTGTTGACACTGGATGCATTGCATTCAATATATCTAGGGATTTACGTTGCAAAGCTTGGCAAAGATCATCAGTAGTCCCCATAATATCTCTCATAAGATGTAAGATAAACACAAACTCAAAAGATGTAATCTTATCGTAAACTCCATCTGCATCTGCACGTTGAGTAGAGTGCCTCCATCATTGATGACATTACTTAAGACTAAATAAGTGGCACCAATCCCCATCGAGTATCTCCAGCCCATTTCAATGTCCCAACTTGATTTTTGCCTTTACCAGTTTCAACTTCATCAATGGAAAGTTTTGCTATAATTTCTTTAGCTTGATCAACTTTTAACTGATCATGCCTTTACAAGAATAGCCACATAGATTAATTGTGAGTGCCAGATAAGAAAAAAAATTAGGCAACGGGTATAACCTCTCTTGCTATCGCTACCAATGCTAATTGGAGTCGATGAGCAAAGCAATGAACATAATACGCAAAATGACAGTCATGAAGAAATAAGGCTTGCAACCCAGTCCACTCTCCACGCATATTACTAGCACCATCATATCCTTGACCACGAATATTTTGTACACTGAGATTATGACGAGATAGGACAATACATATTTCTTCTTTCAAAGTTGCTGATGTTGTATCCGATACATGAACTATGTCAAAAAAATGCTCCTTTATAAAACCATCTTTATCAGCAAATCTTAGAACAATGGCCATTTGCTCCCTCTTTGATTCATCTCAAATTTCATCCACTATAATGCAAAATTTTGCTTCATCATTCTCCTCACAAATAAATCTTTGTATTTTGTCAAAGAAAATACTAAGGTGCCGTTTGGTAACACTTACGTTTTCAGTTTTCAGTTTTCAGGTTACATTTACGAAAATTTTAAAAACTCAAATAAAAACTTGTTTGGTAAATTTTTAATTTATAAATCAGTGGTCTCAGTTTATAAATTTGGCCAAAAAATATAAACTCAAAAAATGTGTTTCCGTTTTGAGTTTTGAGTTTTGAGTTTTGAGTTTTGAGTTTTTTTTCTTTACAACCCAACACTAGCCACCACCCGCCACCATTTTCCACCACCGTCTGCCGCCACCACCACCCACCCCTCACCACCCACCTACCACCACCACCCGCCACCACCAGTCACCACCCACCTGCCACCCACTCGCCACCACTACCAACCCCCCGTCACCGCCACAGCCACAGCCACCACCACCACCACCACCCACCCGTCACCCACCCGCCACCACCACCCACCACCACCACCACCTACCACCCATCTGCCACGCACCCGCCACCACCACCCACCACCCACCCGTCACCACCACCCACCTGCCACCACCACCACCGCTATCACCTACCCGTCACCACCACCCACCACCACCCACTACCGCCACCACCACCGCCACCGCCACCACCCGCCACCCGCCACCGTCACCCACCCACCCACCACTACCACCACCACCACCAGCCACCCACCCGCTACCACCCGCCACCACCCGCTATCCACCCACCCGTTACCGCTTTCCACCACCGTCTTCAGCCGCCACCACCCGCCACTTGCCACCACTTTCCACCACCGTCTTCTGCCACCACCACCCACCCATCCGCCACTTTCCACCACCGTCCTCTGCCACCATCAACGACCACCTACCACCATTTTTCACCACTGCCTTCCGCCGCCACCACTCACCATTATTTTCAACCACCGCCTTCCGCCGCCACCACTCATCACCACCCGCCACCACTTGTCATTTCTCGCTCTTTTTTATATTTTTAAATTTTTTTAAACATTTTGTCTAAACCAAACACATTTGTAGTTTATGTTTTTTCTAAAAATAAACAAAAACCAGTTTATAAAATTTTTGTAAATATAAATTAAAAATGTAAACGTTACCAAACATGCCCTAAGAATCTCCTTTTGAATTCGATGCGAGTAGTATGAAGTATTTTGAGGAGCTTTATGTAACACAACATCTACCACATCCATATTATAAAATGCTAAGAGCTTTATCAATTCAATAACATTCCCTCGATTATTAGAACCATGACTTTCATTACGACCTCTAAATGCACAAGCTTGAAATGTAAGCCATTTGACAGCATCTATCATAGTCTTCAACCGTAAATGGTTTTTTGCAACTTGTTGAGAAGTTTGTTTCTCAACTATCTTCTCAATGTGTTGCAATTGATTTGTTAAATCATGGCAAGATTTAACAGCAATTCTATGCGATGAATTAGGACCCTTTCCTATATGAGTTAAGAAAGCACAATTCTTTCCACTAATAACTTTCTTCCATGAAGAAAATCCATCAGAAATGAAAGCGCTAAAAGTAGCGCGTCCATTCAGTTTTGTAAAAAGATAGCAAGGAAGACAAAAGGCACAATGTTTGGTTGGAGAATATGCTAGCCATTTGGAAATAACTTGTACTAAGAAGCTAGAAAATGACGCCCATTCTTCTCTTCAAAAGGTTGGTTGTTAGGTTGGTATGGTCCAAGTTTGATGTAAGCTCGTCGAATCTCATCACGTTGTGATATCAAATAATCCCAAATTTGTGGTTATAGTCCTGGATCCCTTACCAAAGAAGATGTATCAACTTCTTTGGATTCTATTCTAGGCACTTTACAAGGACGTTGTTCAGGAATTGAAGCTTCAACATTATTAGTGGAAGGTTTTGTAGTTGCATTAACTTCTATATCTTGAGAGCCTCTTTTCTTAAAGAAAGAATCAATTTTTTTGTTCACCATAATTCACCTAACATTCAACTCAATTTGATTTAAGAACCTGAAAATTATAAAACAATTTTTGTTACTCACTAGGTAAAAATAAGCACACTAACGATATAATATAATCTATCAAAAGACATGTCATTTCAGTGGATAAACAATAAAAATCTTACGCTAGCCTTTCAACTTTCGAGACTAAATTAACTGTGATCGACACCACCGTTAAGTATGGCTTTTCCATTTCGGCTTAGCCAGATCAACAATCATGATAAACATTCAATTCACCACAAACTCTCTCATCCCCAAACTAGTACTCAAATTCTTCAATGTAATAGAATTTCTAACCCTAACAAGGTGAATAACATCCAAATTGAAGTGAATTGCAACGAAATTACTAATATTTAAGCCTATTCATCTCTATAGTAAACGCTTGGATTTGCAACCAAAGCAAGAGAAGATTTCGAATTCATTTTCATTAGCTTTTCTCCAATTGCTTAGCAACCAAATAGAGTATATTGAGATTTTTGTTATTTCCAAAAACGAGATTAATCATTTAAAAAAAAATCAGACAACAAATGAGCGAATAAATGTGAAAAAAATTTGGAAGAGATTAGTATTACCTAGAAGTGAAAAAGTGAAAAAGGAATCAGAGGACGCGATCTAAACACAACATAGCCTCCATTTGTTGTTTCAGTGCGAGGTTTGCGAGTTCTTTCCCAAGCTTTCACATCATTTACACAGACACACACACACACACACACACACAGAAAGAGAGAGAGAGTAAAGTAGAGAAGGGGGCACAAAGCAAAGTGACGCGAAGAATTTGGAGGCATTTTCAAGTGTGGGACAGAGTTACACGTGAGTAATCATTTTTTTTTTAGTTATAAGCAAACAATTAAAAAATTTGGGCCATAATCAGACAAAAATCACTTTAACATACTAACAAATAAATTCTCAATTATTTTAACATTACTAAATTTAAAATAAAAAAGTAATCATACTTAAAAAATAAATTATTATTATTATTTTAGTATTTATCAAAAAAATAATTAAATTTTTAAATTTTAAAGTAGAAAATTTAGGGGGTGGCGGTTCTTAAATTTTTTGCAAAAACTTTGGGGTGACGAACCTATATAATTTAAAAATATTTGTAATTTTATTATTGTATCTAGGGGATTTTTTTCAAAACTTTGGGGGTGGCGGTCGCCCCTGCCAGCCCCCTCTCCCTCTTCGATCCATCCCTGCCTACAATGAAAGTGGACTTCACTTCATAACATGATATGAAACTTATTTTTATTGTGAGTAGGTGATGAAAAATATTGTAAAAAGTATGTGGCTATAATATTACTCTCCAAGTAATTTGTTTGATATGCTCCATATCTTTCTTTTGATACCTATCGTTCTGGAACAAGAAAATAAGAAAAAAATTAAAATTAAAAAAAAGAAGAAGTGTGCAACAAGTAATATCATCCTATGCCAACAAAAATTTTAAAAAACCATAAATAAGGATAGGTAGACAATTTTGTTGATCACTAATCTTACCTTACGGTGCAAAGTAAAATTTCTCAAATTCAATATTTATTATAGTGATCAAATCCTAACTCTACCCTGAAAGTTTATTGCTTAAAACTTTGATATTTTCAATGTCATGTTTAGAGTGTTTGATAAAAATTTACGTATTGAATTAAAAATAAATTGTTTGATATGTATGAGACGAAATTTGAAATTTAGTATTTTCACTACAAAAAAAAAGTGTTTTTTGCGACGGAAAAACGCCGTTGCAAATGCCCCATACGCCGTCGCTAATACTTTTTGTGACGGTAATTTGGTTTTTTGCGACGGCAAGTGGGGGTCGCGACAAAGGGGGTTGCAAAAGGGCTTTAGCGATGGTAAGTGTCGTCGCCATTGTTTTTTGCGACGGGAGAGTGCCTTTTTTTGCGACGACAATTTTCTGTCGCCAATAAGTGAAGAAAATTTGAGTTTTTGCGACGGTACAGTATTTCCGTCGCTAAAATGGATTTTTTGAGACGGCAAGAATACCGTCGCTAAAAGAGTCGTAGCTGATAACTATTGGCGACGGCAATCTGAGTCGTCGTTAAAGGTTTATTTTTCAATTACATTCCATAGCTTTTGCGACAGTATGCGTGCCATCGCAAAAGTCTCGTACAATTTTTTTTGCGACGGGTGGTATGCCGTCTCAAAAAAAAAAAAAAAAAAAAAAACCTGTTGGGAAATTATTAAAAAAATTAAAATAACCTGTATTAAATGAAAAATAACTATAAAAAAATCCAAAAATTACATAATAATATAAATACATACATAAACAAAAGTTGACAAATAATGAAAATTCATAATGTTGTTCCATTCATAACAATACATAAATAAAAATTCATAACAATAAAAATTATGCCACTACATAATGTCGCATAATACATACATAATGTTTTTCACAAATTTAAATAACATAAATCAAAATCAAAATCAAAACCAAAAGTTTTCATCTTGATTCTTTTGTGGGTTACAAAAACAAAAGTTGGTCATAATCTTTATACGCCCGCATTCCACAAGAAGCAAACTGCTACTCAGGAAATATCTGAAAAAAACAAGATAAAAATAATTAATAACCATATAATGGTGTTAATATTTTAATTACAGAAAAATATAAAAAAAAATTGACTACTATATAATTAAAAAGATAGTTAAGTAAATAATTTTGACTAAACCGAAATCCGACTCTAATTTTGACTACTATATAATTAGAAAGATAGTTTAGTAAAAAAATGATATAATTTCATACTTTCTGAGTCATAACTTAAAAAATAAATAAATCATAACCAAACACCACATGAGGCACAACCAAAGATCTTATCAGTCTTAACTAAAATAATATCATAATTAACGAAGATAATTCATCATAACTAAAGAAAAAAAAATGACATAACTAATGATGCATATGATAAATGGATGTGTATGGTAGAATTCTCCAAATTATTAGTATTCCATAATACTATGCGGCATTATTTATAAACTTGATAGATGAGTTATACAAAAACACACTAATCAAGTATATTGTCTCAAAAATTATTTAATAAAAATGGATCATTATTCTGTATATTATAATTTTGAACATCACATACATAATCTTATGTAACAAAGTAGAATAAGAAAGCCCAGTCCAAGTTTCTTTTCTATCTATATATATGGAGGCCCAATTACTTTCCATACTACAAATTACTTCCACAAACACACCAGCAAAGATCAACCACGTAACGTAAATACTTAAATGCCTCGTACGCTACATGTTGGGAACATTGTAAGATATGCTCTCCTTGAAAGAAAATGCAAAAACTACATATAATGAAATGATAACAGAACTGCATTAGCTATGGTTATGAAGTTCACGGACTAGATAGATGTACAGTACAACCAAATTAAGCACAAAACCATTACCTGTCGATAGAGTGGTGACTGGAACTTAAAATCCACCAAAAAATAAAGGCTTCAAGTTCCTGGATCAAGTCCCGGCCTAAATTCCCAAAAGTTTATCAAATGATCAAAAAGACTACTTTTCGATACAGTTGTCTGGAAGAAAAACAGAACAAATGATAGGTAAATCAATAACAGTATCAGCAAAATTAAACTCATGATTTATTTTATTATAAGACTTAAACTTTGAGTTTTTTTTTTTTTGTAATTTTTCATATTATTTTTTATTGGACACTTCTTATATTATTGAGAATTGCATTACTTTAGTGATTAACTAGTGTATATAATATGAGAAATTTGTTGGATTATATTATGAAATTTGAAGTATACCAATGAAGTTTTTTGAAACTCTTCAATCATGGAACTAAACTAGATTTGAACAAATTTTGCAGTTTGGTTTTGGTTCGATTTCTAAAATTTCACGATTTATGATTCCAAAATCTCTCTAAGGATAGGTTTAGTACTTGGATCATCTCATAAACAAATTAAACTAGTATGTAAACACCCCTACTAAAACAATTGATTAATCAGGCTAAACATGATTATACATCATTCACTTGTATAAGTCATGTATATTTTCATTTCCAACATTTTTAGCAAGTGGCCACAAATAAGAGACCCGTTAACAATTTTTTTTTTTTTAAATATCTAAAAATAGGTTGTGAATTTTTAAAAGTTTATTATTTTTCAAAAAAATAAAATGATTGGAAATAATGAGCGTTTCCATAAATGTTATTATTATTTATTTAAATATACAAATTAAGTGTTATTATTTATTTTCAAAAAAATAAAATGATTGGAAAACAATGAAAATAGATTTTAGTTTTAAGTTGGGAATAATATCAATGTAATTAGAATTATAATGTATATATATATATATATATATTTATATATAATTTACATATTTTTATATATATATATCAATATATATATATATAGATGATACAGATTTATCAATGTATATATATAGATGATACAGATATATCATATACATTCGCAGATGATCTACAGATCTATATATATATATACAGAGAGAGAGAGAGAGAGAGAGAGAGAGAAGACTTGTCGTCCTCGCCGCCGGTACCTGTCGTCCTCGCCGCAGCACCACCGCACCACCGTTCGCCGTTCGTAGGGATTTGGTTGAAATGATCAATACAACCGTTCGGCTTCGTAGGGATTTGGGGGAAAAAAATTTGTTTCAAACATTTAGGGATTTGGATTATGTTTTGATCGAGTGGCAAGATGAATAGGGAAGAGCGGGGGCAAAAAAAATTTCACTTTTTGCGACGGTAGGTTTTACACCGTCGCAAATGGCAAGTATTTTGTTCATAAAACGACACCGTTTAAATTAGACTCTTTTGCGACGGACATTTGCCGTCGCAATATGTAAACTATTTGCGACAGCAAACGTATGCCGTCTCAAAACATTTTTTTTGACGACGGTAAAAACATTCGTCGCTAATACTGATGCATTTACTCCCCTATCCGCGCATTTTTTATTACCGACGAGGACAACGCCGTCGCTAAAGCCTTCATTTGCGACGGTTTAAGCTGCCGTCGAAAAAAACCATTTTTTGCGACGGGACAAGCGCCGTCGCTAATGTTTCCGTGTTTTTTACCCGCTTTTCTTGTAGTGTTTTGAATTATATATTTCAATTTTTATTTTATATTGTGATGGTCGTGGTAGTGATGGTGGTGATGGTAATGGTAGCAGTGGTAGTGGCGGTGGCATGGTAGTGATGGTGGTAGCAATGGCGGTAGTAAAATGATAATGATGCTTATGGCAATAATGACAGTGGTAATAAAGGTGGTGGTGGCATGACGTAGTGGTGGTGGTGGTAGTATGTTGGTGGTGGTGGTTAATGGCGGAGCCAAGAAATTAAATCAGAGGGGGCATTTATTAATTATAATATTAAATTTTTTTATAAAAATATTTCACATAAATTTTTACCATTAATTCAAAAAAGATTAAAAAAAAAAAAAAAAACTGTGTGTTTGGTTTTAGCTTTATGTGAAAACAAAGTTTTTTATCTTTCATATTTTTTTGGTTTTAGTGAATATTTTTTAAATTTTAAACAATTTTTTTAGTTTTTTAGATGCACATTACTTAGATATGTATCCAAATAGTAAAATATTTGTGAAAAAATATTTTTAAAAATTAATAAATACATAAAAATACGAAAAATGTATTGAATTTTCATATTATTTTTATATTTTTTGGTATTTAGTGTATTTTTTTTTTATAAAAAAAAATCACAAATATTATACTTTTTAGGTATATTTATGTTAGGTGTGTCTAAAAATTTTAAAAATTTGCTTAAATATTAAAAAAATTTATTGAAAACATTAAAATACGGAAATAAAAATGTAAAATTTTTTGAAAAATGTTTTATGAAAACTAGAACCAAATAAGCTAAATATTATTTGTAATTAGTGTATCATGGACAATATTAAAAAAATTCATGGATATAAAGTTTTAAAATAAATTATATAATGATAAAGTAATTTTTTATACAAAATATGAGTAAAAATTCAATATAATAGTTATACCACGTCATCATTAACATGTGATATCACCAACTGTGTGGGTGAAAATCTGACCACACTGCCTGCTTAGTGATCAACTGGAGAGCACAGGCAGAATAGATGGCTTCAGCAACCTGAAACAGAAAGAAAGGGCTCCGGCGGTGGTTCTTCCACCCGGGGGCACTCCGACGATCAAGTCAGTATATCTCTCAAAGATAATCAAGTGCTAAACTTAATACTCAAAACATAAATTGCATACATTCGACCCACGGGGGTGTCTCTCTTTTATAATATATTCAATCCAAGTCCTACTAGAAGTATGACTTCTATGAACCCCAATTCAGTGCTTACTTTGGACTCCATAAGAGATAAAGATAAACTCCCTAAGAGCTTTATCCTTATCTTGGTTAAGTCCCCTCTTCGTCTTAGGACTCCTGTCCCTTATTCGCTTATCTCAGATTCCGATATCTTCGGAGATAACCTCGGCAACTCCGAGATCATCTCGGCCTAACTACCATGACACGTGGCACCTCGGCTGTGACGTCGGCGTCACCATGCCACGTGTTGGTATTTAGGAATGCAATGATTGCATCCATCCAGCTTGGTCCCAAGTCCACGCACATTGCTTCTTGTTCGGTGCTCTGTTTATCTATGCTTGGGGCTGACATGTAGTCGATCATAATTGTCCTTGTTTTTCCAGTTTGAATTGAACTGGCCAGGTTAGCCAACGCGTCAGCGTGGGTGTTGTCATCTCGGCTAACTTGGAGTAATCTGCAGTTCTGAAATAGGGCTGCCAATCTAATGACTTCCTTTGCATATGCCGACATTCTTTCGTCCCTGGCTGCAAATTCTCCTGTTGACTGGTTAACAATGAGTTGTGAATCACAAAAAACAATTACCTCATCTGCTTCTGCTGCTGCTGCCAGCTTTAGCCCTGCAATTAATGCTTCATATTCTGCCTCATTGTTTGAGGCTTTGAACCCCAAACGGATGGACTGTTCTACTATTTCTCCATCTGGAGATATCAGCAGTACTCCTGCCCCTGCTCCCTGGCGGTTTGAACTTCCATCGACGAATAGTCTGAATGAATCGCCGATGTAGATGCTGCAGGGTCTGAGCTTCTCCTTCTCTTGCTTTTTTGTCCTTGGCTGGGATTCTTTTTGTTTGTTGGGGTAATGCTCATCTTGGCTCGACGGAGCCCGATGTGCGATGGTTTCAGGTGTGAGTTCTGCGACGAAGTCGGCCAAAACTTGACCTTTTATTGCTGTTCTTGGCCTGAACTCCAGGTCAAATTGGCCCAGGTTTACTGCCCATCTTGCTATCCTTCCTGTTAAGTCTCCTTGTTGCAACAAGGATTTCAGTGGGTGCTCTGTTAGGACCACAATCTTGTGTGCCTGAAAGTAATGGTGCAACTTCTTTGAAGCCATTACTAAGGCCAGCATTAATTTTTCCAGTGGTAGGTATCTTGTTTCTGCGTTGGCCAAAGTTTTACTTACATAGTAAACAGCCTTTTGCTCCCCTTTTTCCTCTCGAATTAGCACTGCACTGATTGCGTGTTCTGAGACTGCTAAGTACAAAAACAGTTCCTCCCCTGGTACTGGGTTGGAAAGAACCGGAGTTGTGGTCAAGTATTTTTTTAGGTCGGTTAAGGCGGCTTCATATTCTTCTGTCCATAGGAAGTCTGTGGCTTTTTTCACCAGGTTGAAGAAGGGTCTGCACTTATCTGAGCTTCTACTGATGAATCTGTTTAGGGCTGCGGCCCTTCCAGTAAGCATTTGAACTTGTTTTGCCGATGTCGGGCTCTGTAGTTCTAGGATGGCCTTGATTTGGTCTGGGCTGGCCTCAATGCCCTTTCTTGTTACCAGATACCCCAAAAATTTACCTGATCCAACTCCAAAGGCGCACTTCGAGACGTTGAGTCGGAGCCGATATCTTTTGAGTATGTCGAAGACCTCTTTTAGGTTGGCAAGATGACCCTTTGATTCCTTGGTCTTCACGACCATGTCGTCGATGTAGACTTCTACTGTTTTGCCAATCAGGTGCTTAAACATCTTTGTCACTAATCTCTGATAGGTTGCTCCTGCGTTTTTCAACCCAAAAGGCATTACCTTGTAACAGTACAGGCCTTTAGGGGTGATGAACGCGGTCTTCTCCTCGTCTGGAGGGTACATGGCAATCTGGTGGTACCCTCTGTATGCATCTAGAAAACTCATCTTTTCATGTCCTGAAGTAGCATCTATCAGTTGGTCGATCTTGGACAAAGGAAAGCTGTCTTTGGGGCAGGCTTTGTTGAGGCTGGTAAAGTCTACACAAACCCTCCATTTGCCATTCTTCTTTTTTACTACTACTGTGTTGGACAGCCATGTTGGGTACTGAACTTCTCGGATGGCCCTGGCCTCCAGGAGTCTGTCTATCTCTTCTTCTACTGCTTCGACGTGCATCAACGTCGGTCTTCTGGCTCGTTGAATCACAGGTTTTGCCGACCTGTCGACATTCAGTCTGTGGCAAGTGACCTCGGGGTCAATGCCAGGCATTTCGTAAGGTGTCCAGGCGAACACCTCTATGTTTGGCCTCAAAAAATCTTCCAGTTCTTTCTCTTCTTCTCCAGCTAAGCCTGAGCCGAGAAGAAAGAAGCGCTCTTCGTCGCCCTCTTGGACGAAAACTTTTTTTAGCGCCTCTTCGCTCTTTTCGGCTGGTTCTTTCCCGACGTCTTCTAGGACCTCCATGTCCTCATCTTCAACTTCTGCTTTCCTTGGCTCCCGTATACTACAGGTGGACTTCATTGCTGCCATGGAGCAATTTTTTGCTTGCAGTTGATCTCCTCTGACTTCTTCAATCCCATGCTCTGTTGGGAACCGTAGTAGTTGATGCAACGTTGAGGGAACTGCCCCCATTGCATGCAACCATGGCCTTCCCAAGATGATGTTGTATGGTGAGGGCGTGTCAATTACCAGAAATTCCGTCTTGATCTTCTTAGTGCCGGCTTGTACTTCCAAGCTTGTTGCGCCCAGTGGCCATGTCGGCGTTCCATTAAAGCCGACCATCGGGCCGCTGGATTGTTCTAAGTCATCAGGGTGAAGGCCCAGCTCCTTGTAACATCTGACATACATGATGTCACAAGAGCTGCCTTGATCTATTAGGATGCATTTTACTTGGCACTCCCCAACCTGGAGGGATACTACCAAGGCATCATTATGCGGATGTTGGACCAATTCCAGGTCGGCTTCAGTAAAGGCTATCATCGGCCCTTGGCATTCTTCTGGCCGATGTCTCTTCTCCCCGACTTGGTAGACATGCTATAAATGTCTTACTCTCTGGGTCTCCCCTCTGACTTCGTTTTCGTTGACCCTTGAGTGGATCACATTGACCACCCTCGGTCCTCCTGCTTGTGGTAGCTGTACTGGGGGAGGCAGCGCTGCTGGTGCTTGAGGCAACCTTGCCTGTTCTTCCCTTGTCCTGGCTTCATCGACCAGGTCCCTCAGAAGGCCTTGTCTCACCAGGTCCTCCAAGTGTGCTTTCAAGGCTCTGCAACCTTGAGTTGGGTGCCCTTCTTCATTGTGGTAGGCGCAACGTCTACCAACGTTCCTTCCCATGAATTCCCCTGGTGCTCTTGCCGGAGCCCTGAAATAAGGTTGGTTTCGAATTTGATCTAGGACTTTATGGATTGGGATTCGGAATACCGTCGTTACCGCCTGTTTACTTCTCAACTCTGTTTCTTGTTTGGTCGGCCCATTGTTGCCTCAACCTCGCTTCGGCGAGCCGTTTCCCTTTTCTTGCTTTACCTCTTTGTTTCCCGATGTATCTTCTTCGGCTCTGGCGTACTTCTCAATTCTTGCCATGAGTTCTTCCATGCTTTTTGGCAATGTTTTTGCCAAAGGCTTCCGTAGTGGGCAGTCATCTTTCAGGCCGTTCTTGAAAGACACGACCGCTACTTCTTGGTTGCATTCGGGTATTCGGTTGAACACCTCGTAGTACCTCTTCGCATAGACCCTAAGGCCTTCTTCCTTGGTGATTCTTAGAGCCATCAAAGCATCAACCCTCAGGGGTTGCAGCTTGTTGGTCATGAACCTGGCCACAAACATCTCGACCAGGCCTTCCCATGTCTTTATGCTTCCCTTTGGTAATTTATGGAACCAATCAGATGTAATTTCCCCAAAGGATGAGGGGAATACTTTGCAGAGCAACGGCTCGTTCCCGCTATATAACGCCATTGAATTCAGGTATAGTCCAACATGAAAGTTTGGATCTGACTTACCATCATAAATTTGAAACCTCGGCATACTGAATCTCTTTGGTGGTTCGAATTTGTCCAGTTCCACCGAGAAGGCTGTCTTCGGCTTTACTGGGGAGTTTACCTCGGCTTCAACATTCTGCTGCCTCCTTCTGAGGTAGTCCCTCAGGTCTTCTTTGCTTCTCCCTAGAGCTCGGCTGTCTTTGGATTTTAGTCTTTTTGGTACACTGCTTTCGGCCTCGTTGTGGGCCCGCTTGGATCTTTCTCCACGGGTTGTGTCAAAGCAGAGTACTTGCCCTTGAACATGCCGATGTTCTTTGGGCTCTGGATTCTTCATGTGGTGCGTCCTTCGGGACTCTTCTTGCCTCGGCTCTTCTCGTCCGACTTCCCTGGAAGGCCGGTGAGAATGCCTTCCGCTCCTGGTATGCTGAGGGACCTCGAGGATTATTTTTCTTCCGCCCTTCTGGGTGTTGGTTGCTGGTATCGGCGTATCTTGCAGCGGGTATGGTGGCTGCATAACATTATTCTGCATCATGAAGTTGACGACTGACTGAAGGTCTGCCAACTTGTTCGCCAATTCTTTTACTTCCTCATCCCTCCGTAGGCACCTGTCCCTCCATACCTGGAGGTTATCTTCATTGTAGTACTTTCCTTGGTCTGTCCTTTTTGACGTGTCGCCCTCCTGGATGACGTCTTTCTCTCTGTGACCCTGGTCACGGGCTTCTGTATTGTGGTTGTCTCCTTCAATGTCAAGGTCAATTGGTCTGCCACTCCCGGCGGGAGTGTCATCCCCAATTTTTTCCTGCTGTCCGTTACTGGCCATCTATTCTTCCTTCGTTCCCACAGACGGCGCCAAATTGTGTGGGTGAAAATCTGACCACACTGCCTGCTTAGTGATCAACTGGAGAGCACAGGCAGAATAGATGGCTTCAACAACCTGAAACATAAAGAAAAGACTCCGGCGGTGGTTCTTCCACCCGGGGGCACTCCGACGATCAAGTCAGTATATCTCTCGAAGATAATCAAGTGCTAAACTTAATACTCAAAACATAAATTGCATACCTTCGACCCACGGGGGTGCCTCTCTTTTATAATATATTCAATCCAAGTCCTACTAGAAGTATGACTTCTATGAACCCCAATTCAGTGCTTACTTTGGACTCCATAAGAGATAAAGATAAACTCCCTAAGAGCTTTATCCTTATCTTGGTTAAGTCCCCTCTTCGTCTTAGGACTCCTGTCCCTTATTCGCTTATCTCGAATTCCGATATCTTCGGAGATAACCTCGGCAACTCCGAGATCATCTCGGCCTAACTACCATGACACGTGGCACCTCGGCTGTGACGTCGGCGTCACCATGCCACGTGTTGGTATTCAGAAAATATATCCCCACACCAACCAATAGTAAAAAACACACATGGAGAATGAACGCTAAATGTCAAATGTAGCTAACAATTCAATAAATTCTATATTTTCAATGAGATTAATTATGTTTGCATGTTAATAGTGATAGACATCACCATTATATTGGAATTTTCACAGATAATAATATCGTAATCACTTTATTTTCAATCAAAATAACCATTATTATTCTTATTATTTTAAAAATGTCATTGACATTTAAAATAATATTTTTATAAAAAAGATTTATTTAAAATATTTTCTTTATGTTTGCTTAAAAAAAAAAATTCCAAAACCCAAGAGGGGCACGTGACCCCCTGAGCCCTTGTTAGCTCCGCCCCTGGTGGTGGTGGTAGCAACGGTAGCGATGGCACGATGGTGGTGGTAGTGGTAGCAATGGTGGTGGCAACGATGGCAATAGTAGCAATTGTGGTAGTGGTGGTGGTGGTGGTGGTGGTGATGGTAGTGGTGGTAAGTTTATAATAGTGTATATCAATTATGTTTAGTATTATAAATTCAGTTAAAATTAAATAAGTTTCCTATGATTTAATAACATTTTAGTTTATATTTTAAGTGGCACTTAAATTTTTAAGTGATATCAATCAATAAATAATGTTATATGTACCAATTAGTGTACTAACTAGTGTACCAATTAATAATGTGACATAATTCAAGAAGTTTTTGGTATTTGTAATTTGTATAATGAGTAGGGTCAATAATAATATCATAACTGATGATGTGACATAATTTAAGAAGTTTTTAGTATTTGTAATTTGTATAATAAGTGGGGTCAATAATAATATCATAACTATTGTTAGTACACTAATTGGTGCATGTAACACCATCGGATATCAATTGTAATTATCAAATAAATTTAATTGATTATCACTTAATACATTCAATCTTAAATGTTGAATCGAGTTATCAAATGCCCATCATTTATTTGCTGCTTAAGAATGTGATGCCAGATCTGCTTTAGAAAAAGGGTGAATTACACCAACGGTCCCTATAGTTTGGGATTTGTGTCACTTTGATCCCCGACTTTTCAATTGTGACACCTTTGACCCTGAATTTTGAATCTTGTTCCAAATAAGGATAATTGAAGATACTATTGGATTTTTCAAGGGAAAATTCGTCAATTTGATAAAATATAAATTAATTTGACAAAAATAAATGTCAAAAAATTATTTTTGAATTTTTTAAAATTATTTCTACCTACTAAAGATAAAATTATAGAAAATTGATAAATCTTTTAGACATTTATTTATTATTTTTACCAAATTAATTTTTATTATGTATTTGGATGATGATCATGTAAAATTAATTTTTAAAAATTAATCATGTAATTTTTATTAATTTTTATCAATTTTACATAATTTTATTTTTGGTGGGTAGAAATAATTTTTAAAAATTTTAAAATATTTTTTTGACATTTATTTTTGTCAAATTAGTTTATATTTTATCAAATTGACAATTTTTCCCTTGAAATTAAATAATGGTATGTTCAATTGTCCTTATTTGAAACAAGATTCAAAATTCAGGGTCAAATGTGTCACAATTGAAAAGTCAGGGATTAAAGTGACACGAGCCCCAAACTATAGGGTGCCTCTATTTACACACCCCATTTTGTTTCAAGGCACACCATTAATTAGTTATTTTTTTATTAAAATAATAACCTTATCTAAAATGACCAAAATGACCAAAGACACACCTTAGTTGAATACACAACCTTCATTAGTTAAATTACCATTTTGGACGGAATTCTAATTACACACCAACCCTAACCAGTGTTGCACTTTCGTCGGTTGCTCCCAACTCCGGCCAACGAAGAGGTGGTGATGATGTAATCCTTCTTCGTGATAGCCGCTTCCATTTCGATCACCACAACTTCTTGGCCGTCATAGAGGTGGCAGAAACCGTGGATCAGCTTCGCTTTGTAGAGTATAATCGGCGGCGATCTCCATCCAACGCATCATCGTCATGTCTCGGAAGAAGGTTATGAGCTCTTTGGGAGTAATGGTGATAGTGCGAGACGGTGTTCGCAGTTGTGACCGGTGAAAGGGATGCTGAGATTAGGGATTTAGGAGATGAGGGGTTTCCATTGGGAGGATAGAATGGCGGTGTTGATGGTGAATTTGGTGAGGAGTTTTTGGAGGATTTGACAGAGAATCAAATCTGCCAAATCACTGATCCTATCTTTCTTCTTCTTGTTCGAGATTGTTGGCATCGTTATGGCCTAGGGTTTGTTTTGCAATTTGGGGTTTATCAAGAGGTTTGTGGCACTTTGGCATTGAATGATCCATTACAACTTTCATTTTTCATGATCAAGGTGATGAAGATGATAATGATAATGATGAGATACGAAGCATAGAAAGAGTTGGAAAGATTAAGGTATTCTGGGTTTTTTTTTTTTTTTTTTTTTTGAGTTTGAGGTGTGTACTAAGTGGTGGGGAGTAAGGACAAAAATGGAACATTGTGGTGTGTGTTAAGAAAAATTATGTTTTTTTTAAATTATTAAAGGTGTGAATTGAGTAATGGTGTGGCTAAAGAACAAATGTGGTGTGTAAATAGAGACACCCCAAATTATAGGGACTGTTAGTGTAATTTGCCCTTAGAAAAAAGAAAAAAGTGAAATAATCCTCCAATAGAAGCTTCGTAATTAAAGACTGGTGACACATTCAATCAATATAATCTACAATTTATGTAATAAATAATTTTTTTTTTAAATTTATTAATTTATATAAAAAAAAATTAATAATAAATGTAGTTCTGTCACTCCATATGATTTGTTCATAGTAATTGCAGAAATAACATAGTATTTAGGCTATTCAAAATTAGGTTGGGTACGACTAAATCCAGGCTATATTCATTAATCTGATGATGTATGCACTTGAAACATTTTCAAAGTCCCCCCCTCCCCCCGGGGCACAAATCAAGCATCAGTTAAAGTTAAGTACTTAATTATTGCAATTAAAAATTGAGAATCAAAGTGAAATTCACATAAAAATTTAAGGGTGAAAAGTGCAATTTATTACCCTTTTATAAAAAAAAAAGGTTTCCTTTTTGTTACACCAAATATAATTAAATTAAGTGGTTACAATTATTGAATTAATCTAACAGGAGGATGATCTCCACACAAAAATTTAAAAGTAAGGAATCAAATTATTAAAATAGAGCTGGTGGTGTAACTACACGCATGCACAAACTAAACCTTCTAGTCCTGACGAGATGGGACAGAAATTGTACAATTTGAATCGTTGAAACAAAATCTATTATGGGCTTCACAACCCGGACAACCGTCCTATTTTTTGCTACTTTGCGTTACTTTTATCTCCAAGTACAATTCTTTGATGGGCAAGCAAATAAGCAAAAGAAAATTGTATATAGTTTATTTGAGCAATATGGGTTGATTTTGATTACCAACATTCCAAAAGTTAAAAAAAAAAAAAAAAAAAAAAAAAAAAAAAAAAAAAAAAAAAAACTAGCCATAGACAAAGTAGTTGCTTCAAGTAGGGGTGTACACGGTCCGGATTGGTTCGGTTCTCAAAAAATCCAAGAAGCGAACCAATCCTAATGGTTCTGTGATTTTGAGAACCAGACAAGACCATTACACTTGTAAAACCAAACCAGAACCAAACCGAAATAACGGTTCAGTTTGGTTCATGGTTCCAAAATTTTTTGTTTACAAGAATAAATTGTTAATATTAGCAAAATAATTACTCAAACTGTGTGTGTTAATTTCCGACCACACTGCCAACTTAGTACTCAGCTGGAGAACACCGACAGAATAGATTAAGCCCGAACAACCTGCAACAGAAAGAAGAGATTCCGGCGGTGGCTCGTCCACCCAGGGGCACTCTGACGATCAAGTCAGTTATCTCTCAAAGATAGCAAAGTGTTTCACTCACTATTCAGAATACAAAAGCATACCTTAGACCCATGGGGGTGCCTCTCTTTTATAGCCAACACTTACATAATTCCAATAGAAGCCTAACTTCAATGGACTTAGGATTACTGCTAATCTTGGACTCCTAGTAGAATTGGGATAAACTCTCTCAGAGTCTTATCTCTATCAAAACTGAAGTCCTCTCTCATTCTAGGACTCTTGTCCCTTATCCGCTTATCCCGGATTCTGATATCTTCGCAGATAACCTCAGCCTAGCTGAGATGATCTCGGCTTTATGACCAAGACACGTGGCACCTCGGCTAGCACTTCGGTGACACATTGGACACGTGTTGTCATATAAAAATTATGTCCCCACAACTGCCCCCTAGGTTCTATTACCTCGGCATCCTGAGGTGATGGAACTATATCATTTCTTCCATTTAGCACGTCGGCTAAGCTCGCTTCATCATCTATTGCCGAAGTCAGAACTCGTCAGCTTAATATGACCAAGACCTATAGTATGCTTTCATCAATGCCTTAGAACCAATGACCAAGTTCGTTCAAGTTTCTCAACCGAAACCGTCCTCCTAGCCGAGGTATTTGCTTTATTGAATCAAAAACTCCAAGAGTTCCAGTACGCGTATGAGCTGGCACGAATAGTATTTTAATCGTTTTTACCACGTGTCCTTCCCCTACTGGACCGTACCTGATACGCGCTATCATGTCGCATCACTTTTGCGTGCGCTGTTTGACAAGCACGTCGTCCAAGGCACCATAATTGCTATTTTGCCGCCATTTCATGCTTTTGATCAACTCTCTCTCCGTCTTTTCACTTCTGCATCTTCGTTCTTGTTCAAACTTTTTCTCTCAAATCCTCTATTGCTGCTTTTGCGAAGCTTTTTTGCAACCAGTTTCACTCTCTCCCTCCGGTGAGGCTTTCGTTGCACTTCTTTGCTTACTACCACCGTCTGACACCGGCGTACTTCACACCGGCCTTTTTGTAATCTAAACAATCATTCTTCAATGTTAGGCCAAAGTGCCATCTTTCGTTTTCTGAATGCATTCTATACTTAAAATAATTTGTATGTCTTCAAAATACACGTTAACTGTGCAATCTCCTCGGGGTGTAGCACCTCGGTTGTACCCACTAATCGGTTTATCTCAGCCTCGGCTTAACACTTGAAAATATTTTTTACAATATTTTCACAAGTGTTATTTACAACTTGATACTTCACTCTTTAGCAAGATTTCTGTTTTCAAATTTCTTCCAAGTCTTGGCAACATGGTAACCTCAGCAAGTATGTAGATATTTCTTTCAACATAACCTTGGCTTAACTTGTAAATTTTTCTCAAAATTTTAACAAGCGTTTAAACCAATCTTCTTTTAACATAACCTCAGTTAACTTTAACTTGTAAACATAAATTTCAACAAGTGTTAAACGTGACCCCGGTTTAACTTCAACTTGTAAACTTAAATTTCAACAAGTGTTAAACATGACCTTAGTTTAACTTCAACTTGCAAATTTCAATTTCAACAAGTGTTAAACATGACCTCGGTTTAACTTCAACTTGTAAATTTCAATCTCAACAAGTGTTAAACATGACATCGGTTTAACTTCAACTTGTAAATTTCAATTTCAACAAGTGTTAAACACGTCCTTGGTTTAACTTCAACTTGTAAATTTCAATTTCAACAAGTGTTAAACATATCATCGGTTTAACTTCAACTTGTAAATTTCAACTTCAACAAGTGTTAAATACGTCCTTGGTTTAACGTCAACTTGTAAATTTCAATTTCAACAAGTGTTAAACATATCATCGGTTTAACTTCAAGTTGTAAATTTCAATCTCAACAAATGTTAAACATGTCCTCGGTTTAACTTCAACTTGTAAATTTCAATTTCAACAAGTGTCAAACATATCATCGGTTTAACTTCAACTTGTAAATTTCAATTTCGACAAGTGTTAAATATGACCTCGGATTAACTTCAACTTGTAAATTTCAATTTCAACAAGTGTTAAACACGTCCTCGGTTTAACTTCAACTTATAAATTTCAATTTCAACAAGTGTTAAACATATCATCGGTTTAACTTGTAAATTTCAATTTCAACAAGTGTTAAACACGTCCTCGGTTTAACTTCAACTTGTAAATTTCAATTTCAACAAATGTTAAACATGACCTCGGTTTAACTTCAACTTGTACATTTCAATTTCAACAAGTGTTAAACACGTTCTAGGTTGTGAAATTCCAACTCCCAAGCATCATTCTTCAGCCCTTTGCCCCCTAATGTGAACTTAAGTTCCACTTGGGTTCTCATTAGGCACGTGGCTTTGACCTCGTCGCCGATGTAAGATTTGAACAAAGACTAGCCGAGGTTATTAACCTTGGTCTCTTTACTAAGGCACTTAGCTCCAATCTGTGTCTAATTTTGCTGATATGACAAGTCCAGGTTAACTCAACTTAGTTCAACTTTTTTATATGCAAGTAAAGTTTCTACTCTGCCATATAATAAGTCTAAGTCATTCGTCATGTTTCAATCAGAAACATCGTCATAGGACTGGTCAGTCCTATCGCACCGATTTCAAAAATCAAACTAGCATTTCAGCCGTTATGCCCCATTGTCGGCAACCTTTCTCAGGCTGAGGTCCCGAACTTTGAACTCTCTTGGGCTGACCCTCTTGTTATAAGCCCTAGCAAGTTGTTGCTGGTATGCCCCCAGCCGAATTGCTGTTCTGTCGCATGTTACAGGTGGATTTCAAAGTTTTTTCATGCTTTTTTACATAGGCTTCAGATTCTTTTTGCATGTAAGGTCAAAAAGAATTCCCACGATATTGCTCTATGGGCAAGGGATCTGCCCCCTGCATGGCTTCCATATACTCCTTTGTGGACCTTACATAAAAATTCTTTAACTTGGGCCAAGCTCTTCTCTTCTCGGACTTAATCATCTAGGCCGAGATCTTGTCTTCTGGGATCTGGGATTTGAGGTCTGGAATCAGGGATCTGCTCACTTGGGCTAAGCTCTTGTCTTCTCGTATCCAGTGTTATCTTGGCTTCGCTTTGGCGAACCATTTCTCTTCTCTTGTTTGGACGCCTTTGTCCCCGGCGTGTCTTCCTCGGCTCTAGCATACTTTTCTATCCTGGCCATCAGCTCCTCCATGCTTTTCGGCAATGTCTTTGCCAGTGATTTTCGAAGTTAGCAGTCATCCTTCAAGCTGTTTTTAAACGACATGACCGCCACCTCTTGGTTGCATCCTGGTATTCGGTTGAATACCTCATAATACCTTTTGGCATAGGCCCTAAGGCTTTCATCCTCGCCGATCTTCAGGGCCATTAGGGCGTCCACCCTCAATGGCTGTAGCTTGTTTGTCACGAACCTGGCCACAAACATCTCGGCCAGGCCTTCCCAGGTTTGCACAGTTCCTTTCGACAACTTGTGAAAGCAGTCCGATACAATTTCTATGAAGGATGAGGGGAACACCTTGCAGAGCAACAGCTCGTTCCCGGTGTACAATGCCATCGAGTTCAGGTACAAGCCGACGTGAAGGTTAGGGTCCAACTTACCGTCGTAGATCTGGAATCTCGGCATGCTAAACCTCTTCAGGGCTTCGAATTTGTCCAATTCTACCAAGAACGGTGTTCTCGGCTTGACCGAGAAGGTTACCTCGGCATCTTGTTGCTTCTTCTGTAGGTGATCCCCCAGATCTTCTTTGGTCCGTCTAGGAGCTCGGCTACCTCCTGACTTCAACCTTTTCGGTGCACTACTCCCAGTTTCATTATGGGTCCTTTTGGACTTCTCTCCATTGGTTGCGTCGAAGCACAACTCCTGCCCTTGAACATGCCGATGTTCTTTGGGGTCGACTTCCTTGGTGCGATACGTCCTCCTCGATTCTTCCCTTCTTGACTCTCCTCGCCCGACCTCCCTTGAATGCTAGTGACAGTGTTTTTCAGTCCTGGTGTGCTGGGGGACTGTAGGGACTGTTTTCTGCCCCTCTTTTCGGGCATCCTCCTTTGCCGCTGGAATCGGCGTATCTTGTAGTGGGAATGGTGGCTGCATGACGTTATTCTGCATCATGAAATTGACCACTGTTTGTAGGTCCACCAATTTGTTCACCATGGCCTCTACCTCATCGTCCCTCCGTAGGCATCTTTCTTTCCATACCTGGAGGTCGTCCTCGTTGTAATACCCGCTCCGGTTCGTTTTCTTTGGTACTTCACTCTCCCGGCCGACGTCCTTTCCTTCGTGATTCTTATCACGAGTCTCTTCGTTGCAGTTGACTTCTTCGACGTCAGAGTCAATATGTTTCCCATTCTCAGTAGGGGTGTCGTCCCCAACCTTCTCTTTCTGTCCGTTGTTGGACATTTATTCTCCTTTCTTTCCCACAGACGGCGCCAAATTGTGTGTGTCAATTTCCGACCACACTGCCAACTTAGTACTCAGCTGAAGAACACCGACAGAATAGATTAAGCCCGAACAACCTGCAACAGAAAGAAGAAATTCTGGCGGTGGCTCGTCCACCTGGGGGCACTCCGACGATCAAGTCAGTTATCTCTCAAAGATAGCAAAGTGCTTTACTCACTATTCAAAATATAAAAGCATACCTTAGACCCATGGGGGTGCCTCTCTTTTATAGCCAACACTTACCTAATTACAATAGAAGCCTAGCTTCAATAGACTTAGGATTATTGCTAATCTTGGACTCCTTGTAGAATTGGGATAAACTCTCTAAGAGTCTTATCCCTATCAAAACTGAAGTCCTCTCTCATTCTAGGACTCTTGTCCCTTATCCGCTTATCTCGGATTCCGGTATCTTCGCAGATAACCTCAGCCTAGCCGAGATGATCTCGGCTTCATGACCAGGACACGTGGCACCTCGGCTGGCACGTCGGTGACACCTTGGCCACATGTTGTCATTTAAAAATTATATCCCCACACAAACTAATTAAATTTAACTCATAATAAAAACTAATAATATCAAGATATTACTCAACATTACATATCTATATCATCCTAATATGATTAAAATTACAAAAACCCAATTAATAAAAATAAAACTTGATATTATATATATATATATATATATATATATATCTTTGAAAATTCGGTTCGGTTCGGTTCGGTTCGGTTCGAACCATGATTTTTTCTTAAAATCTATTAACCAAACCATTTTTACGGTTCTCATATTTCTTAAACCAAAACCGAACAAATTCTTAATAAAACCGAACTAAACCGAACCAAACTGTACGATTCGATTTGGTTCGGTCCGGATTACCGATTTGAACGGATTTTTGTCTGTAATTGATATAGCTAACATGGGCTTTTGTCTGTAATTATCAAATGCTCTGAAAATTTAAGCTAGTTTTGTAAACTTCCCTAACTCCCCTGAAATTAAGTAAGGATAGTGAAATCGAAGACCTTTTATGAGTTCCAAAATTATAATATTATCTTGACCAGCCACTAATCTAAACATAAAGCAAAAATAAAAACAAATCAAATCAAATATATCTTCGGTTAGAGTGGTAGACAGATTTACCCAACTATGAGCGCCGGCCTCTGTGTGTGTGTGTGTGTGTGTGTGTGTTTTCCCCTTAATGCAGAGATTAGATGGAGTTCAAAATAATAGGATTAAATGGTTGAAAAGGATATTATTGTAAATAACCTTGATTATGCAAGATTTATTAGTAATTTTCAATTTATACTTTTTTTTTAACAGAATTTTCAATTTATACTTTGCTGCAGAGTTTTAGATTTTATTTTTTTTTTTTTGGTGATTTATTTCTTCTTGTAAACTGAATTTTGCTAAACAAGATCACCTTTTATCTCTTTGAATTATTGTAAAGATTTTTTAGATCTTAATTTATGTAAATAAATTTTTGGTAAGTATATATTCAAACAAACTTTGTGTAGATACTAGAAAATTAAAAAGAACAAAAAAATTATAACTACTTAACATTTTATCCTTTATTTGTTTTAATTTTTTTTCTCCTAAATATGTAAAGTGCACCCATGATCCTTTATTTTTTGATATTTTTTTTGTTGATTTTTTTCATCTTTATTGATTTTTTATTTTTTTTTTTAAACACTTTGGACTTGTAGAATTTATTTGACTAGACCAACAGTTTATTAAAGACCAAAAAAAATAAAAAAATCAACAAATCAACAAATAATTTTTTTTTACTTTCATGATTTTTTTTTTTTTATAGATTTTTCAGTTTTATTTTTAACTTTTTAGATTATTCTATAATAGATAACTCAGAAAGTAAAAAAGTTTGATCAAAAAATAAATCATTAAAACACAAAAAAATTAAATTAAAAAAAAAACTTTCTTAGCGGAACGAATTGAAGGGATCATTTGAATTTTGAACATGGGACCTCTCCATTTGATTAGACATGAGTTTTGTTGGAGGTAAGGTTTTAAATTTTTAGACCCGTTTGTTTTCAGAGATAAAATAGAGAGAATTAATAGTAATGGAATTAGTAAAATTGTGTTTGTTTTGATAATAGTTGTTAATGTAGAGATTGTTAAATTATTTTTATATAAAATAATAAAACAAATAAAAATATAATTTTTATTTAACAAAAAATACAAAAACATTAAACATTAATGTTTAAAAAAAAAATACCCAACAAGTAAAAAAAAAAATTTAGTTGACCGATTGACCGGGCGAACGTCCGGTAACACCCAATCCAAACGGACTACTTTGCTAATATCATCTCCCACTCCAGATTGCTAATACCCTCGCCAAGGGCTATCCATACTACCTTTGGACTACGAATCCGAAGCCTAAAATCAAAACAAATAGGAGTCATGATTACTGTTTATCTATCACAGTCCGGTCATAGTCCGGAGTGGACTGTGATAGTGGAAAAGAAACAGGGCCCTAATGATATATAAGACCATCTTCAAAGGAGAGGAGAGGCAAAAGAGCATTCTGAAATATTTTTGTTAGTATAATTGGTTTTCTGCTTTACTAAGGGGCTCTGCATTAGAAGAGGTAAAATGTTCATTTTAATTTTAGCTCTCCACAACTAGCTAGTTTTCATTAGAGGCAAAAGGATTTCCTAATAAAACTACTTACTCTTTCCATTTAAAATTGCTCCCTCCATCATTTGAAAATATATTTTTTTTAAAATAATTTAATATATATTTTTGAAAAATAATTTAATATATATTTAAAATATATATATTTATAAATATCATGTCAACATATATAGCATGTCATAAAAGATTATTTATTTATTTATCTATATTTATAATATTTTTCTTTTAAAAATTAGTTAAGTTAGTTTGATTGATTAACTAAAATAAAAAATATAATTGGAATGTATACTAACTAAATTGATTAGGTAAAATAAAAATATATATATTTTTCTCTATACTTTTACATGCCATTTTCTCTCTCTCTCGAAGTTGTCCACAGTGGGCTCGTACTGATGGAGTGTATTTGAACATCTTCAGCAACAATAAATTCTCTCTTATTCGGTAACCCGAGAATATGGTTGGTAAAAAATGTGGATAGTATGCTTTTTTGTAGAGTGAATGAAGAACATGAAAAGGCATAATAGATAATGATGGGTGAGAAAGAATGATCACATACCTAATAATTTTCCCTATTCCCTCGGCTATATATATAAATAGCAATGTTAGGTATCATGAAAAGTCTTTCATGAAAATAATCATGAAAGATTTGTAATCTTTGAATTACACTTAGAATAAAGCACTACACACTAATCAAGGTAATGTAAAGATCACAAATCTTTCATAATTATTTTCATAAAAAAAATTTCATGATCCCTAATATTTTTCATATATAAATATCAATCTACTAGACGATCGAGGGTACTTCTTACCTTGTTCATTCTCTAAGTAGTGAATAAAGAATTGATTGCATTTGCAATGCCAATGATAATGCGGTCTTCGCCTTTGTCCTCTTTGTTCAAAAGTGTCATTTCACGAAATTGGCGAGAAGTTGCGAGAATATACAAGGAAAATCCTAATACGGAGGTACAAGGTATGAGGATCACTCATTCAGGTTACACAGCTTTACATATTGCTGCCAGCGAAAAACAAGATAAAGAGTTAAACAAATTAGTCCACCTAATGGTTGATGCAGCGAGTATTGATGCAATGCGATTAGTCGATGTGTAACAACCCTCGTCACTGATTACCGAATAACTACTGATTACCGTTAAAATGAACTGATTATGACTGATAAGTGAACTGAATGAACTACTGAACTGACTGACTGAAAGCTGAAACTGATTGATTGAATGTATCTGTTTGAATTGTAATTCTATATGTTGTCTGTCTGATTATCTATTCATGCCTTTGTGTTTAAATTGCAAATTGAAGGCCTTATCGACGGCCGAACCGGAAATTGATTAATGTTTCATGTTCCTCATAATTTATAGGATTTTATGGTATATTTATCTGAAAACTGATTAGGTATGATTAAATTAGATTAAAATGAGTTAAATTGCACAACTTGACTTAATTACAGCCTTGCCCTCCTAGTGGCCACTACCTCACACCCTTTGAGACTTGTGTACACATTGAATCAACACAATTCATCAGCTCATTTCCCTTGTTCTTGCCGACCAAGAGAGTTAGAGTGAGAGGAAGTGAGTTCCTCCTTGGTAATTGCTTGTAGACTTGAAGAATTGAAGAGTAAATTGGCAAATTGAGCTCCTAGACCTTGAATACAAGGCCTAAGGTAGTGTGATTACCCTCTTGTTTGTAAATTGAACTTGTCCTTGCATGGTTCTTGTCAAATTTAGTGGATTAAGGCATGAAATAGCTTCACATGTTGAATTAGAACTCATTTCATGCATGCATGTTTGAATTGTTCAATTTTGAGTTGATTCCATGGAGAATTGTCACATGCATGCTCATGGTTATGTTAAGTCTATGTTTTCATCTTGTTTTTGGAACAATTGGCTCCTTAAAGCATCAAATTGAAGCTTTGAGTTGGTTTGAATTCATGCATGTTTGCATGTTCTTCATATTCATGGAAATTGGTTTGAATTGGATTTATTTGAAACACCCTTGAGCTTTGATTTTGCCAATTGAGCTTTGAATCATGTTAAACTACGAGTTTTGATGTGTTTTCTGGAAAAATTAGCCCAAGAGGATCGAAATTTATGGTTTAAAACTTGGTTTTGAGCTTGAGGTTTAAATCTGGAATTTCCAGAATTTGGACTCACGCTCGAGCAGGGTGACTGGCGCTCGAGCGTGGAAATCGTGCTCCCAGCATTTTTGTTCTGTTTTGAAGTCCGCTCGAGCGGAATAATTGACGCTCGAGCGAGACATTGTGTCTCATGCTCGAGCGGGTGTCGAGCGCCCAATCGAGCGTGATTTTCGCCTATCCAGCACTTTTGTTCTATTTTGCAGAGCGCTCGAGCGGGTAAGCATACGCTCGAGCGGGTAAGCATACGCTCGAGCGGAAACCTTTGTCTGCATGTCTGCTCGAGCGGAGTAACTTACGCTCGAGCGTGACCCCTGTTTTCCGAAAATTCTGAAAATGCTTTTTCAAGTGCATCTTTACATCCTCATCTCATCCTAGGCATTGTTAGGCCTAGTTTATAGCATCTTAATGAGGATATAGATGTAGAACACACCGAGGCATATTAGGGGTTAAATTATTATCTCTTCCAATTATGTAGCTTAGTGTGTGTTCAATCTGTTAACTGTGTAGGATTGGCTTTCTGAAGACGCGCTCTAGCTTGCTGTAGCCCAGAACTCTGTGAGTAACGATCGTGTAAAGATATGTTCAAAAATGATTATTTTCTGAACAACTGAACTGTACTGCTTTCTGAACTGATTACTGTTAACTGAATGAATGTATGTCCTATATTCTGAACTGTATTGTGGCATCCTTAGCACCTACTGTTTACTGATACTGTTACAGAGCTCTCTGTCGGTTCCCTCGTTGGAACCACTACTGTTTACTGACTGATGGCCATCACTACTGTTCGGTCTTTTAAGACCTACTGTTTACAGTACTGTTATGCTAACGGATGTACCACATATGACTGTACCAATTGAACGACTGAAATACTGATTTAATGAACTGTTTTCATTACTGTAAGGACATTCATTCTTAACCCCTTTACGCATTATGTTATTCACTGGGCTTTAGCTCACTGCTCATATATATATGTAGGTGTACAGGCACCAGAACGCGGCTAGAAGCGTCGGAGTAGACTCCTGTTTTGTCAAGCCAACCTATGTGCCTCACTGCGAGGTTCCAAGTCTGCCATGCTACAGCTTAGGGGTCTTTTATTTCCCCCTTCTGTCTCTGTATCAGTTTTGTGAACCGTATAGACTGATAGCACTGTACTGTACTTCTCTATAAGGGATTGAGTCCCTATTCTGAATGAATGTTAATATTATACATACTGTTCTGCACTGTTTACGTATATATGTATGAAATTCGTTTTGCATATAGACTGTCACAGCTCATTAGACATTGTTTATTTACTGTATTGGCTTCCGCCAGGCCCTGTACTCTGTTTTACTGTATTACTGTTAAGTAGGCCTTCGGTAATCTCGGATTACTGGCCGGTTACGGTGATAAACCCATAGGGCCGAGTTTGGGTCGTGACACGATGACAGAGGGAACACTCCACTCCATCTCGCAGTAAAGATGGGGAATACGAGAATATGCGTTTCCATTGCTTCTCCGCATCCTGATACTATCGGTGAGCGAAACAATGACGGTGAGACTCGTCTCTTCTTGGCAGCACTCCATGGTATGAAAAATGCCTTCTTCAGTCTCTGCTATTACTACTCCTTGGAGGAGGAACGCAACATATTCGCCCACAATCCCAAAATCTTTACTTATGGCAGAAGTAACACTGATGGCCGCACTGTTCTTCACTGTGCCATCGATGGAGAGTATTTTGGTAATTCATTCATTCAAAACTTCTTGAATTACACTATCTATGTTTTTCAGATTGTGAAATAATCATCAAAATTTATTAATATTTTAAATTTTAAAAAAAAAAAATCATTACGGTAAATAATGTAATGGAGATTCTCTATTATAAGTTTAAAATGAGAAGAGAATTACAATCCCATACATTATACATATATATATATATATATGTGTGTGTGTGTGTGTGTGTGTTGATTTCTGACCACACTGCCAAACAGGTACTCAACTGGAGAACACCGACAGAATGGATTGCACCCGAACGACCTGTCACAGAAAGATGAGACTCCGACAGTGGTTCGTCTACCTGGGGGCACTCCGACGATCAAGTCAGTTATCTCTCAAAGATAACAAAAATGCATAACTCACTATTCATAATGCAAAAAGCGTACCTTAGACCCATGAAGGTGTCTTACTTTTATAACCAGCATTGACCTGATCCTTGTAAAAGCCTAGCTTCAATGGCCTATGGCCCAATGCTCATCTTGGACTCTCTAATAGAAAAAGATGAACTCTCTAAGAGCTTTATCCTTACCCAGGCTGAGGTCCTCTCCCATTCTAGGACTCTTATAGCTTATCCACTTATCTCGGATTTCGGTATCTCCGCAGATAACCTCAGCCTAGCCAAGATCATCTCGGCGTCATGACCAGGACGCGTGACACCTTGGCTGGCACTTTGGTGCCACCTTAGCCTTGTGTCGTTATTCAAAAAATACGTCCCTACAACTGCCCCCTAGGTTCTATTACTTCGGCATCCTGAGGTGATGGAACCTATATCATTTAACCATCTAGCACGTCGGCTAAACTTGCTCTATCATTCATTTACCGAGGTCATCATTTGTCGGCTTCATATGACCAAGACCTGTAATCTGTTTTCATCAATGCTTTAGAACCAAATAACCAAGTTTGTTCAAGTTTCTTAGCCGAGATCGTCTCCCTAGTCGAGGTCATCTCCAATAAATCAATAACTCCAAGAGGTTCTACACACATATGAGCTGTCATGCACAGTAACTCAACCCTTTTTGCCACGTATTTCTTCCCAATTGAACCGTACCTGACACGCGTGTCACAACCCAAACCCGCCCTTATAGGTTTAGCATCGTAACCGACCAGTAATCCTTGGACTATCAAAGGCCTCTGAACAGATTAACAAGATTAAGGGGCTAGCGGAAGCAAATACATAAATATAATTGTCCAATGAGCTATGCTGACTTATATGAAACGGAATATTTAAAAACTTTTTATATATAATCATAAGTCAGTCATACATTATAGCCACACACAATATAGTATCTTAAGTCCAGCCAACAGAATTAAATCGAGTCATACATATATACAGAAACAACAGAACTTGAACACAGGACACTTCGGGAACCTCCACGTGAGGCACAATGGTTGGCTGACAACAGAACATGGATCTATAAAAAAGCCTTTAGGCTCGGGCTCCAGAATGCTCACCTATACATATATATACACACAATGAGCTAAAGCCCAATGAATAACATTAAAGTAAAGGGTTTAGTGAACGAAATCCGAACATATCATAAGCAGAAAACAGATCATAACATAATCATCCTCATATCAGAACATAATAATGGTACATCCCATAGAACACATCACAGAACGTCTTCTGACTAGAGTAATCGGTTCCGGATACCGATTAAACACATATCACCACAATGAAGTGGCTAACGAGATCTCGTAATTACTTGTATGTCATGGACCCGCATTTTCATGTCATCCCCCATGACTTGGGACTATCTATGGATGCCATAATAAATTTCAAACTTGGGATATTCGTTCACGAAAACAGATATCATTTCAGAAAACATAGTTTATCACATTTCATTTGGAACATAATTTCATATAAACGTATCTTTACGATAATGTTACTCACAGTGGTTCCAGTAAACGGTCAATCAATCCTCGAGTCTTAACCTACAACCACAAAATACATAACACAAGCACATCTTATCATTACAGATTCAAGTGGCCATTAAGATTTAGGTTTCATTACATTGGTTCTTATTCTTTCTTATCATTATGCCTAAAACACACACTTGTAGTCTCGGAACTTAGTACATTCTTTTCTTAGTGTGTTTATAATCCATAACCTCATTACTATGGCTTAATTAAGGCTTAGGAATGCCTAGGATGCAATGAGGATGCCAAAACATGAGTTGGAACACTTAGACAAATTTCTGAAAATAAAGTCCACGCTCGAGCGTGGCTTCCCCCGCTCGAGCGGACATGCAGACAAAGAAGCTCCGCTTGAGAGTGGATTTCCCTGCTCGAGCGGACTGCAAACTTATGAAAAAGTGCTGGAAACACGCATTTCACGCTCAAGCGTCACTTTCCCCGCTCGAGCGTGAGCCCAAAATCTGGAAATTTCAGATTGAACCTTTAAGCTCAAAATCAACTTTAAATGTACCAAATTCAATCCTTTTGGGCTAATTTTCTGGAAAACACTTGTAAACTCATAGTATGACATGTTTCAAAGATCAATTTGAGAAATCAAAGTCCAAAGGTAGTTCAATTGAACACAAATTTCAAGGAGCTTTTATGAACATGACTCGAATGTAACATGCATGAGCTTAAATGAATTTAAAGCTTCAAACACAAGATCAAATGGGCCAATCCTTTCAAAAACATGAGGAATTCATGAACTAGAACCATAATATGAACATGCATGTGGGAGTTTTCATGAAAACAACTTCAAAACTCTAGAACATGTACATGTATGCATGAATTCCTACTCAATTCAACATATTAAGCTAATTCTTGACTCTACTCTTCAATATATCATGAACCATGCAAGAACTAACTTAAATACAAGTTCAAGAAGATGGTTCCTCTACCTTATGCCTTGAATTCAAGATGTGGAAGCTCAATTATGCAAATTTTCTTCAACTCTCTTAATCTCCAAGCCAAAACAAGATGAAATCAAGCTTTCCTCCCATCTCTCTCTCTCTCTAGTCGGTTTAGGCTCAAGAAATGGCTGAACAAAGTGCTAGAAATAAAGCTCAAATGTGTTTTATAAAGTGGGCCACTAAGTGGCAAAATGGTGATTAAGTCCAACTATTGTAACTTAGCTTATTTAATCCAATTTAGTCATTCCAAATCGAATTTTAATTAAATCTACCATAAAATCACATATATTCTAATTAGCATAAAACATTAATCGACTTCAGATTCGGCCGTCGATAAGGTTTTCAATTTACATATTAAAGTGGAATTCCCCAACAGATATTTCTATAAGTAACAGATAGAAAGCCAAAATTATGGAAAACACAAAATAAACACATAAGTTATTTTAATTCTCTCATTAGCATCGTTAAATATGGATTAGTAGCTAATTACGGATCGGGGTTGTTACAACACGCCATCAGGTCGCATCGTTTCTGCGTGTGCCGCCTGACAGACATGTTGTCCTAGGCTCACTAATTGCAATTTTGCCGCCATTCCGTGTATTTGATCAAAATCATCTCTCTCTCTCTCTCCGTCTTTTCACTTTTGCACCACTGTTTTCGCTCAAGCTCTCTCTCTCTAACTTTCTCTCCCAAACCCTCTATTTCCGTCTTTCTCGAAGCTTTCTGCAACTACTCCGTTTGTCTCTTCCGGTGAAGCATTCACTGTCTTGTTACTCGTTCCACCATCGTTCAACTTCGACATACATTACACCGGCGTCACTTTTCTTGGTAAGCCACTGCTTCCTTTTGTTTCTTATTTTTGATTTTATTTCAAACTTTCTTATACTTGAATATTGCCATTACAAACCTGTTCATGCACTTGAATGGTTTACTTGTGTGTTGAATTCCATCATTCATGTATTGAGCATATTTCCTAACCAAGAGCTTCTATCCAATCTATTTCTGGGAATACACATACACACATATGTACTTGATGTTCTCGATAGCTTAACACTGTTCTTGATTTTCTGCTACCTTCTTGAATCTGAATCGTACTCTTTGCCCTGTTTTCTTGTTGCTTTTTCCAAATTCTTGCTCCTAATTTCTGTTTCAATAGCTCTAGATTTGGGATTTTCCTTAGAACCCACAAACTTTAGGAAAACTGTAACAATCTCCCATTGATCTTGAAAACCCTTGCCCCAATTTCTGTTTTGAGTTTAAGTCGAGGACATTTTTGAACCTTAACAAACCACTTCTTTCTGAAATCCAACACCTTTCCCATTTAGCCGACATCATAGGAATGTTTAGGTGGAGGGTAGACAACCCAGAAAAGCTTGAATACTTTAGGCAAGAGTTCTCTATCCCTGCCGACGTCCATCTTAGGTTGGCTAGGGAGAAGGACTCTATCATGCCCAAAAACAACTCCATGCCCTTCCCAGTAATAGCCTTTATTGAGTGCGGGCTTAGGTTTCCCCTTGACACCCTCTTCCGCCAAGTCCTTCACCACTACAAGCTTAACCCGATGCAATTAGCCATTAACTCTTATCGAGTTATTAACGATATAATAGCCCTAGCTAATCGAGAGAATGCTAGGATAACTTTAGCCGATATCCAGTACTGCTATATCATGTGTGGCCTGAAATTTGAAAAAGGCTACATCTATTACCTCAAGCCGAGGTCCACCGAGTACAAACTTATCGTCGACCTCCCAGACTCCAACAAAGGTACTGGAGATGATTATTTCATCGTCTTGGGCAACTGGGAGTTCTTACCAGATGATGACCTCCATCTCTACCTTTGGAGCCGATCAGTCTTTAAAGAGGGTAGTGGTAAGAACGAAGTGTCATTTTACTAGTTTCTCAAGTCTTCAATACTTTATTCCTTCTATATGTTCTAATGTTTGTTTGTTTATTTGTAGTTATTCCTAAACCACCAAAGGACTTTCACAAATCCTTCTATCCCAGTAAGGATTTCAAGAAGCTGTTGGGTTTGCCAATTGACCAGTGGAAAGCCCCTTTGCTGCTCAACTACATCCCAACTTACAAATCTGTACTACCCGACTGTCACAACCCAAACCCGCCCCTATAGGTTTAGCATCGTAACCGGCCAGTAATCCTTGGATTACCGAAGGCCTCTGAACTAATTAACAAAATTAAGGGGCTAGTGGAAGCAAATATACAAAATATAATTATCGAATAAGCTGTGTTGACTTCTGTGAAACAGAATATTTAAAACTTTATATATATAACCAAAAGTCAGTCTTGCATTAGACCCACACACATTAAAGTATCTTAAATACAACCAACAAAACTAACAAGTCATATATGCATAAGTAACCGGAACTCATAACATGACACTTCAGGAACCTCCACGTGAGGCAAAATGGTTGGCTGACAACAGAACACAAATCCAACAAAAGCCTTCAGGCTCGATCTCCAGAATGCTCACCTATACATATATATACACACAGTGAGCTATAGCCCAATGAATAACATTAAGGTAAAGGGGTTAGTGAACGAATTCCGAACATTTCATAATCATAACACATATCGTAACATAATCATTCTCATATATCACCACAATGAAGTGGCTAACGAGATCACATAATCACATGTATGTCATGGTCCCACATTAACATGACGTCCCCCATGACTTAGGACTATCTATGGATGTCATAATAGATTTCAAACATAGAACATTCGTTCACATAAACAATATCATTTCAGAAATCATAACTTATCATAACGCATTTGGAACATAATTCTTACGAACGTATCTTTACAATAACGTTACTCACAGTGGTTCTCATAATCGGTCAATCAATCTTCGGGCATTGACCTGTAACACAAAAGTACATAACACAAATGTATCTCTTATCATACACATGTACTTGGCCATTACTTCTTAGTTCTCTTTACATAAGTTTCTTGCTTAACGCATTGTTCAAAACACACTCTTGTAATCTCCTAACTTAGTACATTCCTTTTTCCTAGTATGTTTCTAATCCATAACATCATTACTATGACTTAATTAAGGCTTAGGAATGCCTAAGATGCAATAAGGATGCCAAAATATAAGTTGAAACACTTGGTAAAATTTATGAAAATAAGGTCCCTGCTCGAGCGGAGCTTTCCTCGCTCGAGCGGACATGCAAACATGAGAGGGGTCGCTTGAGCGCGACTTCCCTCGCTCGAGCGATCTGCAAACTTAGAAAAAGTACTGGTTGGTCTCAATCTACGCTCGAGCCACAACTCCCACGCTCGAGCCGATCAACAATATACAAAGGGTTCGCTCGAGCGTCCAAGTAGTCGCTCGAGCAGAGCGTTCGTGTCTGCAAAAATGCTGAGAGCTTGCATTCTCCGCTCGAGTGCAGGTTTTCTTGCTCGAGTGGACTGCGAAATTCTGGGTTTTCAAAAATAGAGTTTCAAGCTTCCAAAGTAATTTCAAAGGTAAACTCGTGCATGGCTTGCTCAAAATACTTGGAAAACTTTTCTAAAACACAAATATATGATCATTTACAAACCCTTAGCTCAAAACTCATGGATTTAGCCAAAATTGGGCTCAAAACTCCCATGCATATAGGTTTCATAAACTCTTTTTCTCAAAGTCCATAATCATAGTAAAATTGAGCTTCAAGACTTCAACATATATACAAAACTCTTTTTCAAACATGATTTAAAAGGTAATAAGTGATGGTTTAGACATGCATGAGCCAATTATCCATAATTTCTACATGAAGGATCAAAATCAAACTTGATATGGCAAAACCCAACATGCATGTAAACTTCTTTCCAAAACTCATCAAACATGGAATTTACTTACAAAACTTGATCTACTATGCATGCATGTTAATTCCATGGCCTAAACTCACCATGAATGACAGAGCTTATGATCAAAATGATGATTTACTACACATATATGCATGCATGCATGAATTGCGACTCAAATCTTCATTCTAAGCTCAATATACACATTTAAACTTATAATCTTGATGAAATCTCATGCTAGATGACTAGATTCACAATTTAGAGATTGCATTCTTACCTAGAGTCTTCAAATTCTCTTGTCCTTACATAATCTTGATGGACTCAACACAAAACCTTCAATTCCTCTTCAATCTCTTCCTTTCTCTCTCTAGAATTGCATACACACTCTCTCTCTCTCTCTCTAACATGAATCCTCAGAATTTGCACTCAAAGAATAAGAGAAATGAGCTCAAATAAGCTTAATGTGTTGAATATATAGTTATGATGGCATAATACATTAATTGGAACATTTGGCCAACCAAACACCGCTTAATTAATCAGACTAAATCAATTTTTTTAATAAAAGTTCCCATAGTGTTCTAAAAATTCCAAATAACATATTAATGTAACTAATTTCGATTTCGGATGCCGATAAGGCTTTCAATTTTCATATTAAAGCAGAATCCTAGACAGATATTTCTACAAGTAACAGATAGAAAGTCAAAGATCATGCAAAATACATAATTTATTTTAATCCCCTCATTAGCATCTTTAATTACGGATTAGTAGCTAATTACGGATCGGGGTTGTTACACCGACGTCCTAAGAAAAAGCAAGTCGACTCGTTCAGTAACAACTCCTCAAGCTAAATTATCAAGGCCTGATCAAGGATCAACATCTGGTCCTGTGGAGCAAATATCATCCTCGGCTCCACAGCTAATCACACCTTCTCAACGCCAACGCTGATGTCAAACTCCACTACTCGCACCAGTAGGCAGAACTCAAAGCCGAAGACGCCGAAATGCTGAGGCGTCCTCATACGATCCAACCAATCCCCCAACTGCATTTCCAGTGATCCACTCGGTACTAGGGTCGCCGTCGCCCTTGCCGCCGACGAGATGGGTCGTAAAAAGGCTATAGCAGACGACTTTCTAGCCGACATCCCCAACATCGTCACAGTTCAATCCTCGCCTTCCCAATCTCAACCCAAGCCGAAGGCAAAGAGGCTACAGAAAGCCTAAGCCAAGGCAACGGTAACTCAGATCGACTCTGAAGATACCTTGCCGATCTCAAAGATGGCCGACACAGAAAAAAGTTCCTCTACTGCTGAAAAGAGGCCCGCAGAGGCTGCTCCCTCCAAATCCACCAGATCAAAGAAGCCAAGGTCGGGGTCTGCTACAACCTCGGGGTCCCTCAAATCAGATGACCCCTGGGTCCCATCAATCACAATTGAGGATAAGTCAGTCAGAGCTGGTGACAGCGCTAATCACATTGAAGTTGGCGTTGCCCTCTCTACTACCTTGCTCCTTCCCAAAGACCTCGATCGCAATGCCGAGGTCAGCGAATACAAGAATTTCGCTCTGATGTTGCAGCACTCCGTACAAGTAAGCCCCTAACACTTGGTACTCTCCATTCTCTGTTTTTCCATACTTAAAGAGTTTTATTAACTTTTGCTTCTTCTATTTTTTCTAGGCGATCCAGCACGCCTACTCCTTCGCGATGCAAGCCTTCGACATCAAGAAGGAGTTGGCCCGTAAGACCAAGGAAGCTGCTGGCTTGCTCAAATCACTAAACAACGCCGAAACCAAGATGAGAGAGTTGATAGACCAGGCCAAGGCAGCCAAGCAAGCTTAAGACGAGGCTAAGGAGAGGGCAGGCACTGCTAAGGCCATTGCTGAGGTCCTTAAAGCCAAGAATAAAGAGGCTGAAGCAAAAACTGACGAAGCCTAAGCCTAGCTCCAAGCCGTCTTGGCCACAAAGGAAGCCGAGATCAAAGTGGCGGACGAGAAGGCATATGCTGAGGGGGTAGCTGACGTCCGCGAGGATTACAAGAAGCAAGTAAAATAGACTTGCAACAAGGGTTACACCCTTGGTTGGATGGCTACCTCAAAGGAGTTGGCTGTCCCCGAAGACACAACTCTCCGAGATAACAGCCTCCTCATCCTGTTATTCCCCCCCACTCCAAGCCAATCCGATGACGAGGCTAAGTACAAGGAAGATATCGAGGTCGACAAGTCTGAGAAGGCCAAAACTACTGGGGCTAAGTCCCCAACTCTGAATAAGCAAGTCTTAGACTTGACTCAAGATGAGGGAGACGAGGTCTCAAAAGGTGCCTCCCATGGGAAGACAACATCTGAGGCGTCTATCGCCGAAAAGAGCATCGACCAGACTCTTGAGGAGATCGAGGAGATCGATGCCGAGCTCGCAGCTAAGAAGGCTGTCGAGAAGAGTTCCCAGATGTCTTCCGACCCCCAAACCCATACAACCGATGATGCCGAATAGTCTAGTTTTGAAGCTCTTCCTTATTTCTTGTACTTTGTACTTTTTTTCTTTTGAACAATATTTAGCTTTTATTTGGTCGATGAGCCTTTTTGTACTCTGAACAAGTAATCTTCAATGTTAGGCCGAAGTGCCTTTTTGAACTTGAACTTCCTAATCTGAATGCATTCTATAATTTCTTCTTTGCATTTCTTCTAAGTGCTTGAATGTATGCATTTTCTTTACTATCTTGAATGATTCCATACTTAAAATAATTTGCATGTCTTCAAAGTACACCTTAACTGTGCAATCTCCTCAGGGTAGGATATCTCAGACATACCCACTGACTATTTATTTCGGTCTTGGTTTAACATTTGTAAAAATATTTTCACAAGTGTTTAGTTAAAACTTGCCACTTTACTTTTACTTGTCAAGACTTCTGTCTTCCATTATCTTCCAAGTCTTAGCAACATGATAATCTTGGCGAGTACGTAGATACTTCTTTCAGCATAGCCTTAGCTTAACTTTAACTTGTAAATTTTTCTTAAAAATTTCAACAAGTGTTAAACCAACATTCTTTCAACTTAACCTCAGCTTAACTTCAACTTGTAAAATTTTTTTTAAAATTTCAACAAGTGTTAAACCAACTTTAGCTTGTAAATTCCAACTCCCAAGCATCATCTTGTAAATTCTAACTCCTAAGCATCGTTCTCCAACTCTCTACCCCCTAATGTGAACTTAAGTTCCACTTGGGTTCTCATTAAGCATGTGGCTATGACCTTGTTGCCGAAGTTATATCAAACATAGACTAGCCGATGTTCTCAACCTTGGTTCTTCTGTTAACCTTACTCAAATAGACTCTGTTTCAATCTGTGTTTGATTCTGCCGATATGGCAAGTCCAGGGTAATTCAACTTAGTTCAACTCCATTATATGCAAGTGTAATTCAACTTTGCCATATAATGAGTTTTACTCGTCATGTTTCACTTTAGAAACATCGCCAACTTAGTTCAACTCTATTATATGCAAGTATAATTCAACTCTGTCATATAATAAGTCTAAGTTATTCATCATGTTTCACTTAGAAACATCGCCAACTTAGTTCAACTCCATTATATGCAAGTATAATTCAACTCTGCCATATAATGAGTCTAGGTTATTCGTTATGTTTCAATCAGAAACATCGCCAACTTAGTTTAACTTTATTATATGTAAGTATAATTCAACTCTGTCATATAATAAGTCTAAGTTATTCGTCATCTTTCACTTAGAAATATTGCCAACTTAGTTCAACTCCATTATATGCAAGTATAATTCAACTCTGCTATATAATGAGTCTAAGTTATTCTTCATGTTTCAATTAGAAACATCGCCAACTTAGTATGCAAGTATAATTCAACTCTGCCATATAATGAGTCTAAGTTATTCGTCATGTTTCACTTAGAAATATCGCCAACTTAGTTCAACTCCATTATATGCAAGTATAATTCAACTCTGCCATATAATGAGTCTAAGTTATTCATCATGTTTCAATCAAAAACATTGTCAACTTAGTTCAACTCCATTATATGCAGGTATAATTCAACTCTGTCATATAATGAGTCTAAGTTATTCGTCATGTTTCAATCAGAAACATTGTCAACTTAGTTCAACTCCATTATATGCAAGTATAATTCAACTCTGTCATATAATGAGTCTAAGTTATTCGTCATGTTTCAATTAGAAACATCGTCAAGGGGCTGGTCACTCGTTTTTCACAAGTTTGAAAAAAATCTAGCTAAAATTTTATTATTTACTTCGGCTAATAACAAAAAGCTTTAAAGAACAAAAGATCTGATGATAGAAAAACTTCAGGTTGCAAATATTCCAGGGTCTTGGCAACTCTTTGCCTTCGCTGTCTTCAAGCCTGTATGCTCTATTGTCGGCAACCGAGATGATTCTATAAGGTCCTTCCCAATTTGGGCCAAGCTTTCCCTTCCTAGGATCCTTCTTGTTGCCGACGACCTTCCTCAGGACGAGGTCCCCGACTTGAAACTCTCGTGGGTTGACCTTCTTATTATAAGCCTTGGCAAGCTGCTGCTGGTATGCCCCCAGCTGAATTGCTGCTTTCTCCCTTCTTTCTTCTAATAAATCCAGATCTCGAGCCAAAAATGCCTCGTTGGTCCCATTTTCAACTCCTTGGGTCCTGATTCCTAGGATGCCGACCTCTAGTGGAATGACTGCTTCTGTGCCATAAGCCATGACGAATGGGGACTCCCCAGTTGATCTTCTCAACGTAGTCCGATATGTCCAGAGTACATTGGGCAACTCATCCACCCACTTTCCCTTTGCTGCTTCTTGATCCCATCCAAGATAACCTTATTGGCTGCTTTTGCTTGATCATTACTCTGAGGGAAACTTGGAGTAGAGTAATAATTCTTGATCTTGTATTTGCACAGAAGCTCTTGATTAGCTTATTGTCAAACTGCGTACCATTGTCTGCTATTATTGCCCTTGGTATCCCAAACCTAATGATGATGTTCTTCCATATGAAGTTCTTTACATCAATGTCCCAATCTTTGCAAGGGGTTCAACTTCAACCCACTTGGTGAAGTAATCTGTTGCCACTAGCAAGAGCTTCCTTTGTCCAGTTGCTTGAGGCAGTTGTCCAACAAGATCCATGCCCCATTAGGCAAATGGCCAAAAGCTGGACACTGGGTTCAAATCCGCTACTGGTTGGTATGTCAAATGTGTAAACCTCTGACACTTCTCACACTTTCTGACATAAGCTTTAGCATCTTTTTGTATATAGGGCCACTAGTACCCTTGATTAATAGCCCTATGAGCAAGTGACCTACCCCCAGTGTGGCTCCCACATACGCCTTCATGTATTTCAAATAGGAAGTCTTCAACTTGTGAAGGTTGCACACACCTCAAAAGGGGTCCAGTAAAAGATCTTCTGTAGAGATGTCCTTCTGTTGTTAGACTGAACCTTGCCAACTTCAGTCTGATCTTGTGTGCTTCTTTGTAATCATCTGGTAGTTTCCCATCTCTAAGGAATACTGTTATCGCATCCATCCAACTTAGTCCCATCTCCACCCATATTGCCTCATTCTCTGTGCTCAGTAATTCTACACTTGGACCTGATGAATAGTCGACCATTATTGTCCTTGGCTTTCCTGGTTTTATTGCACTAGCCAAATTGGCCAACGCATCAGCATGGTTGTTGTCATGTCGGCTAACTTGATGTAACCGGCAATTCTGGAATAAGGCTACTAGTCTGCCTACCTCCTTTACATAGACCATCATTCTTTTATTTCGGGCTGCATATTCGCCTATTGCCTGGTTGACAATAAGTTGGGAGTCACAGAAGACTATCACCTCGTCGACTTCTACTACTGCTGCCAACTTAAATCCTGCAATTAGTGCTTCATATTCTGTGTCGTTGTTTAAGGCTTTAAACCCCAAATGAATAGATTGTTCCAGCATCCGCCCATCTGGCGATACTAGCACTACTCATGCCCCCACTCCCTGCCGGTTTGAACTCCCATCAACAAATAGGCGGAAGGAGTCACCGATGTAAATACCATAGGGCCTGAGTTTCTCTTCTTTCTTTTATTCTGCTATCCTCAGCTGAGTTTCTCCTTGTTCATCTGGATAACCTAAACCACGACTCAATAGAGGCCGATGTTTAGTGGCGCCTGGCCTTTGATTGCTGTTCTGGGTCTGAATTCTGGGTCATATTGGCTCAACACCACTGCCCATCTAGCTACCCTGCCTGTCAGATCTCCTTGCTATAACAAGGACTTCAAAGGATGCTCTGTTAATACCACTACCTTGTGGGCTTGAAAGTAATGATTCAGCTTCTTGGACGCTATTACAAAGGCTAGTGTCAGTTTCTCCAACGGTAAGTATCTGATCTTTGCATCTGCTAGGGTTTTACTCACATAGTAAACTGCATTTGTTCTCCTTTTTCTTTTCTGATTACTACTGCACTTACTACATGCTCTGAAATCACCAAGTATAAGAACAGCTCCTCTCTAGGTACTGGATTTTAAAGAACTGGAGCCGTGGTCAAGTATTTTTTCAAGTCGGCCAAGGCGACTTCGCACTCTTCTGTCCATAAGAAGTCTGTGGCTTTCTTTACTAAACTAAAGAAAAGTTTGAATTTGTCAGAACTTCTGCTTATGAACCTATTCAGAGTTGCGGCCCTTCCAGTCAACATCTGTACTTGTTTAGCCAATGTTAGGCTCTTCAAGTCCAAGATGGCCTTAATCTGATTCGAGCTTGCTTCAATGCCCTTTCTGGTGACCAAGTATCCCAGGAACTTTCCTGACCAAACTCCAAATGCTCATTTTGACGCATTAAGTCGGAGCCAAAATGTCCTCAAGATATCAAAGATTGCTTTCAGGTCGGCCAGATGATCCTCTAGTTCCTTGGTTTTTACCACTATGTCATCAATATATACCTCCACTGTTTTGCCTATTAGATGTCTAAACATCTTAGTCACTAACTTTGGTAGGTTGCTCATGCATTTTTCAACCTGAAAGGCATTACTCTATAGTAATACAGCCCTTTTGGGGTGATAAATGCAGTTTTCTCATCATCTGGGGGTTACATGGCTATCTGATGGTATCCCCTATAAGCATCCAGGAAGCTCATCCTTCCATGCCCGGAAGTGGCATCTACCAATTGGTCAATCTTAAGCAATGGAAAACTATTTTTGGGACAAGCCTTGTTCAGGCTGGTGAAGTCCATGCAGACCCTCCACTTCCTATTTTTCTTCTTCACAACAACTGTGTTTGATAACCATGTTGGGTAGTTTACCTCTCAAATGGCTTTAGCCTCCAAAAGTTTATACAGTTCCTCTTCTACTGCCTCAACATACATCAATATAGGCCTCCTTGCTCATTGGATGACAGGTTTGGCCGACCTGTCCACATTTAGCCTGTGGCAAATGACCTCGGGATCAATGCTAGGCATCTCGTATGGTGTCTAGGCAAACACCTCAAGGTTTCTTCTCAAAAACGCCTCTGATTCCTTTTCCTCTTCCTCGGCCAATCCTGAGCCGAGAAGGAAGAAGCGTTCTTCATCCCCTTGCTGGACTAAGATCTTCTTCAAGGCTTCCTCATTCTTTTCGGTTGGTTCTTTGCCGACTTCCTCCAAGACTTTTATGTCCTCGTCCTCAATTTTTACTGATTCTCCTCCTCGTACGCTGTAGATGGACTTCATTGCTGCCATGGAACAATTCTTTGCCTGCACCTGATCCCCTCTAACCTCCTTAATTCCATGCTCCGTTGGGAACTGCAACAACTGGTGTAGTGTTAAGGGAACAGCCGCCATTGAATGCAACCATGGCCTTCCTAGAATAACATTGTAAGGGGAAGGGATGTCGATTATCGTGAACTCCGTGTTTACCTTCTTCGTGCCAGCCTACACCTCTAAACTTATTGCTCGCAGGGGCCACGTTGGTGTTCCGTTGAACCCAACCATTGGACCATTGGATTGTTCCAGGTCATCTTGGTGAAGGCCAAGCTCCTTGTAACACCTGACATACATGATGTCACAAGAGCTTCCCTAGTCGATTATAATTCGCTTTACCTGGCACTTTCCAATCTGGAGGGATATTACCAAGGCATCGTTGTATGAATGTTGCACCATCTCTAGGTCATCTTTAGTAATGGACACCATTGGTCCCTGGCACTCGTCTGCCCTAGGTCTTTTCTACTGGACCTGATACACATGCTGCAAGTGTTTTACCTTCTGAGTCTCTCCACGTATCTCGTTCTCATTGACCTTCGAGTGAATCACGTTGATCACTCGAGGTCCGCCTGCTTGCGGTTGTGGTACTGGAGGAAGTGGTGCTGCCGGTGCCTGAGGCAGTCTTGCTTGCTCTTCCCTTGTCCTGGCCTTATCTACCAGGTCCCTTAAATGACCTTGTTTTACCAGGTCTTCCAGATGTGCTTTTAGGCCTCTGCACCCCTGAGTCAGATGCCCACCTTCGTTGTGGTAAGCACAATGCTTTCCAAGGCTTCTTCCCATAAATTCGCCAGGAACCCTTGCTGGTGCTCTGTAATAGGGTTGATTCCAGATTTTTTCCAAGACTTTGTAAACCGGAATTCGGAATATGGTTGTGACAGCCTGTGCATCCCTCAATCCTGTCTCTTTCTTGTTGAATCCATTGTTATCTCGACCTCGCTTCGGCGAGCCGTTTCTCTTCTCTTGTTTTGAAACCTTTGTCCTCAGCATGTCTTCCTCGACTCTCGCATATCTCTCTATCCTAGCCATGAGTTTCTCCATACTTTTTGGCAGTTTCTTTGCCAATGATTTTCGAAGCAGACAGTCATCATTCAGGTCATTCTTAAAAAATACGACCGCCACCTCTTGGTTGCACCTTGGTATTCGGTTGAACACCTCCTAATACCTCTTGGCGTAAGCCCTGACATCCTTGCCAATTCTCAGGGCCATCAGGGAATCCACCCTCAATGGTTGTAGTTTGTTTGTCACAAACTTGGCCACAAACATCTCGGTCAGGCTGTCCCAGCTTTTCACAGTTCCTTTTGGTAACTTGTGAAACCAGTCTGATGCGATTTCCCAAACGACGAGGGGAACACCTTACAGAGCAACGGCTCGTTCCTAATATATAGTGCCATTGAGTTCAGGTACAAACCGACGTAAAAGTTAGGGTCCGACTTACTGTCGTATATCTGGAATCTTGCCATGTAGAACCTCTTCAGGTTTTCGAATTTATCCAACTCTACCGAAAATGACATTCTCGGCTTGACCGGAGAGATTATCTCGGCATCTTGTCACTTCCTCTAGAAGTAATCTCCCAAATCCTCCTTGGTCCGTCCAGGAGCTCAACTATCTCCGAATTTCAGCCTTTTCAGTGCGCTACTTCCAGTGTCATTATGAGTCCTTTTAGACCTCCCTCCATTGGTCGTGTCGAAACAGAGTTCTTTCCCTTGAACATGCCGATGTTCTTTGGTGCAGGTTTCTCTGGTTTGACGTGTCTTCTGAGAATCCCTTCTCATTGATTCTCCATGCCCGACCTCCCGTGAAGGCCGGTGAAAATGTTCCTTGGTCTTGTCGTGCTAAGGGACTGCAGGAACTGTTTTCTGCCCCATTTTTTGGGCATCTTTCTTGGTCGCTAGAATCGGCGTATCTTGTGATGGGAACGGTGGCTACATGACGTTGTTCTACATCATGAAATTGACGATCGATTGTAGGTCTGCCAATTTGTTCGCCATTCCCTTCATCTCGCCATCCCTCTGCAGGCATCTATCTTTCCATACTTGGAGGTCATCCTCGTTATAATACCAACCTTGATCTGTCTTTTTTGGTACGTATCCTTCCTAGCCGACGTGTTTTTCTCCGTGATTCTTATCACGAATTTCTTCGTTGCAGTTGTCTTCCTCATCGTCAAGGTCAATATGTTTGCCACTTCTAGTGGGGATGTCGTCCCTAATCTTCTCTTTTTGTCCGTCGTTGGCCATCTATTCTCCTTTCTTTCCCACAAACGGCCACAAATTATGTGTGTTGATTTTTGACCACATTGCCAAACAGGTACTCAACTGGAGAACACCGGCAGAATAGATTGCGCTCGAATGACCTGTCATAGAAAGATGAGATTCCGACAGTGGTTCGTCCATCCGGGGGCACTCCGACGATTAAGTCAGTTATCTCTCAAAGATAGCAAAAGTGCTTAACTCACTATTCATAATGAAAAAAGCGTACCTTAGACCCATGAGGGTGCCTTATTTTTATACCCAGCACTGACCTGATCTCTGTAGAATCCAAGCTTCAATGGACTATGGCCCAATGCTTGTCTTGGACTCTCCAATAGATAAATATGAACTCCCTAAGAGCTTTATTTTTACCCAGGCTGAGGTCCTTCCCCATTCTAGGATTCTTATAGCTTATCTGCTTATCTCGAATTTCAATATCTCCGCAGATAACCTCGGCCTAGCCGAGATCATCTCGGCGTCATGACCAGGACACGTGACACCTGGGCTGGCACTTCTGTGCCACCTTGACCATGTGTCATTATTCAAGAAATATGTCCCCACAATATATATATATATATATATATATACATATGAACTTATGCTTTTATGATTGTCAGATTTGGGTTATCTAATAATTAATCACTATAAAGAGTTTGTTCACTGTATTGACGAGTGAGGGAATACCTCTCTCCATCTTCTAGCCAGCAATCCTTCTGCATTCAGAAGTAGTAGTAGTAGCCGGTTCACGTTGCTGCAAAAAATCATTTATCACTGTAAGGATACCTGTTCCAACCTTCATAAATTTATATAGGAGTTTCGAAAGTGAAAGAGAAAAAATATATGAAATGTAGGTAATATATAATTATAATTGATTCACATGTCACCTACTTTTTCATTTCTGTTTTTAAATTCCTTCTTAAATCTATGAATCAAACATAGCGCAAATAAATACGTTTTACTAATTGATTAATTGATCCTTTTTTCTTTCTTCTTTTTGCTTTTAGGCTGGGCTTGATTTATGAATTTGAGAAGAATTTTTTTTAAAAAAAAAAAGAGAAAAGTTATATAAAATATAGATAAAATATAATTATATTTTATTTATTTTCAAATCCATAAACCAAATATAACATAAAAATCACCATTATGATTCTGAGGCTAACATTCAACTATCAAATTCGGAGAAACAGTATTATGCTGTATTTGGTTAGCGATTTGAAGAGGGATTTGAAAAGAGAAATGAAAAAAATAGGTAAAATATAAATAAAATATACTTAAATTTTACATAATTTTATATACCTTTTTCTTTCTCTTTTCAAATTTCTCTCTAAATCTTGTAACAAAAAACAGCATTATAGAGTATTGAAGAAGGTACCTAAACAGGTATATTGGTTACCATTTCCTTCTGCTTTTGCAAGATATTCCGGCTGAGAAGCCCAAGTGGGAAAGGAATTTCCGGAAACCGGCGGATACTTTTGAACAGATTTCAGACCGTAGGGCCTTGGTTGGGAACAGAGTAATTTAGTAATTTTTTGATTATTTAAATAAAATATGAGTTAAAAAAATTAGTATGTTTGAAATGATTTTTAAATTTTTTACGAAAAGAAGTGCAAAAAGTAGAGAGAAAATAAAATTTTTGACTTTTTGGTATGAGTTGTTGGCTTTTTGACTAATTTAGTAACTTTTTGACTTTTTTGCTAAAATGGAGAGTTCCCAAACGAGGTCTAAGTGTATATAAATATTACTCGAGGATTACACGAGAGAATTATTCTTTACATTGGTTGGTATATATAATAAACACTAATTCACACGGTTTGCATATAATTTAAGAATAATGCTTGGGACCCCCTTTTGGGGGTCACCCCCTCACCCCCCTTTGCCACGTGGCAGGGGGTGATTGGAGGAGCAGGAAAAAAAAAGAAAAAAAAAAAAAAAGGTAACCAATGAGAGAGAGGGGGGGTTAAAGGGGGTGGGGGGAAAAGGGGGATGAATCATTACTCATAATTTAAAATGGAATTGTATTGTCGAAACAATAATCATCCTGTTTAGTTTTTAATTTTCAAAAATAGTTTTTTTGTGTTTTCAATTTGTATATTTATATTTTTAATAATTTTTTTAAAAAATTTTAGATTTATTTAATCTTAATAAACTTTTTTAATCTTAATCTTAAATAGTTAAAAATAGCCATCTTTCCAAACGAGCCCTCCAATAAACTATGACAGTATTGAGTTTGAAGAATGCGTATCCATTTTGGATTATAGTACTGCTCTTTCATAATTTATTTATTGCTTTCGGATTTGCAAAAGGTTACATTTATGCACATTGAGAATAGAAGATGATTGTGATTCGCAAACAAATCGGGGGTCTCCACATTTTAATATATTGAGAAAATTACAAAATATATATATAAATAAAAGGGGAATTTTTTTTAAGGTTCCTGGTATTAAGATTTTACAACATAAAGGACACTCAATATTTTCATAATGTCTAAGGTCCCTCAAGCTGATCCAGAGAAAATCAGTCCAGAGAAAATTGGTCCAGAGAAAATTTACATCACAGAGAAATTTCCCACTGTAAAATTCTCTAGACACATCACAGAGAAATTTCAAAATAATATTTTAGACAGTCAGTTGGAACTATCAAATGCATATTGATTGAAATACTAGTGACGTAGTTTGGTTGGAGACTCCAACAACTACAATCAAAGATGAACAGGTTACATTCTCACAAGAGATAACTACTGTGGAACATGTTCAAGAAGATATGTCTGTGTACATATATAGTCTGCAAATGGCATGAAAGATGAAACCTATTATCATACCCCACCAATATCAGGTCCACCACATTTGCTACCAATAGCATCTATCTCATTAATGAAAATGATAGAAGGTGCAAATGATCTGGATTATCTGTGTTTTAACCAAATTTCTGTGGACTTCGGAATTTCTCTCCAGAGAAATTCGGAATTTCTCTAGATTCTCTGTCTGTGTTTTAATCAAATTTCTCTGGACTTCGGAATTTCTCTCCAGAGAAATTCGAAATTTCTCTGGAGTTTGCTCGGGTGGGACGACTGTGTCTGTGTTTTAACCATGTTCGGACTCACTTGACCATTGAAACTGTTGAATGAGAGATTCAACAATTTGAGGCCAAACAGAGGAGGAAAATCAGAGGGAAAAAATGACTGATATAAAACCTGAGATAATTTCCTCTCCATATTCCTCTCTCTGTGAAAATGGATTTGCTTCCTCTACTTCAAGCAACTGGAACCCTTGTAGCCCTACTTCTTCCTCGGCGGCCAAATCCCACTCTTCCGAACCCTAGCGGCCATGGCCGACCAACATGGTCCCATCTTCACAATCTGACTTGGGTTCCGCCAAGCAGTCGTGGTGAGCAGCAACCCCATCTTCACACATCTCTCTCTCTTGCTCTGTGCAAGCGTCCATGGCTTGTTTCTCTGCAAATCAGCTCTGTGATCGACGCAGCAACGACTGGAAGAAACCCGAAGCAGAGCTGCTTGAGGAAGAAGAAGCTGGGTCTCTTGATATGGAGAGAAATAGTAGGCTCAGATTTTCTTCAACGAGAAATTATTCGGTGGATTGACTTGAGAGAGTTCATTTTCTCTGTGATATATTGGTGTGGAAGTTGAAGGACTTTAGACATCATAATATAATATTGTGGATCTCTTCCATTACTAAAATTGAAAGAGGGACCTTAGGCCAATTTTTCCTAAATAAAATTTTAATTTTATAATTTAAATTGTAATTTTATTTTCATTTTACCTTGAGTCATAACCAATATAAAAATGAATTATAGCTATAACATCACAATAAATAATAACTAAACATTAATTAATATTATAATAAATCATAATTAAAAATTACAAATATTAAAGTGCGTATTATAAAAATTTTCATACATAACATGTCACGATATCTTACTGAGAAACATTTTAACAATGCTTGTTTAATTAATGATCCAAACCGATCACCATTTAAAAAAAAAATTCAAAATGAAACTAGTTACATCTATTAGAAACGATGATTTTATTTCAGGGGATATATTAAAGAGTTGTTTCAAGTTTGCTTATTTAATGTATTTTTTAACTTTTTATAAAATATATATATATATATAAAATAAGAGATGATCACTCAAATAAATACATTTTTTTAGATTATTCTTAGGTTTCGTTTGAGAAGCCCAACTTGGGATTTTTTTAGTTATTTTAATCACAAAAAATAAAATAAATTTTTTAGTTCAATAAGACAAAATATTATATCAAATCTATAATCATTACATTCTTTCTTTCACAAAAAAATCAAAAAAATCAAAAATTCTTTCCAAACGAGACTTTTTAGCTCCAAACTAAAACAGTTAAAAAAATTAAAAAGCCAACTCACTTTTCAAACAAACTTTAAATTACAATTTTGCTTTTGTTCTTGTTTCCTATTATATGAATATTTTAATTGAACTATTCTAACAACAGGGGACGATCTCTCTAGTAATGATGAGGAGAATCCTCCTGAGCTAAAATCGAATTCTCAGCATAATTACCGTTGGTTCGAAAAGCTTTACTACAAAGCCAGTAGTTTCATGAAGAGCCTGCTCATGACAACGATTGCTCCACTCAACTATGGTAAAGGTAAATTCTAGCATACACCCATTCAGAACGCGTATATTTTAGATAACGTAATAATAATTTAATATAAGACTTATTTCAAATTATATAAATAATGTAAAATCTATTATTTTAAGTAATATACTTATTATTTAATTTTTTTAAAATTGAAATAAATACATTTATTTTTTTTTGACAATTTGCATTGCTTATTCATTCTTATGTAAAAAAAATATATTATTTTATCTCTTCTCAATATTATTCTCAAATTTTAATTTTTATCTTTGCACCATTAAATTTCTTGTTGATGCATATTTTAAAAAAGTAAGTTAATATTTCTCACATAATTAAAAAAATTAAGAAAAATAAATATAAAAGTAAAAAAAAAAAATTTACCTCCTCCATGGTTATCAACATTAATATTAACCTTATATGCACTAAATTTAATTTACCCTATTAAATATATATGAAATTATTATTTATTATTCATAAGTTTTTTCAAAATATAAATATAATTTCTTAACTCTATTTTTTTCCACAAGTTTTTGAACCTTTATAGAAAAAAATAAAATAATATATAACCATTAATGAAGGTGAGAAATTAATTCTAAGATTTCATACTCCTTCAGTCCCTATAAACTAATTTTAATTTATTGTGGGGTGATTATTGTTAACACCATAAATCTGTAATTTTTATTATTATTTATTATTTATATAATTGCAGGACACGTGGCATCCTCTTATTCATTTGGAAGTTAAAAGAAGTTATAGAGATAATGGAGAATATGAAGGACAAAGTGGATGAGTGAAAGGACAAAGTGGATGAGTGGAATGACATATGGCAAGACAAGAATGAATATGGAAGAAATGGGTAGTTACTAAGTAGTTATTGCTGTATTTTTTCTTCTATAAATAGACATTAATGGCTACATTGTAAAAGAGCCAGAACTTAAATAAAAGACAATTGATTTCAATATTTCTTGTTATTTTCCTTATCTTAGGAGTAGTTTAACATAGATTTATATTTCGAAGCATTTATTTTCAGCATTTCCATTTCGAAGCATTTTATGCACTTTCTTTTCGAAGCATAGGAGTAGAGGTAAGTAATTATTACTTTGATTGTTCACTCAATCATCTTTCTCCGTCCCTTTTTCTTCTTTTACTTTTTCTTTTCTCTACACTTGGCAAATTTGAAATCCTCTTCGTTGAGACAAAAGAACCGTCAACACAATCGCTTGATAATTGGCTTGAATTTAATCTGTAAGGATTTTTCAATCCTTGCTGGCACGCTCGCATTTATGATATTTTCCTTCGTAGGAAAAATAAGCCAACATTTTTTGGCACGCCCAGTGGGACAGCTAAGTGTAAGAAATGACAAACGATTTGGATTTCGCCATTCGAACTTGTCAATATGAAATATATTGGCGTGAAAGAGAAATTTTGGATCTTCAAGAAGAGATCCATTTTCTTGATGAAATAAACTTTCATCCCTTACAATATTATTTGGTGGACGAAAAAAGACACCATTTAATTGGAGAAATTCATCAACTTGATATGGAAATTCGCCAATGGAATGATGAGTTATCAACTCTCACTACCAAGTCTTTAACTGAGGCTTTAATGGTCGGAATTGTTGAATTTTTTCTGAATTTTTCCATGGTTAAAAATAGTAAAAGCAAAGAATTGATTTCATCAATGGCTCGGGGGGTTTAAGAGTTCGTTTTAAAAGAGCCAAATTATGAAATTAACAGAACGAAAGAGCATGTTCTTGAGCCAAATTTGGCTAAGAATGATGTTCCATGTATGAATCGAGGGGTCCAAAAACCAAATTTTAGAGAGTCAAGTCATGAAAATAATATATCTATGGGTAATTTTCATAAGCCATTAATGGCTAACATGGAAAAACAACCCACTTTGCCAAATAATTATGAAAACCTATTCGGCAAAAGTCATGTTTTTAAAACAAACATGGTCAAGAATAATGAACAAGCCACTGTTCATGAATTCAAAATTTTTGACATTTTTCAAAATGTCAAAAAGTATGAATTTTCATGGTCACACTATACCATGACTTTTGGTGTTCAAAATCCTTTTTGGATTTGTGGTTCACATCAAAATATAATTATGATGATGTGGCTAATAAAATTAACAAATTGTTCTTATGAGTTCGAAGCACTAAGAACAAGGGATGACCATTTAAAATGCATGAACTTGGCTAGAAAAAGCCTGTGCATTTAAATAAATGGTTGAGAATGGCTTATCTTTTCAAATTAATGGCCAGTTGTTTGTATGTACACAATCAAAGCATCGAAGATACATTCGAAGCATCAAGAGTTGTTTCGAATGTTGATTACTTCACATTCGAAGCTGTATAAAGCTTTGAAGATACATTCGAAACATCAAGAGTTGTTTCGAAGGTTGATTGCTTCACCTTCGAAACTGTATAAAACTTTGAAAACTTTCGAAATGTGTACATCTCTTCAAATATATGTTAAATGACAATTAGTTAGTTGTCAAATAATGCCTGTTTTTGGCATCATAAGTTGGCTCGAAGAACAACAGTTTTGGTGTCTTCGAAGAATTAATAATTGGTTCGAAGCACAAAATTAATATTTTCATTAATTCTGTGTGAACCAGAACATATAAGTTTTGAATAACCACAATGTTGGCCAAAAACAGCTCTGAAAGCCGTTTTGCCATAAGTTGCTTCGAAAGCCGTTTTGCCATAATTTTGTAAGCTTCGAAGCACTCTATCTTGTATCAACAACAGCTTCGAAGAAATAATAATGGTGGTTGTGAACCTTCGAAGCTTTGTCGAGTATTTTTGAGGATGTAATTCGTCTTTGGTCGGTTCCATCGACCTTCGAAGAATGATTTTGGTCCTTTATATCACTTTCGAAGCTTGTTACTAGTAATAATTCGAGTCATCTTGTCATAATTTCATATTCATTCGAAGCACTTTATTGGTGTTGTTACATCATTCGAAGCACTTTGCTGCTTAGGTTAGTCATGTGCTTGGTTCGGCCCTTCAAAAATTCAAATAAACAGCATTTTTAAGGGCCGCGGGGGGTAATGTTAACACCATAAATCTGCAATTTTTATTATTATTTATTATTTATATAATTGCAGGACACGTGGCATCCTCTTATTCATTTGCAAGTTAAAAGAAGTTATAGAGATAATGGAGAATATAAAGGACAAAGTGGATGAGTGGGAGGACAAAGTGAATGAGTGGAATGACACATGGCAAGACAAGAATGAAGATGGAAGAAATGGGTAGTTACTAAGTAGTTATTGCTGTATTTTTTCTTCTATAAATAGCCATTAATGGCTACATTGTAAAGGAGCCAGAACTTAAATCAAAGACAATTGATTTCAATATTTCTTGTTATTTTCCTTATCTTAGGAGTAGTTTAACATAGATTTATATTTCGAAGCATTTATTTTCAGCATTTCCATTTCGAAGCATTTTATGCACTTTCTTTTCGAAGCATAGGAGTAGAGGTAAATAATTATTACTTTGATTGTTCACTCAATCATCTTTCTCCGTCCCTTTTTCTTCTTTTACTTTTTCTTTTCTCTACACTTGGCAAATTTGAAGTCCTCTTCGTTGAGGCAAAAGAACCGTCAACACAATCGCTTGATAATTGGCTTGAATTTAATCTGTAAGGATTTTTCAATCCTTGCTGGCACGCTCGCATTTATGATATTTTCCTTCGTAGGAAAAATAAGCCAACAATTATATATTTTTTACTTTTATATTTATTTTTTAATTTTTTTAATCATGTAAAAATATTAAATTTCATTTTTTTAATTATGCAAGGACTAGAAGTTTAATGACCCAAAGATAAAAAATAAAATTTGAGAATAATATATGATAGAGAAAGGATAAAATAATAATGTTTGTACATATGAATAAATAAGAGCTTTGCTGAGCTGGTGCTGGATAGGAAGGTCGACCAGTCAGATGGTTTTCTCAAGTTTAGAAGAGCCTTGCTGAGTTGGGAATCAGATGAGCTGATTAGTTTGGAGGCTTGGTTGAACTCTGTTGGGTCTGGATCTTCAGATAGAGATGACTGTCTACAGTGGTTGGCTAATACTTCTGGACAGTTTTCAGTCTCTTCCCTGTATTCTTTGTTGATGCCTTTCACTCCTCTATTGGTTTCTAAGTTACTTTGGAACAATATTTACCCCCCAAAAGTGCAGTTTCTTGGATGGTTGGCGTGGAAGGAAAAACTTAAGACTTTTTCATTTTTGCAAAGAATTGGGGTTTTAGGTCCTGAGGCTTCGGTCCTATGCATATTTTGCAGGAGGGAGGTGGAGTCAGTGTCCCATATCTTGCTGTGGTGTCCTTTTGCTTAGAGGGTGTGGTCTTGTTTACTGCAATGGTGGGGGCTACATTGGGTTATACCTCGGAATGTGGAGAAACTTCTTAGCTGGCGGAGTGGTTTTAGGTGGGGTAAATTTACAAATTTGATTTGGCAGGCTATACCATTGGCTGTATTGTGGTCATTATGGAAGCTCAGGAATGAGGTTGTGTTCCAAAGTAAGCAAGCAAATCTGGTGGAAGTGTGCGATTTGATCAAATTCAGAATTGCCATTTGGGTTAAGGCTCATTCCAGTGATGGGTTTTACTCTGTGCAGGAAATTGTTAATAACGTCCAGCAGCTCAGAGGTCATTCTTAGCTTCTTCGTATTGGATGCTTGCTGGATGTTCTGATGACTGATTATTGCTGGATGGTTGTATCTAGATGCTGGTTCTGTTGTATATTGTTGTCGGTGTTGAAGCTTGAAGGGCAATTTGATTGTTAATGCTGCTGTCTGTGGTTGTTGTGATGCTAGGTTGTTGATTCTGCTTTGATGCTTATTGGAATTTACTGTTAGTGGTAATAATCTGATGTGGCAAGCAATTTTGGCTCAATGGGTTATATTTTGGAATATTCTCGGTAGCTACTATGGTTGTTGCATTTTTTTTGTACTTTGAATTGGATCAGACATTGTATGAGGTGAAGGGTGTTTACTATGGCATTGTGGTGGCAGTGTTCAGGGATGCCATGTGCTGGTTTTGTTACTGGTGCGGGAAGCCCTATGCTGGTGTTTTGTTGTTTTGCACTACTGTTGCTGGTCCTATTGTTGCTGGTTTTTCTTGTTACTGGTGTTTGCTGTCATGTGTAGTAAAAGTGTAATTGGTGCACTCTTCAGTTTGTCAACAGTCCTGACGCTGCTATCTGGTGTTGCTATCTGTTGTTTTTGCGACCTGGTGCTGCTATCTATTGGTGCTGCTTGTTAATATCTTGGGTGTTAAATACTTAGTGCCTTTTCGTGTGGCAAGGAGATAGATGGTGTATGTCTTAGAAGGTGCTGGTAGAGTATTCAGGGGTAGGTGTTGGCAGAGTTGGTAGGTTGCTATTGCTGCCAAGTTTTGCTGGTGGTGGAGCTTGTTGTAGGTGTTTTTTGGCGGCCTTTCTAGTTTCCTCTGTTTTCGATTGGTATCTCGCCAATCAGTGGGTTTAGTGCTAACAAATGATTGTGCTTCCTTCTTGATGCCAACATAGTTGGGATTGTGGAGTGATAGCTATGATGTTTTTGCACTTCCCTCTTTTATTGATGTGTTTGGGTGCTTGTTCTTGCTCTTTCATCAATAAAAGTTTCATTTTTCTTTGCTAATCGAAAAAAGTAATGCAAATGTTTTGAAAAAATATAAATTCATTTATTTCAACTTTTAAAAAAAATCAAATAATAAGTGCATTACTTGAAATGAAAAATTTTACATTGTTTATATAGTATGAAATAAGTCTTATATTAAATTATTATGATATTATCTAACATTAATTTTAGAGAGATTGTTTATTTTTAAATATTTTATTAATAAAAAATTAGTTTTTTTTTCCATTAAATGATTTAATAATATTTTAATAATTTAAGATTTTTTTTCCTCATAATTTAAATATTATATTAAATTATTAGGAAATTACCCATTTGAATAGATAAAGTATCTAAACGGTAATTTCATCATTATTGATATGGTATCAGCATGACACAAACAAATAGCCTAACGGAGAATAACAGTGAGGGAATCTTTATAATAGTTTCAAAAGTAAAGTATGTTAGTGTAATTATTAAAATTATAGAGAAAGTTCTTGTAATTGTAAAAAATCTCAAGAAAAATAAGTATAATTTATCCATTTATTTTTAATCATATTTACCAACTCATATGTATGCATTAGAAATAGACAATAGTAATAGACCTATTATATCACAGATGAAATGATGATTAAACTGTGATAAAAAACAGCAGGTGTAAACTTTTCTCAAGTTTACTTGACAGTAATGATTGGACTTGTTGAGATCTACCATAATAATAAGTTATATTTTATGTAAAAATTAAATTGATGAAATAATTATAATCTTTTAATTATATATATTATATATAGAAATATAGTTGAATTGAGAGCTTATCACAATGGAGTAGCTCATCTGTAGACTGCTCTCTCTATATCGGATTGTTTTGATTTTTGTTGTAGAAAGGTCATATAATCTCATATTAGTATTTACTTGTCATGGGTGTGAGTGTCGGTATATATTGTGTGTGAAAAAGTTAAATTTGAAATAGTTGTTTAAGTTTAAATCAATTGCAATGGTTATTAAGTTTGAACGGTGATGCTAAGAACCCCCAGTGACTGGGCACCCCCAGTACCCCTAGTGCCACATGACACACTGCCAGTGGCTGAAGTCCAAAAAAAAAAAATTCAGCTAATCAACAAGGACCCAGCACCCCCCAGTGCCACATGGCACACTGCTAGTGGCTGAAGTCCAAAAAAAAAAAAAATTACAGCCAATCAGCAAGGACCCCAGCACCCCACTGGGGGTCCAACGCATTTTCCAAGCTTGAAATAGTTAAATTTGCTTAAAAATTATTTCAAGTTTAAAAAAAAAGTAATAAAGCTTTGAAAAATAAGTGTTTTATTTATATCAAAATTGTTAAATTACATTTTATCCTAATATATGACCAAATATGTAGTTAAGAGTCAAAATGAAAAAGATGATAAAATATAAAAGGAATAAAGTGTAATTTATCTTAAAATTATTTTGAAAAGTTAATTAAAAATTGACTTTTTAATTTTTTCTAACTTTTTTTTTTCTTGAAAAACGTATAAAAAAATAAAAAAAAATAAAGAAATGATATTACTCAAAATAGATTAAAAATTAAATTGACTTTTAACTAAGATTTCAAAACATCCCTTAGTATATATATATATATATATATAATTTCACATTATTATAATACAGTTAATGTTTGCTATATGTTGTTAGGACTCTCGTGGAAAATGATTTTATTTCCAAAACGATTACTGGAGTTGAAAACAAAGCACCTATACTTTGTTAAGATCGTGAATGAACTTGTTGAACATACTTCCCCTTATGACTATAAAGCATAGGGCTGGGTAAAGAATTCGTAAAATTCGTAATTCGATTAAGTTCAGTCTAATTCGATAGATTTGGATTGATTTTTTGAATTCGTAGTTCAGTTTCGGATTGAAGAATAAGTGTTTCGGATTGAATCTCACGGTTCTGGATTGGAACCGATTCGAACCGTATACAAATAGTCTATATTTTTATTATACATCGTCCCTCATAATATCTTCTTTTATTCTATATAAAACATAAACTCAAACCTAAACCCGTATAATATCTTCTTTTATTACTTTTGTTTGTTAGTTTTTAATTTTAATTTATAATGGTCTAAATTTTTATGGTAAAATCAGTTTTCTTATGGTCGTTTAAATTTTAGAATAGTATATCGCTATTATAAAAAAACATATTACTATTGTGGAACTATTATAGTACTATATTTATGTTTTTATAAAATTAAAGTGTTATATATATATATATATATATATATTTATTATTCAATTATGTGAATCCGTGATCATAAACCGATCCAATTCGTGTTTAAATGGATTAGTTCGGATTGGTTTCATGATTTAAACGGATTGAATTGGTTTCAATGTTTTAAGAACTGTAAATAATAAATTGATTCTTATTTTACCTCAAGAATAATGCTTGGGAGCACTAATTAGTGCTCCCACTAATTAGGTGGCAGTGGGTCCTGCTATTAATGATGTGATGTTTTGGTCTTAGAGTTGTATTTTTTTTTTTTTTTTTTACTTTTTTTAATGCATTAGTGCTATTAGTGGTGATGTTTTTAGTGGGATGAATCATTGTTGTTTACCTCAATCTAATTCAATCCAGACCATGCTCATTCCTAAGAGCATCTACAATGGTTTGCCATTGGAGCTGCCATTGCTATATATAGCGGCTGTCATTGAATTTTGATGCTCCAATGGCAAAACATAGCAGCTGCCAAATTTGAGAAATGCCAAAGCTTGTGTCAAATTTGACACAAGCTTTGGCAGCTGCCATTCATGCCAACTCAGCAAAAAATCAACGGTTTCAAAAATTATTCATCAAACAGATTCACAGATTCACAGAAAAAAAAATTACAGATTCAGAATTAGAAAACATGAAAACGGATTGAAACATGAAAATTACAGATTCAGAATCATAATTAGAAAATTCAATTAAAAAAAAACTTGTTAAAAAAAATTCAATTGAAAATTCAATTAGAAAATTCAATTACAAATTCAATCAGAATTATAAAATTTAATTAGAAATCAGAAGAAGATGAAGAAATAAAAAAAAAAAAGAGAAAGATTGAAACACTCAAACCCATCTACACATTTGTAGCAAATCCAATTGGAGCAGAGACACATTCCACAATTAGCAGCAAATCCAATTGGAGCAGAGACACATTCCACAATTAGCAAACCCATCTACCCATCTACACATTCCACAATTAGCAGCAAATCCATAAAGTGGCCATATGTAGAAAATTCAATTAAAAAAAAAAGAGAAAGAAAACAGAAGAAGATGAAGAAATAGAAATATTACCGTTGGAGCAGAGACTCCATAGAAAGATTGAAATCAAAGCTCTGTCAGATTGAAACACTCAAACCCATCTACACATTTGCTAACAAACCCAACAACAAATAGAACCCATAAACCCATAACCTTCCTCATAGCTGTGTCAATCAATCCCACCCAAAAAATCTCAAAAAATCTGAAAATCTAAGCAGAGATCTTTGAAACCGAGATCAGTGGAGAGAGATCGGCTTCATCGATGGAGACCGAGATCAGTGGAGAGAGATCGGCTTTGTTAGGGTTTGATTTGGAAGATTTGAGGAGAGGAGATGAGAAAAGAGGAGAGAGAGATGAAGATCGGTGAGGGCGAGAGAGAGAGAGAGAGAGAGAGAGCTTGGTGTCATAGATAGATAGATACATCTCAAACAGGAGGGTATATAGGAAGATAGATAATGCACGGATTGTTCTAGATATATGGATGGATGAGCCGTTGGATTATATAATCCAACGGTGCTATTTTGTGAAAGTAATGCAACGGCTCTTTTTCTTCCTCTTTCAAAATAGTTATAAATTAACGGGCATTTTTTTACAAACGGTCATATTTTATATTTCTATAAATAAAAACTTTTAATCTCAATTTCATTTCACACCAAACATTTTAAATTTCATTTTTCTTTTCTCTTCTCTTTTTTCTGAATTTTATTTCACACCAAACTTCACAAATTATTTTCTTCTTTGTTTTTTCACACAATCACTATGGAAGGTTCATCAAAAATGAAAAGAGGAAAATCATTTACCACTCAAGAAGATGTGGCAATTTGTAGAGCTTGGTGTCACATTACTGAAGATCCAATCGTTGGGAATTCACAATCTCATGCTCATTTTTGGGGAAGAATTTTTGAAAATTATTGTTCATTGCAGAATGATCACTCAAGAACACAAGTGTCTATCTCATCTCGATGGGGTGTAATCATGAAATGTTGTAACAAATTTCGTGGGTGTCTAGCGCAAGTCGAAAATCTACATCCAAGTGGGGCGTCACAAGTTGATATAGTAAGATTTCATTTTCATTTATTATGTTAGTTTTTTTATTTTGTCTTACATAAAAATTAACTGATTAATTAATTTAATATTTTATTGATATAGATGCTTCAAGCAAAACTGTTATACCATCAAGATGAAAACAAACATTTTCTTTTTGAACATTGTTGGCCAATCTTGCAAAACAATATTAGGTGGCAAGATGTAACTCCTACGAACACGGTGAAGTCAAGAATACATACACCGTTTTCCCCTAATTCAACCCCCGATTCTCCTATGGATAACTCCATTTCTCTTGAAGATGACACCAGTCCAAGTGTTGGTAACAATCCAACCGTCGGTGAAGGTAGTGTCTCTGCAAGGGGTAAAAGGCCCATGGGTAGGAAATCTGCAAAAGAATTATTTCGAAAAAATCAAGTCGCTCAAGCTGAAGTTCAAAAAATGAGCACACAACTGGACACATTTAACCAATACCTTGCTGAGAAGGAAAAGAAAAAAGATGAAAGAGAAGAAAAAAGGATTCAAGCACTGCAGGAGATGAAAGAACTTGAGATGAAAAAACATGACTTCGAGATCATAAGACAAGAACATGAGATGAAAAAACATGACTTCGAGATCAGAAGACAAGAACATGAGATGAGAAAGGAAGAACACCAAATAATGACTATGTCCTCAAATGTGAGCAGCCCAAATTTTTATTTCCCCCTACCTCCTGATGAATAATTACGGGATAAATGTTAGTCTTTATTTTTTGCAATATCATTTTTATTTTTGATGTAATTGTTAGTCTTTTTTTATGTAGTTACGGGATAAATGTTAGTCTTTATTTTTTGATGTAATTTTTAATGAAATTCCATGTTGTTTTAAGAAACATTTTTGAGTATTTTGTACTTCACAATGTAAAAAAAGACATTAACTAACATTAAAAGACATTGTAAAATAAAAAGACATTAAATGAAGAACATTTTATTGGAATAAAAAGACATTAACTGACATTAACTGTCATTAAAAAGATAAAATGCTGGGTTAATAATGGATGGTTGTTAGTGGTTGGTTGTTGATGGATAATTGGTGATTGTTTATTTTTTATGTGTAGTTAAAAAAATTTATTAAATATGTAGTGATATGTTTTTTGGTGGGGTGAATTAATCAAACAAATTTTGTTTTTTTTCCAATTTTTCATTTTTTTTTATTTTTTATATTTGTCTAATTTTTTTAACAAACAGATAAAAAAATGTCACAAAAGACAAAAAATAAATAAAAATAAAATCACAAAAAATCTATATCCAAACAACACCTACAAAGTTGGAGGGAAAGTTGGTTGAGATTTGCCAAAAATAGCAAATGACCATTGGAGCACCATTACTATAATTTGGTAAAATAATACTATTCATTGCCAAATTATAGTAATAACAATCCCAATATAACAACAACCATTGGAAATGCTCTAATAAAGCGACCGGAAGCGAACCCACGTCACGCTATGAGATTGATGCCACGTTTGACTTCAATGTAGTTTCCAATCAGAATCGTGATGTCATGCTTCGCATCATTTTTAGTCAGAGCCACTGGGACACCAGCCAAGATAACCAAAAGAAGAAGAGGTAAGGATCCTATAGAGTTTTTTTTTTTTAAGTTTTTAAGAGTGATATATTGTGTGGTTGAAATTTAATAATAAGTTATATTAATTTTTTAATATTAAATTTCAATGACATAATGCACCACTTTAGAAATTTTTTTAAAAAAAATACTCTAAAAAATTCTTGGTGAAAGAAGAAAGGTATTCCTTGGTTCAAAATCTATTGTCCATTAGTAAAACTGACTCAAAACTATTCTATATATATATTTATATTTATATTTATATTGAATTTTAATAAATAAAATATAGGTTTTGTTTAAAAAAAGTAGTTTAGATAGAAAATAAATAAAAATATTAAAATTTAAATTGACAAAATTAAAATTTTAATTTATTACAATGGTTAAATTTTGAAATTTTTTTATTATAGTTTTATTGAATTGAGGATGTTGTTGTGCTTAAAACAATTGTTGCGAGCTAGGGGTGGGCACGGGTTGGTTGAGGTTACAGAACCTTCAATTCGTCATCCGTCCGCCAATTCAGCAGATGTGTATTGAGTGGATTGATGGATTGGTGGATGGATGCGAATCGGTTTGGCGTTTTATAAATTTTCAACGTAATTCAACTTGTACACTTCCTAAAAAAAAAAAAAGTATTACAATTAATGATTTAAAAAAAGTATTACAATCACTGCATGCCTCATCCAAAGAAAAAAAGTTTGAAACTTTAGAATATTACAATCATTGTATGCCGCATTCACATATTACAATCACAACATGCCTCATACACATAAAGTATTACAATTTATGATTCTTAAAATATAAAAACAATTCAAATCACTAGAATTATGAGCATAGTATCAGGAGAGATTGTATGTCTCTGTATAGTTACATCTATATCTGTTTTTGAAAATAAAAACCAACCAGCATATATCATATATCATTTTTTTTTTTTTGATTTTTAGAGTTAGATTTAAAAATAAAAAATATAGATAAATAATAATTTTCTTCAATTCAAAAAATATATTCAAGCTGAAAACTCTTTTGCAACAGACTATATTCAACAAAATATTTAAATTCTTTTTCAATTGAAAACACAAATAGAATACCAAAACAAATTAAAAACACAAAGTTTTACAAATTATTTGGGGTGCTCGCGATGTGACAGTTCGGTTGCGGCCAAACAAACTTCGAATCTGTCATCCGTCTAAAACTAAGCGAATTGGAAAAAAATTAATTCGCAACCGTCCACTCATCATCATGCATCCGTCCAAAATGCGATGGATTAGTTCGGTTTGATCGATTTGGACGAATTAATATATCCACTGCTCATCCCTACTCCGAGCTAATGTGATATCTTTTACTATTTTTGGTTTTTTTTTTTTTTTATAATATCATTATGTCTTTTCTCTAAGCTCCGCATGGCAAATAGAAACAAGAGTTTGGCATTATATAATTTGGATAATTAGCAGATCATGAGGTGGTGAGATTGTTGAATTCATGTGACAGACGATCAAGATTCCTACAAAAGCAACGAAATGGAGAAAAGAAAGATAGGTGATCACTGCTTGTTTCTTTCCTTTGCTCTAAAATTTTTTTAATACATGTTTCCCAAGGCAATGACCATCTTTGTCAATTATTATTATTATTTTTTTATAATAATTGAGTGTTGAGATTAGTTTGTGCCTAGCTTAATTAATCAATGACTTTTTTAAAAATAATTACATATTAATAAAAAAAAATTTGTATGATTTTAATCATTAAAGCGGGTAAAGGCTATTACGATATATAATTATTTTTCAAAAGTACTATTCACTGGGGGTGTTTGTTTCAACTTTTCAGAGCCAATTTATAGCTTTTAGCTTTGAAAAAGTTATTTTGGACTGTTTGGTTAAACTTATTTCAAACAGTTTCTGATTCTAACAGCTTATTTTAACTCAAAAAAAGCTAATTCTGAGAAGCTGCTCAACCCTTACTTCTGATTATCACCTTCTGCTGTGGATATGTTAATTTATGGTTATACTCTTAATTTTTTTTTATTTTTTATTTTTTTAAAAATAGAAAAAGACTCAAATGGACTATAGATTATTATTTTTTTTTTATGAGAAATGTAGACAAACAAAAAATAAAAATTAATTGAAAAAGCTATTTCACTGCTTATTTAACAAACACTACTCAGCAACTTAAATCTATAATCCAACAGCTACACCAAACAAATTAACAACTTCTGATTAAAGTCATAATCTATAATCTGTTAAGCTATAATATATAAACTGTTTTAACAGCTACACCAAACGGGGCCACTGTGTTTGGTTTCAATTTTTTGGAAATTAAGTTTTTTGTTTTCTTTCTTCTTTTTTTTTTGTGAATATTTTTAAAATTTTAAGCAATTTTTTTTTTACTTTTTTAGATGTATTTTACTAAGATGTATCTAAAAAATAAAATATTTTAAATAATCAATCCATACACAAGAATACAAAAATGTATTGAATTAACATATTTTTGGTATTTAATGAATTTTTTAAAGATTTTTTTATAAGTATTATTTATGTTAAGCGTATCTAAAAATTTTAAAAATTACTTAAAAAAAAACGAAAAACAAAAAAAAATTAATTTTCTGAATAGTAAATCCTAAAAACCCAAACCAAACAAGCTGATTATTTTTTATTTCGCCTAATATCTATTACATAATTAAAATTTTAGATAAATTACACTTCCACCCCTAAAATATTATCCCTTTCTCACCTTACTACCTAAAATATATTTTTTCTCACTTTAGTCGTTCACCTATTCATTGTTTCCTAGTTTGGGCCAATTTTTAACGTCTATTAGTAAACTCGATCGTAGCCCGATCCTAGCCCAATCCATGCCCACGGGTAATTCATGAAAATTTGGAAAAACAATTCTAGCCCAAAATTATAAAATACAAAAAATTTACCCCTCCTCCCTCTTCTTCCCCACATTGCTACCTTGGCCACCACCACCTATTGCACCTCCACAACACAACACAACCTATGGCACCTGCCGCACCTCCACTACTGTAACACCACCTCATGAAAATCAAGTGGTATAATGGAAATCTATATTGGCAAAATATTGAAATTCCGAGATTTTTCTTGCTGCAGGTACACCGATAATAATTGCAACTGTTAATGTACACTAAACCTAACCCACTACCCTAACCCACTACATTCACTCCACTAAACCTAACACACTTACCATCTCCACTACCACCCACCACCTCCACTACCATCCACTACCACCACTCACTTACCTCACACCTCTCCTATATAATAGCTTGTAACATACAAATCAATATAAATCAATCAAAATATCAATCAATAATACATTTATTTTACATGGTATCAGAGCTAGGTTGAGAACCTAGTATTTTCGTTCCACCGGCGGGCGGCAATCTCGCCTTGGCCGCCCGCCGGACAAACCCAAATCTCACTCACCTTGGCTGCTTCATGTTCTTCTCAGGAGATAAACTTGAAATGAAGAGTTTACCAAGGTTGCTGGATCTGATCTGATTAAGCCTTGCACTGTTCAAGCAAAAACTACATCTGATCGTAACACATACTTAACCCACTCCAAGATCTTCCCACACGCCGGAGCTCCAACATCACAGAGATCCTCTCTTCCTTCCCACTCCATACACCCACTCCATACACACCCAAGATCTTCCCACACCATGCACAAGAGACCCAGCTAACACACATCTCTCTCTCACCCACGGCTCTCACACACGCCACTCACCCATGCACACTCAGCCACCTCTCTCTCACCCACGGCTCTCACACACGCCACTCACCCATGCACACACCCAGTCACCATACACTTCTCACACACAGCCCAATCAGAGCTACACACACACACTGCCATCTCATTCTCTCTCTCTCGGCAAGCCCACATACACACTGATACACACACCATGGAAGTTTCACTGCAACACACACATAGAACACACACACACAACACCATTCACACACACGGTTTTAGAGAGAGAGAGCACACACACCATAGACAGCAAACATACAGAGCTCCCTTGCATGAAGGACACTGATACAGATCAACACACACACATGCATCTATTCTCGGGCTCTCTCACTCTCTCGGCAGTTTTGGGTTGGAGCTGAACACACACCACAAAAGATGAAGCTCTCTCATGGGATAAGGGATACTCAACATGCACTGATCTCTCTCTTCTCCCTCTGGGATGATACACGGCTGCACCAGCACACACCAAACAACCAGCACATGGGGGCACCCACTCACTCTCTCACTCTCTTTCCCTCTCATATTTTATTACTCTCTCTCTCTCCATCTAACCGAAGTCGCCCTCAAATTGAATATATATATATATATATCTATCTATCTATATATATTTGTTTAATAGCTGGCACACCCAACCATTTCTCTTCTTTTCTTTTTATTTCTTTCTTTGATTCTTCCAACTCCACTCACACACACACCCACGGGAGTGACTGACAGCCACACAGCCACCTTTTATTTTTTTTTTATTATTCCAACCCCACTCCACTTTCTCTTCTTTTCTTCTATATCTCTATATATCTATCTATATTTATTTTACTATATTGTACAGACCACCATCATCCTCCTCTTCTTCTTATTATTCTTATTATTATTATTATTCTTATTATTCTTTTTATTTTATTTTATTTTTGTACAAAAAAAAAAAAAAAAAAAAAAAAAAAAAAAAAAAAAACCAGGCAAAAGACACAACCTGATTTGCACCTCAATAATCTTACTTTCCTCGTGGGCTTGTTCCCACCACACTATTATACTATATTCTATTATTATTATTATTATTTACACAACAAAAAAAAAAAAAAAAAAAAAAAAAAACACAAAACAAACAACAAACAGCACAAAAAAAAAAAAAAAAAAAAAAAAAAAAAAAAAAGAACTTCACACCACACTCATTTTATTCATGTTGGGACTCACCCCGATCACCCTTTTACAAAACAAAAACAAAAAAAAAAAAAAAAAAAAAAAAAAAAACAAAAAAAAAAAAAAAAAAAAAAAAAATTTATAAATTTGCACAACACCCATCTTTTATTCATCTCAGGGATCAACCCCGATCACAATTTTACACCAAAAAAAAAAAAAAAAAAAAAAAAAAACAAACTACTACATCCACAGGCGCGGTTTTTCTCTACTCTGCCGCCGGTCTCTTCTTTTTGCCTCCGTCCTGGGCAGCCCTTGCCGGTGTTGCCTCCGTGTTTCCCACTCCACTGGGCATGATCAGTACTCCCTGCTCCTCCACTGCAGCATATGGCGGCCCTCCAAATCGGAACATCACGGTGGCCTTCCGCTTCAGCTCCTTGTTTTCTGCCCTTAGCACGCTTATCTCTGCTCGCGCATCCTTATACATGCGTTGGAGCAGAGCCAGCTGGGAGTTTAAATGCTGCACCTCATTTGTCCTACTCTGCAGCCGGTTCGACAAGTTTGTGACCGCCGTCATGCTTTCCACACATGCCTTCAGAGTATACTGATTGGCCTCCACATCCGACTGCACAGCCATTTTTTGCTCCACCGACTGCATCGGAAAGTTCAACGGAGCAAACCCAGTGGTGTTTGGTTGAGGTTCACGGGACACCGCACCTGCTATCTCTCTTGTGGACTCGTTGAGGTCGGGAAAGAGAGTGAGCAGCCCACGGGACGACGAAGCCATTTTCTGGGCAACAGCAACAGAGTGTTACAGCCTATCTCTCTCAGCAAAACGACCTCTCTTTCTCAGCAAAATGAAGACGTTTTCAGAGGTTTCTCTCAGTTTTTTCTGTCTCCGTTTCTGCCTCCTCCGCTTCGGTTTATAACGCCCATGACACAGAGACAGCCACGCGCATCGCGCGCCTCTTCTCGCCGACAAACTGGCACGCCTTTTCATGGCACGCCTTTTGATGCATTCGGGCACGCCTTTTGATGACACGCCTTTTGAGGATGCGGGCACACCTTTTGAGGGCACGTCTTTTGAGGGCTCGATATCTACATCCATGTATATTTTTTTTTTGGGCAGCCTATATACACACTCATACAGTGTCTTCTACACCGGTCAGCTTTCTCAATCCCTTTGTTTCAACCTCAAATAGGTTTCTATCTTCACACCTATTTGAGTTTGAGGGGGGGTTATACACAGTATCATGTATAAGTCGCTCATGGCGCACTCCCTAAGTCGCCCCCTTGGTGCACCACCACAACCTCTTGCTACATCGGTCCGACATGACCCCGTAAACTGTCCCGACATTGATTCCGGTCAGCTTCTACATCGGTCCGACATGACCCCATAAACTGTCTTCTCTAACGGTCCGACATGACCCCATAAACTGTCTTCTCCAACGGTCCGACATGACCCCATAAACTGTCTTCTACAACGGTCTGACACGACCACACAGTGTCTGCTACAACGGTCCGACATGACCCCGTAAACTGTCCTGCTACATCGGTCCGACATGACCCCGTAAACTGTCTTCTACAACGGTCCGACATGACCCCGTAAACTGTCTTCTACAACGGTCCGACATGACCCCGTAAACTGTCCTGCTACATCGGTCCGACATGACCCCGTAAACTGTCTTCTACAACGGTCCGACATGACCCCGTAAACTGTCTTCTACATCGGTCTGACACGACCACACAGTGTCTGCTTCAACGGTCCGACATGACCCCATAAACTGTCTGCTACATCGGTCTGACACGACCATACCGTGTCTCCTATCCTGTTTTATTTATCAGTTTATTTTTCTGTTTTGTTACTCTCTCCAAACTCAAGTTGGTTTGTGTCTAACCTCCTTGAGTTTGAGGGGGGCTGTTAATGTACACTAAACCTAACCCACTACCCTAACCCACTACATTCACTCCACTAAACCTAACACACTTACCATCTCCACTACCACCCACCACCTCCACTACCATCCACTACCACCACTCACTTACCTCACACCTCTCCTATATAATAGCTTGTAACATACAAATCAATATAAATCAATCAAAATATCAATCAATAATACATTTATTTTACAGCAACAAAGAATGGTATTGGTGAAATAGTAAGGGATATTCTTAACACTTTTCCTATGGCTATACATGACGTGAACTCAGAGGGAAAGAACTTGATGCTTTTGGCAGTAGAAAACAGGCAACTCCATATCTACAAATTGTTGCAAGATGGAAACCAGATAACAAATAATTTGTTCGATTATGTGGATGAAAATGGAAACAGTGTATTGCATCTTGCTGCAATTCTCAGTACTGATAGGCCTTGGCTCGATCCAAGTGTTGTGCTTCAAATGCAATGGGAAATCAAGTGGTACGAGGTACGGAGGCTAGCTTGCTAGTACATTTTATTAAAAACTAATATATATTTGATCAGCTGTCTAATGCTTCAACATGACTGATAATAGTTTTTTTTTTCTAATCCATACTGCAGTTTATTAAGAACTCTGTGCCGAAATATTTGCTGAATTACCAAAACGACAAAGGCAAGACACCGGAAGAAACCTTCAGGCAAGAACACAAAGAGCTCGTGAAAAGCGACACCGAGTGGCTAAACAAAGCCTCAGAGTCATGCACTATCGTTGCAACACTCATGGCAACGGTCGCCTTTGCCACATCGGCTAGCGTGCCTGGCAGCATTAATGGGAAAAACGGAGAACCCATTCTCAAACAACAACGCATGTTTGAGGTGTTTGCAAGCTCATCACTTGCAGCACTCTGCTTTTCACTAACAGCAGTGGTCATGTTTCTCTCCATTCTCACCTCTCGACACCAAATCATGGATTTTGGCACTGACTTGCCTAGAAAGCTCCTAATTGGTTTGACCGCGCTCTTCATATCCATGGCTTCTATGTTGGTATCATTTTGCGGTGGACATTTCTTCGTTCTCAGAGACGTGCTAGGAGACGCATGGATTGCCGAATATTTAGTTGTATTTCTACCCATTACAATTTTTGCCATGGCGCAATTACCACTCTATGCTAAGCTCGTCTTTGGTTCAATTAAGAAGGTACCTGGGAACGACTTAGTGGTTACTAATTAACTAGATTCTGTTTGTCTAACAAATATTCACGTATAAGCCATCTGTATGTGTGTGTTTTCAGTTCTTGTTTCCCAGTTTTCTTCCCTTCAGTTTGATGACCAATAAACATTGAAGTGATTTAAATAATATAATTCCCCATAATTTTGTTTAATATAATTGGCCAGGATGTGTTTTTCTGTTTGTTCATATCTCCATCAAGTACAATGGAAAAAAGTACTAACTACCCTTGTATAGGAATATTTTTAAAACCCGTGCCCTAATCCTAATGGCACACTTTAACATGGCCCTTAAAATTAATCACATATTACTCTGTTTGAAAAATTAAAAATGGATATTGGTGCGTTAAATGAAAAAAAAGTACCAAAAGGTATAAAGAAAATTATGACACTAAAAAGAAAAAGGCAAAAAATGAGATGCTATATATCGTTAGATGTATATTTTCCCACTTGTTTCATGGATTCGCACTATAATTGTCATGTAGAATGAATGCAATATGTACACATGACGTTTGACAAAATTCATAGCGTGACAAACAGCATTTCCTGCACACAAAAAAAAAGAAGAAGGGTTTTAAATGCTGTAGATTTTATTCAATAAAAGGGTTGGATTGCAATTTCAATGTTACTTCAATAATGGTAAACTTTGCACTGCAGAGAAACAGAGTACTCTGCTTTAATTTGATGCTGTAGGAAGTGTGATAACTTGGACTCTATTTTATTGAGATTTTTTATTTGTCCATACACCTCATTATGTTGATGCAGATGGAATTTTAATTGGGTGGAACTTTTTGTGTGAAGCATAGCAATTTTGATCAAACAAAATTTCGACATCATGCGACCAAAATGAAAGGGTGGCTTGAATCCTTAGCTTGTTACATTTGATTAGAATGTCTGTTCAAGAATGATTCCGGTAGATATTTGATAGTAAAAGAGAATATTTATTGTGGAGCAAAAACAAGGATAAATTCGTATTCAGAGACATGAGGGCTAAGGTTACATAAGAAGAAGAATAATCTATGATCAAACTATTCCTGGAAATTATTAAGGAAAAATCATACTCACAAATTCAATATTAGATCGGATATATTCAAACTGGGCGTCTACTCCAATCTAGTCCACCTATTTACAAATTCAATATTCAATCTAAAAAGCCTTAGAGGTAAGAAAGGCAAGTTTGGAGGCATGGTTCTCAAAATTGATTTGGAAAAAACCTATGATCGCATTTCCTGGGATTTCATCCACCACTCTCTTAAAGAACTCAATCTCAATCCTGATTGGATCACTCTCATTATGAACTGTGTGTCTAATGTTAATTCTACCATCATCTGGAATGGTGAGGCCTTACCCAGCATTAGTATGTGAAGAGGACTTAGGCAGAGGGATCCTCTATCCCTCTTTATTTGTTCTTTGCATGAAAAATCTGTCCAACATGATTAGAATTAAAACTAAAAATGGTGAATGGAAGGGCCTTCCAGCTTCTAAAAATAGCCCTCCCATTTCCAATTGGTTTTTTGTTGATGACCTTATCTTATTTGTTAGAGCTACTAGAAGAAGTTGTGATTGTATTATAGATGTTCTTTTTGAATTATGTGATATGTCTGGTCAAAAAATTAATTTTCAAAAATCAAAGATGTTCTTTTCTTCAAATGTCCCTAGAAGGAAAGCCACCTCTCTCAGCTTTCATTGTGGCATTTCTCTCACTGCTGATCTGGGTAAATACCTTGGCATTTCTCTCCTCCATAGCAGAGTTTCCAAATCCCAGTTTAAAGACATCCTTGACAAAATGGCCCAAAGACTCTCAGGATAGAAAGCTAAAAACTTGTCCCTTGCTGGTAGAACAACCCTGATTAAGGCTGTCACTTCAACTATGCCTAACCATCTTATGCAAACAATGGAAATCCCTAGGAAAGTTTGTGACCAAATTGATAAACTAAATAGAAATTTCCTTTGGGGTAGTACTGAAGCCAAGAGGAAAGTTCATCTTGCGAACTGGCAGCAGGTCTATAAAAGTAAGAAACATGGGGGTTTAGGTATTAGACAAGCCAAAGTCCAGAACTTTGCCCTTATTTCTAAGTTTGGTTGGAAAATTGCCACTAACTCTAAGCTGTGGTGTGAAGTTCTCAAAACTAAGTACCTCAAAACCTATTCTCTATCCAACTGGCCTACTAGGAGACAAGTCTCACATACTATCAAAAACAGAGATGTCTTAGATAGAAATATTAAATGGGATGTTGGGACTAGGGAGCATGTTTCTCTTTGGGCTGACTGGTGGTGTGGAGAACAACCATTATGCATGGCAATCCAGGGAGTCCACACTGGTGATCTAACCAAAGTCAGTTCCATTCTTAATGATGATGGAAACTGGGACCTCACTTCAATTCACAACCTGCTACCCCAACAGACCATTGATACCATTCTTAGAATCCATAGACCCAGGTATGTGATATATAATGACACACCTCATTGGAAAAGTTCCCCCACTGGTAAGTACTCTACTGCAGCAGCCTATCAAGCCTTATCAAACCAAGAAACAGATGGAGTTAACTGGCAATGGATTTGGAAATTAAAGGCCCCTCATAAACTGAGAACATTTCTCTGGCTTGTCATGCATGAAAGACTTCTAACTAATCATATAAGGCTCATAAGGAATGTGTCAGACACATATATCTACCCCAGATGTCATTCATCCAGAGAAGACATGCACCACTTATCCAGAAGCTGCACAAAAGCTAAGTCAATTTGGTTGAATCTGCAGAATTCTACTTGGTGGCAACACAGCAATAGTGCTACCTTTCAGGAATTGATTAAAACCAATATCCACAGCAAAGACCAAGTCAACAATATTCACTGGTCTATAGTTTTTTTGACAGCCCTATGGATCATCTAGAAAGAAAGAAACAGAGAAGTGTTCAATAATCTTACACAACCTCCTTACACCAGTGTTAACTCCATACTCTAAAAGGCTATGGAAACTCAGGAGGCTTTTCAAGCTATCTTCCACCCAAATTTTAAAGATCCTAAACTAATGCTCTGGTCTTGTCCTATTGCAGGCCAGCTTAAGCTCAACACAGATGGATGTTCCAAGGGTGATCCTGGCCAATCTGGATTTGGTGGGTTGCTCAAAGATGAAGTAGGTACCTGGGTTTAGGGATATTATGGCTATTTAGGTAACTGTACAAGTCTAGAGGCTGAACTTTGGGGCATATATAGAGGTCATACCATAATCATGCAGAAAGAAATGGCCAACATCCAAATCAAAACTGACTCTCAACTGGCTATGGAACTCATTCGAGACGAAGCTGGTGAGAACTCACCATATCGGGCACTCATTGAAGATGCAAACTTCATCCTCAGAAGATGTCAATGCACTATTGCCACAATTCCCAAGGAAGTAAATCATAGTGCAGATGCTATGGCAAATCTAGGAGTGAATCAACAGGAGTACCTCCTTTTTCTAGAAGACCCACCTAGTTCTATTTCCTCTTTGTTAGCTACTGACATGATTAATGTTGGTTCAAGAAGGGATTCTAATATCCCATGACTCTAGACTTGTAATCTGTTTTATCTCTTCAGTTGAATAAAAAAAAAAAAGGTGGTCACAGATCAGATTTGTGCAGTTTGCGGTTCAGTTTTGACCTGCCCGAATCTATGTGGTTTGGGAAAAAGTCAACCCGCAACCGCCCGCAGTGTGGTTTGCGATTTGTGCGGATAAGGTTCGATGATGTGCAGGCTGTTTGCAGTTTGGACTTTTTTCTTTAACAATCTATGAAGAATAGATTCAATTAATCAAATAATGTTCTGCAACATATTCAATTTCAATTAACAGTTTCAATTTCAATTAACATATTCAATTTCAATTAATCTAACAATCTAACAGATTCAATTTCAGATTAAATTAAAATTCAATAACAGATTCAATTAATCAAACAATGTTTTGTACAAGTCTATGAAGAACAGCAACAAATTCAATTTTAGATTCAATTAAACATAATCTAAATAGATTATGCCAAAAATTCAATAACAGATTCAATTAATCAAATAAGGATTAATATCATCATCAAACACAGATAACAATAACAAATTCAATTAATCGAACAAGGATTAATATCATCACCAAACACAGATATCAACAACAAATTCAAAGATCAAACAAGGATTTTGTTTATAATCCTTGAAAATTTCAAAGTTGAAGAGACACGATTAACCAACTGCATTAAAAAGAGAAAGGAACAATAGGGACAATAAGATCAACTTCTCAAATACAAAGGTCAAATGAGGCAAAAACAAAATAAAAATCAATCTATACAATTGGATTTACCATCTATCTATTCTTTCTCCAATGAAACATTTTTATGCTTGCCTACAACACTACACGTACATGTGATGTCAACATTCGCCATTTTCTTCTCTTATGCTTCATTGGTGAGATTTAAAAGCTCAACTTTTTTATACTATGTTTGAATTTTAAATTTATCTCAAAACAAAAAAGACAAAACAAAACAAAAAGAATGGAAAAATGGCCCAATAAATAGGATAACTACTTAGGAGGGAGTGAACATAAGTGTAGAGTTTGAATATCATTTTTCTAAATTCAAAAAAAAAATATTATATTTGATTCCTAGAAGACAACCAACTAGTTGAGACCCAAAAAAAAAAGTTGAATCTCATCTGTAAGTTCTTCCTCTGATGGAGTGTTCTCTCATTTGAATCTGTTGTGCATCTTGCGGGGAGAGAGAGAGAGAGAGAGAGAGACAAAAACAGAGGGATGCTTAGTTGAGAGTTGCCAGAGGGAGAGAGTCGATCTTGCTAAGGTCGATCAGGTAGAAAGAGAAGAGAGAGTGAGAGAAGATCTTGCGAAGATAGATCTTGCGAAAGTGGATACTGCGAAGGTGGATTAGTCGATCGGTGGATCAGGATCTTGCGAAGTTCTTGCGAAGGTCTTGGTCGATCGATGAGAGTTGCCGGAGAGGCAGAGTGGACGTCGATCAGTGAGTGAGAGAAGGTGGAAGAACGAGAGAGATGGAAGGAAAATGAGTAAGAGAAGAGAGCTAGGGATTAGGATTAGGGTTTGGTTTGTTTAGGCAGCGCAACCAAAAATAGGATATAGATCATAGATGAACGGTCCAGGTATTTTCTAAAAATATATTTATATATTCTAAGTGCGGGCGGGTTGTGACGGGTGCAGGTAAAACTCACAACCTGTCCGCAATCTGAATAATTGTTATATTTCAAACCGCACCCGACCCTATTATGTTTGCGAAACCGCCTACAGTGTGAGGGTCGGTTCGGGTATGGTAGTTTGTGTGGGCCGGATAACTCGCTATCCAGCCCTATGAAAAGGTTTTTTTTTCTTAAAAAAAGGAAACAGTTTGAAACCTGACCAACAATTTAGAAATAGACACCATGATATTACTAGGCCACAGAATTTAATGATAGCATGGATTGTTTGCTGGCATACAAATTACAACATGTGTAGAGTCAAATGAAGCCCACAGGGGCTACTATATACCAGTTCAAGTCTACAGGCCCATATCGGTGCTTGTCGTGAGAAAATATGGTAACAGTTGCAGTACATACAAACTTTTTTTTTTTATGGGAAATTATGCAAACTCTTTCTTATTGGACCCTTATTTGGTAAAACAGATAGTCCACTTTATTTTTCTTCATAAATCCTCTAAGAAGAAAACACATAATTAAATAAGGACAAAATAAAATATAATTTTTTTTCTCTTTCTTGGATAATATTACCAGAGTAACGTGTTATTGTCAAATAGACTAATTGTCAAACAGAGTAACATGTTACTATGAGATAAAGTGACATGTTACTATCAAATAGAGTAACATTTTACTGTTACTGTTTACATCAATTTTAACGGTAACATTCTTTTTTTTTTTTAAAGAATTTTATAGTCAATATAGATCTTATTTGATAAATCTTGATTAGTGAATTTTAAAAATATTAATTTTATTAAAAATCGATATCTACATCAAAAGTTATATTATTTTAAAGTTTAATATTTTGATAATAGTGATATTTGTTAGACTTTTCAAGGAAAACTTTTTGTGCTTGTCCTTAATACATTAAAATTTTATTATGTGAGGATTTTGACTAAATCTCCCTTTTTTTATAACATTTTTTTTTACAGTTTACATGCAATGAAAGTGGACCTCACATCATCACATGATATAAAACCTATTTTTATTGTGAGTAAGCAATAAAAAATATTGTAAAAAAATATGCAGTTGTAATATTACCCTCCAAGTAATTTGTTTGACATAGTCCATACCTTTCTTTTTATACCTGTCATTCAAAAATAAAAAATAAAATATAACGGTAATATCATCCTATATGGTGTCATAAAAAATTTAAAAAGCATAAAGAAGGTTAGGTAGACAGTTTTGTCGATCACTAATCTAACCCTATTGTGGTGCAAAGTAAAATTTCTAAAATTCAATATTTATTGTAGTAATCGAATCCTAACTTGACCGTGAGAGTGTATTGCTTAAAACTTTGATATGTGATATTTTCAATGTCATGTTTAACGCGGTTGGTGAACTGTTACAAACAAATAATGGTCTTGCTTACATTTGTCTCGTAAAGAGATTCTCTGTTTTCTTTTTCTCTCTTTGGAATAATTGTGTGAATAATCACTTTTGCTTTTTCTTTTTCTTTTTCTATATATGTTTTTTATTTACGTTTTGTTACTTTGTATCATTTTGTGTTGAAGAAGACATACAAATTTTCTATCGAACTTGGAAAAGAAAAAGAAGTGTAAAGGAAGGCTTGAGTAAGTAAGTGGCTTGCATCCTTTGCTGCACAATTCGATTAAAAAGCTAGCTATCAATTTGTAAATTTTTTTTTATTATTTATAACATTCATATATAATATTATAATGACATTCAATACATTACAATCATAATATTAAAAATCAAATATAATATATAATTGATACAAATAAACTCCCAAAATAAGAAAGAGAAACCCTAATAAATATAATATAGAGAAAAATAATAGAGAACTTACGTGTAGGTCCTAATAAGTGCATATGTCCTATGATAATTAATGACATTTTTTATCAAACACTATTAATTATTAAAGAATGCCACTAATTGTTAATTTTCAGTGATAGTTTAAAAAATTTGTTACAAAAAAGTCATTAATTATAAGTTTTAACGACAATTTAAAAAAATGGTTACAAAAAAATGTCACTAATTTTCAACTTTTAACGACAACTTGAAATTTTGTCACAGGAAAAAATCACTAATTGTAATTTTTAGCGACAATTTATAAAAACAGTAATAAAAAAAGTCATTAATTGTTAATTTTTGGCGACATATTCAAAAAATTGTAACAAAAAATTATTTTTAGTAACGATTTTATTAGAACTTATTTTTAATAGGATTTGATAGAAATTAAATCTAACTATTATGACCTATTAGTAGTTTATCTAAAATATAGTACCATCCATGTGAGGACACATATCTCTTTTGCACTTTCGGAGGTGGATCCCCTTCAGTCCTTAATCCGGACTGGATGGCGTTGTGTAGATCTATGAGGTTCCACTACAGATCTCTTTTCGATGATCAGAATCATTCATTTTGTCAGACTCTTCATGTATATCAATCACAAACAAAATTAGGTTGATTTAATAATCGTAACCTATTCAATTTATTACGTTTGTTATCAAATATATATATACATATATATTTAAAAATACAATTGTCTCCTTTTTTTTGGTAAAAAACGTAACAATTGAATAGGTTGCGGTCATTAAATCGACCTAATTTTTTTGTGATTAATATGCATGAAGTGTGTAGTAAAATAAACGACTCGAATTATTAAAATAAAGCTTGTGATAGACATTACAGGTCCGAACAACGCCCAAGGGCTCCAGGTCCATTAATTTTCTCATTGCCAACTTATTTTATAACATTTTCTAGTAACCGAAATTGATCGATAGTATAAAAGCCAACAAGAACATTAATCTGAATAAGGGCTTTATTTATTTGCTGCTTACACTACAAGAAAAATGAGTTTTGGCGACATTCTTTTAACGGCGTTTTATTAAACGCCACAGTTTGATAGTATTTAACGGCGTTTTTCGAACGTCGCTTTTTTTAAAATCAAAACGGCGCCGTCTCGGTAACCAAAGGCGCTTTAAAACGACTTCGAATGTCCTGTCTCTCTCTCTCTCTCTCTCTCTCTCCAATGGGCGAGCGGTGAATATCAACTATAAATACATTTTGTAGCCCTAACCTCTCACTCACTCATTAGTCTCTGTCTCGTTCTCTCTCACTCTCTCTCTAAACAGTCTCAACGGATCGATTCATCTCTCACGGATTGATTCATCTCTCGTTGTAGCCCTAATCGAAGTTCTCCCCCTCGATTTCGATTTCGAAATCTATGTTTAGGTGATTCTCTCCCTCTCTCCCTCTCTCTCTATATATTCATCCTTTGTTCTCTGCGATATCGATCTGAAGCTCTGAAGCTCTAAAGCTCTGGGAGATTGCGAAGAGAGAAGAGGGGTGGGTTTCGATCGCAGAGGAAGTGATCTCAGGAGAGGCTATGCTTAGATTTCTCAGATCGGTCTCAGAGCGATTGCGATTTTGAAATTCATCTCAGAGCGATTTCGATTTGAAGTTCTCTCTCTCGATTTCGAAGCTTCACCGCGAGGTATTGATTTCTCTCTCTCTCTCTCTCTCAAGCTCTTCCTTCCCATCTCTCTTGATTTGGTTATTGAGATCTATTGCTTATTTGTGTTGTGTGTGTGTGTGTATATATATATATATAAATGTTTGGTTTCTTCGTTTCCCCCCCCCCATTATGTCACTGTGTAGCTTAGTTACATTCCCCCCCCCAAACTATGTCAATGGTAGCTTACCTGAAATCATAAGGTGCTGTTGTTACCTTTTCCCCGTCTTCTGTTTGGTGATCTCTTCCTTTTTATTTTCTCTTTAAAATTAAAATCAAGGGGTGAAAGAATACATTTAGTTTATTTCAGTGTGAATGAGCATATAGTCAAATTGTTTTAGGGCTTTATGTAGCATATGGATTTTTCCTTCATTCTAATGACAAGCTGAAAGTAGTTGGTCTCCTATGCTTGTGGAGTTGCACAGATAATCTGCTCTCTAGGCCTGTATTTATTTTCTTTTTCATTAAAATTAAGACTACTGCAAAAAATTTCTTGTGCTTTAGATTCTAGCATAACTGAGCGCTTATGTTTGTAGCCACAACACTATGAAAACAAGGTCTGTGCAATGCTAGCAAACCCAAATTTCTGTTTGATCCCAGATTTGACACCCCAAAGTAGACAAAAATGAAATGGAATGAAGTCAAGCATTTGATTTTAGTGTGCCCTCATTTTTCAGTTTAATGGGCTTTTTCACATTTAAATTGACATGCAAGGTTTTGCTCTTTGTTTCTACATTTGTGCCACTGTGTTGCAGGTATCAAGCATACAATTACAAGATGACCTTTTGTCAATGTTAGTTTCTGGGCATGAGACCACTGGTTCTGTGTTAACTTGGATAGCATATCTTCTGAGCAAGGTATTACATATAGTACCTTTTATCTTAATGAGTGTACCTTTTATCTTAATGATCTGTGTCTCCATTTTCTGTTGTTTACCATAGTAGATTCTATACTTCTTGAGGATTGGCTTGATGTTGATTCAAGGTCTAATAGTAGTGTGTCAAATGACAAAGAGGAAAGTGGTTTTACTTATTTGAACCGTTATATTGAAATTCATTTATCTTTGCTTGTGACACTACACATTTGGCTTCTTCCTGTTGGTATAAATTATTAATTGTAAACTTATTCTATTTCCTACTTTGACCATGAGCTGTAAAAAGTGCATGTAATGCTATACGTACGAAGAAAACTTGCAAAATGATCTGGCATGTCAGTAACTACCTTCTTTTTAAAACACAGGTTGATGTGGGTGTCACATCAGGTTGTAAATAGAGTTTTTGTACAAATTTTAAGTGTAGCATTTTAATATAATGGAAGAACATTTTCCTTTGTATTTGTGTATGGTTCTTTTTGTAAACCCATTAAGTGGTTTTAACTGAGATTTTAGTGATATATTCATAACCGCATTTGGTAATGTACATTAGCTACCACTTAAAATTTCAAGCAGAGTGTAGCTGACTATGTTGAATAGTTGATAAGTTTAATCCATTGTGATTTTAAATTTTAACATAGAATGACAAACATCTTTAATTCTAAAAATTTTAGCTGCCCACAGTTTGCAATACTACTAATCTGCCCTATAATTTTATTTTGTGAAAGGGCTACTAAATTTTCTACTTTCATTTGAAGAAAACTGTGAAGAGTTATCTTACACAACATCAAGTCAACATTCACAAGGACCCATAATTAATATATATATATATATATATATATATTCAATGCTAAGAAATGTTGACAACAGATGATGTTGATAGCGCACTCAACTTAAGAAATGTTGAGGTAATTCCATTTCAAAAATATTCAATGCTATAGCTTTAAATGTTGAGGTAATTCCATATCCATTTCAACGTAAGAAATGTTGAGGTAATTCCATTTCAACTTAAGAAATGTTGAGGTAATTCCATTTCAAAAATATTCAATGATATCAGACTTGGCAAAACTAAAGCCTACATTTAAGAAAGATGGGACAACCACTGCTGGTATTATTGTTTATTTATTTAGTCTCTAATTATTTTTTCTTTTGCATGCACTAGCCTGTGATTCTTGATTATCTTGCTAGCAAGATGATTTACTCTAATGATATGGTCGTGGTCTCACCTGATGTTGGAGGGGTGGCCAGAGCACGTGCTTTTGCAAAAAAATTATCTGATGCGCCTTTAGCCATTGTGGATAAAAGACGGTATGGGCACAATCTTGCTGAGTTACTAGATTTTACAATGATTTTTTTCTCTGTCTTGCTTTCTCTAGGATCCTTTTTTAAGGGTTTGGGTGACTTGCTTACTTATATAATTGTATTCCATTAAATAATTTTGTTTGGGATTTGTTTCAAGGTATCCTCAGATATTGTTACTAGATAGATCATAGAGAGGGTCTTCCAATGCCCTCTAGTATATATAAGTACACATTACACAGGTGCAGGCATGATATTAGATGTTAGATACTAAAGGTATATCTATCTATCTATGAGATGTAATCCGTATGCAAGAAAAATTTGAGTTGTCTAATTGTGAGCCATCTTAGGAGTGTTTATGTCAGCCTTCTGCAGTTCTTTACCCTGAACAGTATGCTTGAAACTGGGGCTTTGGAGCTGGCTGATGTCAGGAACCATTGAAAGAAGCTCAATGTCCTGTTAAACTCAAACATTTTTAAGCTGGGTTTTGTACTTCAAAATGTTTTATACTAGTTAACAGGAAATTGGAATTATGTACGATCATTTGTGTTGGAAAGCATTTTATGCTATGTAAACTGATTATTATTTTAGTACAATCACTTGCTAATGAGTTACATCATTGATGTTGGACTATTTTTTTTTTGTCAAAACCATAATGATCCTGTTGTAAGATAGACCATGATTTGATTGAACAGTTGTGCTTTGTCCTTTTTAAAGTGCAGGGATTTGATCGATTATTACAGTTAAGAGTTGTGATATCAATGGAAAGAATTGTTTCAGCTTGTTGAAGCTATGTTTGTGTAGTATGCAAAAACTTTATCAAAACACTCTAAACAAAGTAACCTGCAGTGTTTGTTACAGGCTCCCAAATGGACTCGGGATACATATATATTATATTGCTCTGTAGGATTCTTAGACACCATTTAATGGCCAGGACATTTGACTTTCTGTCATGTCCTATAATTTATTGGCCTACTCATTAATCAAGGTGTTTCACATCCCCAAATTTCTTCTCACTTTCTATATTTCAATGTGATTTTATCATGGAAACTATCTTGATGATGCTATATTTGGTTACAGTATCCTGTGTATTTTGCTTTTGAGGATGACGATATCAATGTTGTGTTAGCTGAAGAGCATTGACTACTTATTTGTACCCCTGAGCATTATAATAGATGATTAATTTTATTAAGTTCGATAATCAGACTTCAGAACTGCAGTTCTCTTCTTAGTTTTTTTTTTTTTTTTTTTTTCCTTCTGTTTTTTGTTTTCCCATCTTCTTAGGGACTTTCATGGTGATTACTTGTTATCATTGGGCATTTAACGCGTTCATGCTCAAGTGGGAAGCATGAGCATCCAAAACTTGGGAAAATTTTCTGTGGTGGATTTCAGAGCTACTCTTTCAAAATGATAGTTTAGAAAAGTAACAAAATTTTGTACACTTCACTTTTAAAGTGAAGAACTATCGTGTGACATTCCAATATAAGAAAATGGACAAAAAGGACTTGGGACAAAAGGGGTATCATTTTTCTGTCATCTGTTTCTAAATCAGTTTTTAAAATGCTGCTTGTTTATTTGCATTGCTGGGTGCTGGTGTTCAGGTTTCTGAAGATGTTGAGGAACAAAGGAAAGAAAGTAGTTTGTCGGCCACTGATAATTTGGTAAATGAAGAAAATGCACAGCTGAAAGATGATGAAACCGAGGCACCTGATGGCACTATGGTGGGTGATGATCTGCAGAATCATAATGTTTCAAATGCTGGCAATGATACAGTTGGCAAATATTTTTGTTATGACTTGCCAGTTTCTGAAGAAACTGGGGTTTGGATACCTGTCTCTGTTCCACCGATGTCAGGGAGCGAACATGAAGAATGGAATAGGGGTTTTTCCTTCGGTGGGGGCTACTTCGCTGATGGGGACATGGGATGGAATCAGTTTGTTGGAGAAGAGAAAGAGATGACTATGTGGGATGTGGTTCTTGATATGCTACTTGTGGCCCGAGGGAAAGTGACTGCTCTTGCTTCAGGTGCTATAAACTCTTTACTTATCTAAAAAATGGCTTTAGAAACTTTTGTATTGAATAGTTGCTATCATATTTTGTAGATGTAGTTAATGTTCTAACAAGCTAAGGTTTGTAAGGTAACCGAAAGGACGGTTCTTGCATGTTGATTGATTCTTCATAGTTTTCTACTCTACTTGATGGGTCTTCAAAAAGGAAAAAGAAAATATTGATTGCTTGAATACAATGTTGGTGCATCAGATTTCTTCTTTTTCTTCTTCTCCTATTATTATTTATTTATAATTTTTTTTTTGAACTTTATACCAAATGTGTTATGTGATGGATAGATGAGAGTGTAATCATGTTACTAATCGGTATAATAACGTGTCAAGAGCTTCATTATTTTATTTTTAATTTTGTTTTCAAACTTAGTTTATTTATTATTTTAATAAACATCAATTATTAGTTCTTAATAATTGTTTATGACAGGTTTTTTTTCAACCATATAAAATTAGCGCAACGTTAAAAATAAAAAAAATAAAAATAAAGGCTATGGCGGCGTTTTTTGAACGTCACTATATACCCACTCCAACGGTTAGATTTTTAAAATGTATAAATGTCTTTACGGCGTTTTCAAAACGTCGCTAAATGTCATAGTGACGGTACAGTACAATTAGGTAGGACTTTTGGCGGCGTTTTTAAAAACGCCGCCTATAATAATATAACGACGTTTTTCAAACGCCATAAAGCTATAGCGACGGCCGCGTCGTCGGCGTTTGATACTAAACGTCACAAAAAAAATTAGAGACGTTTTTAGTAGCTAAAAGTCGATTTTCCAGCAGTGTTAAGAACGTGACGCCAGATCTACTTTAGAAAAAAGGAAAAAAAGTGAATAATCATCCAATAGCAGCATCGTAACTAAAGACTGGTGACACATTCAATCAATATCATCTACAATTTATGTAATAAATAAAATTTTTAAAATTTATTAATTTATTTTATTTTTTTTAGTAATAAATGTAGTTCTGTCAGATATTGATGGGATTATACGGAATCCATTACAATAATGATTATAAATGTGTTATATTATTATATAATAATATAATGTCATCATTTTAATATTATTATTTTCTTAATATTGTGTTTGGTTAGGAGATTTAAGAAAGGCGTTAGAAAGTGAATGGAAAAATGTATGTAGAATTAGGTAAAATGTACATATATTTTAGGAAAATGTTTCGTAGCTCAAATTTTGTGGTTCAAAAGTGGCTCAAATAGCCAAAACGACGTCGTTTTGGCCATTTTTATGTTGTTCTGTACTCAAAATGACGTCGTTTTGGCCATTTGAGCTACTTTTGAGCCACAAAATTTGAGCTACGTAGCATTGTCGTATATTTTATTCACATTTCACCTATCTTTTTACTTTCTTTTTTAAATTTCTTTCCAAATCTCCCAATCAAATATATCATAAGAATAATGCTAGACATTATGAAAAAATTATCATGAAAAAAACTTCATAAAGGTTCTCCACACTTGAATTATACACAATAAAAAAACCATAAAAATTGTGACCCTCAATCATTGCTGAATGAAAAATTTTCATAAAATATTTCATGATATATTTTTTTTAATACCTAACATTATTCTTACATTAAGAGTAATGCTAAAATTCCAACGTCTTGTTACCAAAATGCGAAGGGTGCTTTTGGTTCCTTTCTTGTATATTACATTTGATAAGTAGAATTAGCTTAGCAACCGTGGGGGAAAATCAAGTTATATTTTGGTCGTTCTATCAAATTGGATGTTTTTTAAGGTATATCATGTATTTTTGTGGTAAATATTACATATATTTATTAGTATAATTATGATAATTTGTGATTTAGAAATTAAATTACGTATTTTTATTCAAATATTTTCTAACCAAATAACTCACTAGGTTAATTATTAATTACAAAAATGTTAGTGTCATATAAATCTGAGATTTTGTATGAATTTTTATAAAAATAATATTCTTTGAATTTTTTTTAAAAATAAATAAAAATTAATTTGACAAAAGTAAACTTCAAAATATATTTTTAAAATTTTAAAAATGAGTTTTACCATGCAAAAAGATTAAACTATATAAAAATGATAAATACTTTTAATTTAAAAAAAAAAATTCACGAGACTAATTTTAAAATCTTATTTAAAAAAAATTAAAACAAACTCTTTTTGAAAACCAAACCTACCCCTGTATTTCACTTGAGTTTTTGCTTTGGCGAGGAAATGTAACAAGGACTCTTTTGTTTGTTTCTTCTATGGCTATATATAAATTCCCATTTTGCATGCAAACATTCTTATCATCCCAAGCACTACCCACACCTGATTACTGATTCGCAAGCTATATATCTAGCTATATATTTTTCCTTACTGTTCTAGTGATGGAGATGCCTGAAACAGACGAGAAAAAAGAAATAAAGAGCCAATTGTTCAGGCATGCCATGAAAGGTGAATGGAAGGAAGTCGTGGAAATATACAAGAAAAATGCAGAAGTTCACGTGGCCAAGATCACCAAATCAGGAGATACCGCATTGCACCTAGCGGTGTCAGATGGCCAAGTTCAATTTGTTAAACTGCTCGTTGATACAATTTATAACCATGATGGTGGTGGTGGTGAAGGTGAACCAGAAGATCCCAGTGTACAAGTTGAGGAAGGTCTTGGTGGTGAAGGTGAACCAGAAGATCCCTGTGTACAAGTTGAGGAAGGTCTTGGACCAGAGGCTCTCACGATAAAAAATGAGAGAGGGAATACCCCTCTCCATTTGGCAGCAGCATCGGGTAGTTTCGAAATGTGCTATTGGATCGCTATAGAACATCCAAATTTAATTTTTATTCGGAACAACGAGAAAATGAACCCTTTGTTCTTGGCTGCTCTCAATGGTAAGAAAGATGCTTTCCTCTGTCTTGATAATCTTTGTGGCAAGGAGAATGCTTCGATCAACTGTAGAGGGAGCAACGGCGATACTTTTCTTCATGCTGCCCTCAATGGCGGATTCTTTGGTGAGCTATCTATCTATCTATCTATCTACAAAATGACATCTTGCTCATCATATTATTATGATGTTGGATATGTAAAACATGTTAAGTCTGCTAGTAGATTATAAATTTAAATCATATCCTATATACATATTTTTATTATTCTGTGTGCTGATGTATATGTGATGTGATGCGTTGTGCTGGGGATAGATTTGTCATTTCAAATAATTTGTCGATATGGAGAACTTGTTAATCACTACAATGAGAAAGGATTCACCCCACTTCATGTTCTAGCCACTAAGCCTTCCTCCTTCAAAAGTGGAAAGCGGCTTGGACACTTGGATAGAATCATTTACTACGGTAACTTCTCTCTCTTTTTCTCACTTATAGGAGCATCATTATGAATACGTGATATTACCTTAGACTCAAGTTTACTCCTCTCATACCACTCCACACATCTACCACACATCACGTATCAAATGATTTCTTCAGAAATTCTGATGTTCTTTAATTTATAAATATATACTCTCTCTTTTTTTCTTTTTTAATTAGTGTTGGAATGTTATCAGGATGTGAGAATGTTTTGGAATGTTATGAATTTGGATAAAAATTTGAAAAGGGGCAAGAAAAAAGTAACACACATTTTACATATTCTTTTCCTTTTATTTTTCAAATATGAATTCATAAACCAAACACATAATTAACTTACACCTACTTAGTTAGTGACATTTTTAAAAAATGTCATTACTACTAAAATTTAGTGGCATCTGTTGATAAATGTCACTAAAATAATTTCTTGTGTCATTTTTTTTTATAAAATGTCATAAAATTGATGTAACATTTCTTTATTAAAATGCCACTACAGCCTTGTATATTTGTGGTTATGTGGCATTTTTCTAAAATGTGTCACAAAATATTATTTTTGTCACATTTTTTAAAAACATACCACTAACATAGTGTCACTAAAGTGTGTTTTTGTTGTAGTGAGGGCCACTAGGCCCAATTAACTCTGAGACTTGTAGATTGTAATAGAATCAGATTGCCACTTTGTAATTTATTACTCTATTGTTGAGTACATTTTTATCTCTTTATGGACATCAATATTTGCAAGGTACATTTGTTGAGGAGCTCAAGAAGGATGACGGGGAAAAGGAACCGAAACCCGAATCCCAACTCGAAAAGCAACCCAAACTTCCGGAGAACTACCAAGCGTGTTTCTTCATCTATCGACTGTACCAGAAGGTGGTCCATGTAATTCGTGAGTTTTTTATTTTATTTTATTTTTCTAATTAATTCTTATATGCAATTATAGTTAAGAGACATGAAAATGGAAAGATTCAAATAGCTGACCTCTTTCTTAGTCAAATACAAAATTATTGTGGCATATTGTTAGAGTAATCAAACAAATTTAGTTTATTTTTTACAATTGTACCATTTAAGTCTAAGGAATGGAGTATTACTAATTTTTAAATTCAGCTGCTACTAATCATATATATTGAGACGAAGATTTGCTTTGTGAAGCCCCCAAAACTTGGTCTTCATATCATATTAGAATTTTAGCGACATATAACTTAAATTCAATTTGACAATATAGGTTGATACCCTTCTAGACGTTACAAACTAAAATCGACTTAAGTTGTCTTTGGATATTGGATTTGACAAAAGATTTGTGAAAATAAAGAAAATATGAAGGGAATATATATATATTAAAAAAAAAATTAATACTTTTTTTTCCCTGTCCCTTTACGATTTGTTAATTCTTAAAGTAATATGATTTTAATTGTATAATGATCAGTTTATGAAGGGGAAGCAATAAATTGATTAATATGACCCCATAAATTTTGTTTACTAATACCAAACTATTTTCTTTTTTAGATACGAAAAAGATTGACAGAAAACAACAAACAAATGGAAAAAGCAAAGGTAAGCAAATCATCAGTCAGGACATTTTTTTTTCAAAAATACTAGAGCCCCAAAAATTCTACCAAAAGTTTTACTAAATATCTCACATAAGTGTGGGATCCACATGGGACCCACATTGTGTGGGTCCCACACCTATGTGAGACATTTGGTAAAACTTTTGGTAGAATATTTGGGATCTCTAGAATTACTCTTTTTTTTTTTAATGAAATTATGTGATATATTTGCATCAGTTTAATAGAAAATCATCAATGTAATTCATAATTGAAAATTATCATATTATTAATCCTATTATTAGTAATGATATTCATGTATCAATGTTATTCGAGCATTTGGTCTGTATAGAAATCCTCTATAATTATAATTATCCACAACATTTTTTTAATAAACTTTAAAATTCAGTAACTTAATTATCCAAAACATTTTTCGTAAAATTTATGTTCTTGGAACCTTTTTACGGAGATAGGTTAAACAAAATCTATATTTAATTCTGTTAGAGAAAATATGTGATTCCCCACAAGTAAATCAATCAATGAGAATAAAAACTAATGCGGAAAAATTAAATCAAAAGCAACACAAGAATTTTTACGTGGTTCCCTCAATGTGAGGTACGTCCACGGGATCGAAATCCGATTCCACTATCAACCAAATAAGTTCCAAACGATTACAAACGAGACACTAATGGTCTCACAAAACCACCCTTAGGTGAATTCCAAATAATCACAAATAAACAAAGAGGAAAGACCTCACCAAATAGATGAACCAAAATCTTCAGAACTAGAGTTGAAGAAGACCCAAAAATAACGAACCAAATCAGAGCCGAAAATTGAACCAAACTGCTTCACAAATCAAAGCACCAATTCTTGATTGACCAAGTCAAATCAAGAATAACAAACAACCCAATTGAACCAAAGCTGCTGCCGTTTTTCTTTTCCCACGGGATGAGCAAAAACAAACCCTAAAATATTGTGAATCTAGGATTTATTATCAAACCTTAGTTGTTTCCAAATTGGATTGGGTCTCCTCAAATATAATATATATTTATATATTATACCTAAACCAAGCCAAATTAAAATTCTTTAACAAACCAATTGGGTCCCACACTCCAATAAGGAGGTATACCCAACAATTCTCCCCCTACCGACTTAGGTGGAGACATCAACCATACCCGCCAAAGTTCGACACTTTAAATGTTTGTCCTTCGACAAAGTCTTTGTCAACATATCTGAAATATTATCATCTGTGTGAACCTTTTCGAGTTGTAACAATTTCGAATCTAACACATCAATAATCCAATGGTATCTCACATCAATGTGTTTCGATCTCGAATGAAAAGTAGAATTTTTGCTCAAGTGAATAGCACTTTGACTATCACAATAAAGTACATACCTTTCTTGCTTCAAACCCAATTCTTGCAAAAAATTCTTCAGCCATAACTCTTCTTTGCAAGCTTCCGTAATGGCAATAAATTCAGCTTCGGTAGTTGAGAGAGCAACACATTTTTGTAATTTAGATTGCCATGCCATAGCTCCCCCTGCAAAAGTCATCAAATACCCCGAAGTAGATTTCCTAGAATCAACATCACCAGCCATGTTAGAATCTGTGAACCCATCAAACATCGGCTTACCATTCCCAAAACACAAACATACCTTCGAAGTCCCTTGAAAATACCTTAGAATCCATTTTACCGCTGCCCAATGTTCTTTACCCGGATTAGAGAGAAACCGACTCACCACACCAACTGCGTGAGCAATATCCGGCCTTGTACAAACCATGGCGTACATCAAAGAACCAACTGCTGAAGCATAAGGAACTTTCAACATCTCTTCTTTGTCTTTCTCACTTGTAGGACATTGATTCGAACTAAGTTTGAAGTGACCCGCAAGTGGACAACCAATCGACTTTGCTTTATCCATATTGAACCTCTCAAGAACTTTCTCAATGTAGCTTTCTTGAGACAACCAAATCAGCCCCTTTTTGCGATCACGAACAATTTTTCATACCAAGAATTTGCTTTGCCGGCCCCAAATCTTTCATAGCAAAAGACTTGCTTAACTCAAATTTCAACCTGTTTATCATGGTAGAATCTTGACCCACAATTAACATGTCATCAACATAAAGCAAAAGAATAATAAATTTGTCATCCGAAAATTTTTTCACAAATACACAATGGTCCGAAGTGGTTTTAGAAAAACCATTATTCATCATGAAAGAGTCAATTTTTTTGTACCATTACCGCGGGGCTTGCTTGAGACCATACAAACTTTTCTTCAATTTGCAAACAAATTTCTCTTTCCCTTTCTCTACAAAACCTTCCGGTTGCTCCATATAAATTTCTTCTTCAAGATCACCATGAAGAAATGTTGTCTTCACATCAAGTTGCTCAACTTCAAGGTTCATACTTGCAGCCATGCCAAGTACAACCCGAATAGAAGACATCTTTACAACTGGCGAGAAAATCTCATCAAAATCAATACCTTTCTTTTGCCCAAAGCCTTTCACAACAAGACGTGCTTTGTACCTCAGAGTCTTGCCATCATTCTTCAATTTGAAGACCCATTTATTTTTCAAAATTTTCCTCCCCTTAGGCAACTTCACTAAATCATAAGTGTGATTTTCATGCAAGGAATTCATCTCCTCTTCCATGGCCTTTTTCCAATCACCTTTCTTTGCATACTCAATTGCTTCTTGGTAGCTCTCAGGCTTCCCTTGATCAGAAATCAACACAAATTCATTAGGAGGATACTTTCTTGAAGGTTGTCGGTCCCTTGTAGATTTTCTTAACTCAAGTTGTGGTGGCGGTTCTTGAGTTGGATGCTCTTCCTCAATTTCTGGCTCAACTTCATTAGGATTAGCATCATCCTCTACATCTTCAATAGGTGGCTGCACATCTCCTCCATTTTCATCATTAACTGAAGATGAAGGAGATGGATCCATGTCAATAAGATCACTAGTTTTTAGCTCCGGTTGATCACCTTTGCCAAAGTCTTCAATTGTTTGGTCTTCAAGAAACACAACATCACGGCTTCGAATAACTTTCTTGTCGACCGGATCCCACAATCTATACCCGAATTCATCACGCCCATAGCCAAGAAAAATGCATTGTCTTGACTTACTATCAAGCTTGGACCTCTTATCCTTTGGAATGTGAACAAAAGCTCGGCAACCAAACACTCTCAAGTGCAAATAAGACACATCTTTGCCTGTCCAAATTCTTTCAGGAACATCACCATTCAAAGGATAGGAAGGAGACAAATTGATTACGTCAATCGTTGTCTTCAATGCCTCACCCCAAAAGGATCTTGGCAATTTAGCTTGTGAAAGCAAATACCGTGTTCTTTCCACAATGGTGCGGGTCATCCTCTCGGCAACTCCATTTTGTTGAGGAGTCTTCTTAACTGTCTTTTTATGCCGAATACCTTGGTTGCGACAATACTCATCAAATGGCCCAATGTATTCACCACCATTGTCTGATCGGATACACTTCAATTTCTGCCCTGTTTCTCTTTCAACCATAGCCTGAAAATGCTTAAATACTTCTAGAACTTGATCTTTAGTTTTTAGTAGAAAAGCCCAAACTTTCCTTGAATAATCATCAATGAAAGTAACAAAATAAAGTGCACCACTATGTGTTCTAACTTTTAAAGGACCACAAACATCCGAGTGAATCAACTCCAAAACATTTTCTTTTCTAAAAGCAACATTTTTATAAAAAGAAACTCTATGTTGTTTACCCGCCAAACAATTAACACAAGTTTTAAGATGTGTACCTTTCAAACCGGGTAGAAGCTCTTTCTTGAACAAAACTTGCAGCCCCTTTTCACTCATGTGGCCAAGCTGCTTGTGCCACAATTCGGTAGAAGTATCATCTTGAAGTGCATTGACAACACCTTTACAAATTTTTCCTTGCATCGAATAAAGTGTATGAGTCTTCTTACACTTAGCCACCACCAAAGAACCCTTTGTGAGCTTCCATATTCCATCACCAAATTTGTTGTTGAAGCCTTCATCATCTAGCTTCCCGGTAGAGATCAAATTGAGGCGAATGTCGGGAACATGCCTCACATCTTTAAGTAACAACTTGCAGCCCAAATTTGTTTCCAAGCAAACATCACCCATACCAATAATCTTGGACAAACCTTCATTACCTATTCGAACAAAACCATAATCTCCTTTGTTGTAGGTAGTGAAGAAATCAACTCGAGAAGTCACATGAAAAGAAGCACCAGAATCAATCACCCAATTGCTCTCTTGGCCCACAAAATTGATACAATCATCTTCACAAACGACCATGAGATCACCATTGGTAGTAACTGCCGTTGTGTCTTCTTGCTTCTTGTCCACACTTTTGTCACGCCTTTTCTCCTTATTCTTGAGCTTTCGGCATTCTCGCTTCATGTGCCATTTCTCATGGCAATAATAGCACTCAATGTCTTTCTTTGAAAAAGAACCATATTTTGATTTGTTACGGCTTTGATCACGACCATGAGGAGTCTTACTCTTCCCCTTTGTTTTACTTCGGCCTCTCACAACAAATGCTTCTGAATGAGAGGAACCCGCTGATTTTCTTCTAGTTTCTTCATTCAATAGGCTACTAGTGACTTGACCCATTGTGACAACTCCATCAGGCGCCGAATTACTGACGATCATAACCAAAGTCTCCCAACTTTCGGGCAAAGAACAAAGTAGCGTCAAAGCCTGCAACTCATCATCAAAAACAATTTTCATAGAAGCAAGTTGGTTAACAATACTCTTTATTTCATTCAGATGTTCCGGAATAGGGCTGCCCTCTTTATATTTTAAATTAACCAACTTACGAAACAGAAAAGCTTTATTTGTGGCTGATTTCCTATCATAAAGGCCTTCTAATTTTTTCCATAAATCATGTGCTAAAGTTTCAGTAGCAACATGATGAAACACATTGTCATCAATCCATTGACGAATAACACCAACGGCTTTTCGATTAAGCCTATTCCATTCATCATCTTTTATACCCTTGAGTTTGTCAGAATCACCCTCAATGGGTCCATATAGATCTTTACAAAATAATACTTCCTCCATTTTAGTTTTCCAAGTTACCCAATTGTTTCTATTGAAGCTAGACATACGACCCACATTCCGCTCCATTGATTTACACAAATAAATAAATCCAAATAAACCGTAAGCTCTGATACCAGTTGTTAGAGAAAATATGTGATTCCCCACAAGTAAATCAATCAATGAGAATAAAAACTAATGCGGAAAAATTAAATCAAAAGCAACACAAGAATTTTTACGTGGTTCCCTCAATGTGAGGTACGTCCACGGGATCGAAATCCGATTCCACTATCAACCAAGTTCCAAACGATTACAAACGAGACACTAGTGGTCTCACAAAACCACCCTTAGGTGAATTCCAAATAATCACAAATAAACAAAGAGGAAAGACCTCACCAAATAGATGAACCAAAATCTTCAGAACCAGAGTTGAAGAAGACCCAAAAATAACGAACCAAATTAGAGCCGAAAATTGAACCAAACTGCTTCACAAATCAAAGCACCAATTCTTGATTGACCAAGTCAAATCAAGAATAACAAACAACCCAATTGAACCAAAGCTGCTGCCGTTTTTCTTTTCCCACGGGATGAGCAAAAACAAACCCTAAAATATTGTGAATCTAGGATTTATTATCAAACCTTAGTTGTTTCCAAATTGGATTGGGTCTCCTCAAATATAATATATATTTATATATTATACCTAAACCAAGCCAAATTAAAATTCTTTAACAAACCAATTGGGTCCCACACTCCAATAAGGAGGTATACCCAACAAATTCAACATTTTTAAAGAAAAAAAAATTGATTTTGTAGTAGAAAACTATGAAATTTCTTTGTTGTTAACTAAGAAATTTCGATGTTAGCCGAGATTTTCACTATTAACCAAAAAATTTGTCAATTAAATATATTTCAATTTACAAACAAAAACTATGAAATTTCTTAGTTTCTGCACAGCCACTGTGAAATTTCTTAGTTACACATAATTTCACATCCAGGACTGATCTTCTTTGATAAACTTGACAAGTAAATTCCAAAATTATAAATTTTACTAAATATATGTCTCCCTTTGTAAGCAATTGATATATCAATACAATTTCTTTTGCCGATAAAAAAGAAAGAAAGTTTGATTGACCCCTTAACTATTTTCTTTTTCAGATACAGGCAACAATAATACACACCATAAAACAGATGTGGAAAGCCCAGGTAAGTAAATCATCAATCAAAGTTTTACATATTGTTTTCTTTTTTCTTTTTTGATCAGCTTACATTTTGTTTTCTTAACTACAATTTGGAAAACTTTTAAAAACTCCTAACGTATTGTGGTAGTTGTCCAATAAAAATACATGACACATTTTTTATTTGTTCATACCACGAGAAGAAGGTAAAATAAATTTTGCCCTATATTTTGTTTTCTTTAACTATTGCCTAAAGTTGAGAATGTGATATTTGAACATTTTCATAATTGTAGAATGTTATTGTCAATTCATTTTGTAAGATTTTTATTTTTATTTTTATTTTATGCATGTATATATATGTTTAATTCACAGGTCATTCGCATGACAATTTTCCGCCCAATTACAAATCTTGCGTTGAACCCGTCGAGCTTATCTACAAGGCATTTCTAATCATTCTTGGATGGGGTAGATACTATAAACTTCCCACAACAATTCTCCTTTGGTCTTGTTATGTTATATATATATTTTTAGATAGTCTTGTTATGTTATTTAAAGGGTAAATTACCAATAGGTCTTAATAGTTAGACTTAATTTCCATCAAGTCCTATTGAAAATAAGTCTTGGTAAAATTGTCGCTAAAAATAATTTTTTTGCAACAATTTTTTTATATATGTCGCTAAGAATTGATAATTAGTGACTTTTTTGTCATGATTTTTATAAATTGTAGCTAAAAATTACAATTAGTGACGTTTTTTTATAACAAATTTTTCTCATAGGACTTATTAGACAATAAATTCACTTATTATGACCTACACGTAAGTACCCCTTATTTAAATCATGTTTTCGTGCTTAAATTAAGTTTTTTATTTTTTATTTTTTATTTTTTATTTTTTATTTTTAGTGAGGGGGGAGGTGCTGGAGAGAAAAAAAGAGCACGTATGGACTATGCAGCTCTTGAACAAACTTCTTCCTCTATCAATGGCATATTATGAAAATAATGGACAGAAACCACAACACTATGTTGGCGAATATTTTGATAACTATGTTGGCGAATTACAACACGTTAATGACAACATTGATCCAGGCACACCGGCGCCAGCGCAAGATCCTCGAAAAGGTAACAACTGTTAGTAATGGGCGCCCATGTGGCATGACCATTAAATTTGATTTTGAATCCTTATCCAAATAGGTTTTGATTTTGAAATCAAACCTATTTAGGATAACCACTCTTGAAACAGACGTTATCAGTTTGAACTGATATAGATAGATATAATATATATTAGATATTATCTGTATCTTAACTGATATGGATAGATATTATAATATATTAAATATTTGTTATATGGTTATGGGTAATCCAAGAGAAAACAACGTAGGTTTTGTTTTCTACCCATAAACTGACTCTCTCCCAAGAAACAACGATCAAGTCAATTGCACTGTGGTTTGTGTGGGTGATATTCACCATTGTAATATCACCCCACTGCTGGGATTGATTTATCAGACTCTGGAAGCACGTGATTTATCCACGAGGTTCTATCATCGAAAGGTATGATATGATCATTTTAATCCGCTGCATATTCTGTGTTTTTTTTTTCAGTTTACATTGGTATCAGAGCCAATGATGGATATTTTCGTGCTTTCTTTTATCATGTGTATATTTATAAAAGATGTGGAGATCCAAAATATTTTATTTTTATGATCATTAATGTCATTTTTAAGAGCATAAATGATTTTATTTTGGAAAAAGGAGTCCGGCAGTACAAAAATCGGAACTGTCAGTACCCTGGAAGGCGGCGCGTGGCATTCACGCGCCACCACGCCGAAGCCACGCGCGCCCACGCGCCTACACGCGCCGGATGCCATGCTGACGCGCCTGCACGCGCCATCACGCGCGCGTCGGCGGTGCTGTCCACGCACGCGCGCCGTCCGCGCCCGCACGCGCGCCGCGTGCTGGAGCCGCGCGCCGAGCCGAGGCTGAGCCGTGCGCCGAGCCGAGGCTGAGCCGCGCGCTGAGCCGATCCTTGAGCCGACTTGCGCTGAGCGGCGCCGAGCCGAGCCGAGCCGTTTTTCCGCGCTGGCTTGCCTCTAAGGCTCTGTTTGTTTGTTTTTTAATTCTAAATTGCGTTAATTGGCCATAATTTATTCGTTATAGCTTTGTTTTAAGCATGGTTGGTACCCTTAGACTCAGAATTAATTTTTCTATATTCTGTAAAATTTTGAAAATTTACGAAAATATGTAATATTTTTCCTATGTTAATAATGCATTTTTTTTGCTTTAAAATGCATCTGGTGTTGCATGATTAATTTTCTGGGGTTGAAATTTTTATTGTGGACTTCTGAAATGTTTTAATATCTACTGGTAATAATGTCCCATTTTATCAGTTTCTAGATTTTTTTATTTCTAATTTTATGTGTATTTATTAGTCATTTAAAATTCCAGAATATTTCAGAAAAATTTCAGAAGATTTCAGAACAATGTACATTTTAATTATGGCATAATCTGAATATTGTTTCTGTTTACTAGTTTCTGGATTTTTTATTTCTAATTTTATGTGTGTTTAATTAGTTATTTAAAATTCCAGAAAATACCAGAAAATTTCAGGATGATGTACTTTCTGTTATGGCATAATTTAAATATTGGATACAGCATATTTTTTTGGGTTTGTAATATGTTGTAATTAGAAGAGCATGTTTATTTATTTATTTATTAGAATTCCATTATTAAATAAATATAGCATGAGTTATTTGTAGATTTACATTAAAATGCTATTGTATGGAATTTATCATGCTTTGTATATGCCATAGTCAGTGGGAGGTTATTCGGTTGAGAGAAATCTTTGTAGATTAACTCCCGAAAACCAATATTTTGCGCATAAATTAAACTAAATTTTGGATAATTGTCACTTGTGGCGCAAGAGATGATTACGAGCATAGCGGATTTTCGATCTTGCGACTTGTGTAATATTGTCACTATTTAATTTAGATTTTTGCGGCAAAATTATATTATGCTAATCAAATTAATCCCAATGCGAATTTCTCTCTAAATTGATTTAGCTTATGGAAGTTAATTTGGTTGACCTAAACTTAGTAGAGATGTTCAAATGTGAACAAACTAATCCCATTCTTTAGATGAGCAAAAGTCTTGGAGACTTTAGGTCAAACCTTAATTGAGCCAAAGTAAGGAAACATGACTCAAAGTCGCCGTGTTTTTTGTTGCCTTGTTTGGCACAATAAAAACTAATGTGTGCGCTATAGTTAGCGGCACGCTACATAGTTTTGGTTGGCGAGTTTTGGAGTTATGAAATTAGTAAGCCCTCAATAGATCTGTATATGATCTTGACTAATGAGCTGCGCGGATTGACTTTGTAATTTGACTTGTAAATAATGTTACATCATTGGATGAAGTAACATTCAAGAGTCACGTCATCCAAGAAATGCGAGCTTAAATAAATTAGTCATTAAGTGTAAGACGAGTAGCCAGTACGAGCAGTGTTTTGCTCTCTACCCAATTATTGGGAGTGGATTGAGCGAAATTTCATGCACTATAATAGTGTGCGTTGAAATATCACGTGAAGTTAAAAGATTAGCGCTTAGAAGCTGCAAAATCTATTAACACTGAGTGAAAAGATTAGCGCTTAGTGGCTGCAAAATCTATTAGCATTGCCAACTTGTCTAAGTGTGGACACTTACTGTTTCCACACTTGAGTATGAAACATGGATGAGGTGCTTCTTTGTGTGATTCCTTTACTAGGCTAACGTTTTGAATAACATTTACCACTAAGCGCAAACGTTGCAGCATAGTAATGAAAAGGTTAAGGCTGACAAGGTTGTTATGACTCTAAGAATTTAACGCATCGCTTGTAAGAGCATTGTGTTGAATTAGACTCTTTAGCCTAATTCGCGCTTAAGTTACTTCAGGAGCTATCATAGTTGATAGCTTATTCTCTCCTTCTTGTGGATAGTAGAATTAATTGCAAGTAACTATGAAGCGAGAAATAGAGATGGCAACAGGAGTATCGTCATCTTTCAACTAGATGTATTAAAGTGTATGGAGAATGAAATTGACTTGAAGGTGCAGGGGATTAGCACTTACTAGTTAAATTTGCGACTTAGGCGCAGTTGATATCTCCATGACATCCTTTTTATGATCTAGTGAATATGACTTAGTCGTGAGTCATTACCTAGTTGGGCCTAAACCTTTAAAACTTGTCTTCGAGAACTCACACATTAAGATGATTGGAATTAGTTTATGACATTGGTCATGAACCAGTGGCTTATTATACTTAATCACATTAATGAGATGATGACACGATGGTTTGAGTAGGCCTTCTCGGGCCCACTCGCTTATGACATCCTGCTCTCATGTGAATGTGTAACTTTGTTCGCAATGGGTGCGCACAAGTAAGTAGGAAAGCCGCAGAAGGTCATTTGTTTTGGCGCATTTAGTCCACTATGATATTTTGTGACTAGATATGTGTGAGGGTACAATAGCTAAGCCTCAATCTCGACACATTTATAGATTACGATACGCATCTGAGTCAAGACTATTTGATCTCCCATAAGTCAAAAGTTTTGAGATGATTTTTGACATTGCACATATGAGGTCGAGATCAATTAGATAAGAGTTTTTTGTGCTTTTAGTTTTGACCAAGGTGGCGAGTATCTATTTGAGTTATTTTTTCAGAAAAACTCTGTGAAGAGAGATGAATGCTTAGAACATTGATTATTCCTAGTACTCAACAACACACTGGTGTAGTAGAGATAAGGAATTAAATATTGTTAATGTTAGGTAGATAATGGCGCAAAATGTTTCCCAATTGGGAATTGCACTAGTTTGTTGCCTATATCCCTAACTAAGTGCCCTCCATATCAGTTTTTACACTCCATTTTTGAGTAATGGGTTAGCAGAGAGCCATCTATGGGCGATCTGTAACCATTAAGCAGCTTATCTTTATTCTACTTCTCATAAGATTGCGGAGTTAAGACCTAGGGTTCTATAGCGCATTATTGTATGCTGTCTTGTAAACACAAAGGGTCGTGTGGCGCATTATTGTATGCGGTCATGCAAACCCTCCGGGTCATGTGCATATAGGTAAGCAGCTTTGTGGTAGTGTAACTAAGTCACATAAAGTTTTATTAGTAAAGGTGACGTGAATAGAGTTTTCGGAACTCTATAAGATGGAGAATTCCAAGCATAGCGCTCTATGTAGCCTAGTTGAGAATGGAAAGAAATTTCCAATATCCTAGGGACAGTGGGAGCGATGTGTCTACTAATGGATTACTCCATTAGAGAAGAATACTCTACATTCTTAGTTGCGTGGTAGCAAATGTGAAAATTTTCCACGTCATCACTGGGTGATTGAGAGGGAAACATTCATGATTGCTCCGCAAGATGATAAAGAGCCTAGGATAATGCCAAAGGCTCTAGTCCCCTGTCTTTAGAAAGTGGATCAATGTTGCGCAGTTTAAGACAAAGTCTTTGAGGATCAACCATTTTTATAATTTGGTTGACTTTCCATTATGACGCAAAACTGTTATAAAGTTATGCGTAATTTGGATAGTCATTGTTGAGGCATAAGGCTCGCTAGATACCGAATGGTCGCACCATTGAGGAAAGTGTTGACCATGAGAAGACTTCCTCCTGGGGAGTGAGGTTATTTTGACTTAGGCTATGATTGACATAAGTTCGGAACATTGATTTGTGGACATTGTGACCCGTTTTTCATTAGAGAATTGGATAAGTAGATCCGTAAGGATTTACCTTCTGCTTTTATGGTGAAAAGTTAGGAGCGCAAAAAGGTTGCTGGTTCCAATAAATCTTTTACAGCCTAAAGCAGTTATCCAAACAGTGGTTCTTAGATTTCGTCAAGCCATGATAGGGCAACGATGATCGATGAAGACCACTGAGGCATGATCAATGGTCCAAAAGAAGTTTTTCCTTACTTAGTCATTATGAGCCAGGAATTTATAAGGTAGTCGCCATCTAGGGTGGGCAGTCCTCTATTTTAGATATGATGGACATGGGTGATGTAATTTATATGCTCGGATGTACGATCCTTAGGGATTGTTTTAGGAAAATTCTCGGTTTGTCTTCGATGACTTACATAGAGAATATCCTAGAATGATTCTAGATGCAAAATTGCAAATCCATTGACTTACCTATCGGTAAAAGCCAGAGCCTTAGCTATTGAGTGAATCCTCGGATTGTCTTTGGGAGGACCTATATTCCTTGATTTTCTTTGTAATGGGAGCCTAAAGTACGCTATGTGGGCGTATTCGGCATGATAAGTGTTATCTTTGGTAAATGGTCAACTGAGTTGTTTAGACTTTGACCTTGCTCATTAGACTGTGGATAAAATGCTTTATTAGAAGCATATTAATTTGCTCATTGTAAAATTCAATGCGCTGGTTGGGCGCATCTGCGCTAGTTGGGCGCATTAAGAATGAACGCAAATTGGTCACCAAAAATATCTTTAGAGAGGTTATTGCGCAAGAGGTAGTGATCTTAAATCATTTCATGTGAGGCGCACATGGTGGATTCCGTTGTATATACTTATCGCAAGAGGTGCTGATATGGCTTATGTTTGGAATCCATAATTGCGCAAGCTGTGGTCATTTTTTTTTTTTAAATCGATCACTTATTTTGAGATGATGGGATGTTGACACTATTATGGTTTGTGTCATAATGATTAGCAGATGATGATGTCAGCAGGCAAGATTGGCTCACTCACACGAGCAATCGCCCTTGGCGCTTGGGAGCGAGCAAGGATGAGACTGGTGGTTTATTTTATTCGGAGCCAAGAGAGGCTTAAATCATCCACTATGTATGTCGCCTTGGTTATAACCAAGATGAGGTCGTGTTAAGGACCAAACATGGATGTTAGTACCCACTTTCCATGTTATGCCTGTTATGATTAGCCAGATGCGAGATCTCATTTGGCGCCTAGAAGGCGAGCAAATAGAGAATTCGGGTTAGGCGCTAGAAAGCGACTAGACTAATATCTGTACGGTGTATCGAGTATGACGTCACTCTTTATGGAAGAGTTACTCCACCGTAGCATGTATTCATACTATATGTGCTTGGCGACCGAGTAATGAGGTGAGAGAATGGATCCCTGCTTCCTCACCGTGTGAGTCTTACGTGTCATTATTGATATGACTTTCATTTATGTACCCTTTTGTGACTTTTGACTATGTCATAAGGTAAGGGGTTGATGTTCTGCTACTTTGGTATGTTGCCTGCGGTCATGCATGATTCGGCCTTAAGGGACATCACTGGGAAAGCGGTCAATCCTAAACTAAATGGCATGAGTGCAAAGGGAAGATCATCTAGTATTACACCACTGTTGTATATTCACTGCCGGCAACTCACATCGCTCTGTATGAGAGGCGAATTGAGTGTGAATATATTGCAAGAATTAAGAGGGTCAAACATGCTCTTTTTGAGGGATTAGAGATGTTTTTTGGACCGGTGTAATTAGATGGGTCTGGGGTATATGAGACACTATTTCTTTCTTTTTGGGTTGATGTCTCTATGCTGGCTCATTTTGAGTTTCTAGTATAGAGCTCCCACATGCAGGTGTTCTCAGCAGTCGCACGGTGCAGTGGCTAGTATGAGATTGTTCGTTTTTGGGGAGATTGAGATAGAGATGTGGCAGTGTCATGCCAACTCATGTGCGAGTGGGAGATGTTAGTAATGGGCGCCCATGTGGCATGACCATTAAATTTGATTTTGAATCCTTATCCAAATAGGTTTTGATTTTGAAATCAAACCTATTTAGGATAACCACTCTTGAAACAGACGTTATCAGTTTGAACTGATATAGATAGATATAATATATATTAGATATTATCTGTATCTTAACTGATATGGATAGATATTATAATATATTAAATATTTGTTATATGGTTATGGGTAATCCAAGAGAAAACAACGTAGGTTTTGTTTTCTACCCATAAACTGACTCTCTCCCAAGAAACAACGATCAAGTCAATTGCACTGTGGTTTGTGTGGGTGATATTCACCATTGTAATATCACCCCACTGCTGGGATTGATTTATCAGACTCTGGAAGCACGTGATTTATCCACGAGGTTCTATCATCGAAAGGTATGATATGATTATTTTATCCGCTGCATAATTGTTTGTTTTTATTTACAACAACAATAACCAAAAGAACAAAGATGGTAATTTTTATACTTATCTCATCTCTTCTTGTTAGGTAGTGGTATCTTGAATTTGGAATTTTTTATAAAATATATATATAAAAAAAAGTGTACAAAGAATAGTACACTGAAAAATTAATGTATGACCCAAATTCATTCTCTATGTTGTTCCTGCCGGACCTAAAATGATTTTGGGTTGGAAAAGAGTCTACATATTTATAACTAATGTACTGGTGGGTTCTCTTTAATCTTGTTGGATTCATTATGGGTCCCGTTTCAATGATTTAAACTACTCAATTTGTAGGACATTCATGACAAAAAAATTATGTCAATCTGATAATCGTAACCTATTCATTTCATTGCGTTTGTGTGTAAAAAACACTACAAGAAAAAACACATTTGGTGACTAAATTTTTAGTCGCCAAAAGTCAATTTTTAGTTGCCAAAAGTCGGTTTTTAAGTTTCCCCGACTAAATTTTTTAGTTGCCAGTTTGGTCGCTGGAAAACGGTCGGGAAAGGTATTGACGACTAAAAAAATTTTAGTCGCCAAAAAGCAAGTCTTTACCGGCCAAAACTTTGGTCGCCAATAGTCAATTATATTTTTTAAATTATACATTTGGCGACTAAAAATAGTCAATTATATTTTTTAAAATTATACATTTACTGACTAATGTTTTAGTCGCCAATACTGAAGGAATCAGCGACCAAACAGATTTAGTCGCCAAAAGCTCATTCCAAAAAGAAAAGAAAAGTTACACCCTGCTCTTATAGAGATTCGAACCATTAATCTCCCACACCATAAACCTTATACAACACACTCCTTCCACTACGCCTCCATAACATCATATAATTATATATGCAACATATATTATTTATATAGTACTTAGACCCGTATTAATGTTAAAGTCTATATATAAACATAATTATTTTTTATTGAACACAATTTATGTAAAAATAAATTATTTAGTAGAAAAAAAAAAGGATACCACTTTTGGCGACTAAACTTCTTTTTAGTCGCCAAAAAGCATCACTTTCAGCTACTAAACGTGTTTTTAGTCACCGAATGCTTTACTTTTGGCTACTAATTTTTTTTTAGTCGTCAAAGGGCCTTACTTTTGGCTACTAAAATTTGTTTAGTCGGTAAAAGCCTCACTTTTGGCTACCAAACACATTTTTAGTCGCTGAATGCCTCACTTTTGGCTACTAAATTTTTTTTAGTCGCCAAAAGGCCTTACTTTTGGCTACTAAAATTTTTTTAGTCGCTAAAAGCCATATATCGGCAACCAAACAGATTTTTAGTCGCCAAAACTTATACTTTTGGCTACTGAATTTTTTTAGTCGCCAAAAATCTACTAATGCATTTTTAGTCGCCAAATGCTATACTTTCAGCGGCGAAATATAATTTTTTAGTCGCTAATAGTACTTTTTCTTGTAGTGAAAATTGCCGACAAATGTGCTTTTGAAGGTAGATTTTTTTTTTTTTTTTAGTCAAATGTGATAAAAATGAAGAAAGTATGATTATTGGATCAATAGTTGTTGGGGGAAAGAAAACTATCCACTAAATCCTACTTGAATATTCTCTAATCTATTTCTCCACCAAAAATGCTTTAGAGCTCTAATATAGGAGCTCTAATAGCTCTAATGGGAATGTGAGACCCACTCTGATGTGATGTTTGTGTCTTGCCTTATTTATTTATTTATTTATTTTTTATTGCTTGGACACATCACTAGAGCTCAAATTAAAGCTCTAGATTTAGAGCTCTCTAGCATCTCCCATTTCTCCACACCATCACAATATTCTCTAATCCTTCTCGGGAATATACCAAATACTGTTAGACAATAATGGCGGTGATGTTGGCCAAGAGTGGGAAAGGATAGTGTGATTGGTTGAATAAAGTGGTATTACTAGTTGAGAAAAAATAAAAAATAAAAAGGTAAGATAGAAAAAAAAAATTAAACTATTTAATTTCATAAATATAATTTAAGTATTTAAAATTTTATTTTATTTTATTTTTTACTGGTATTTAAAATATTTAAAATTTTGTTTGAGTGGATCTTTTACCGTCAATGATTATATTAGATATCAACATTTTGATTTTAACAATTTTTTAGAGTATGTTTATAAAAACGAGACACCTGTATTAATTGCTGCAAAGAATGGTATCATGGAAATAGTGGAGGAAATTATGGTTAGATTTCCGGTGGCCGTCAGCGACAGAAACTCTGATGGGAAGAATATAGTGCTCTTGGCAGTCGAGAACCGGCAAACGGATGTATTCCAGTATTTACTGAAGAGGTATATTCTGAGAGACACCATCTTTCATGAAGTGGACAAGGATGGCAACAGTGCATTGCATCTCGCTGCAAAGATTTCAGATCGTCCCTGGCTTATCCCCGGTTTGAAAATGCAATGGGAAATCAAGTGGTATGAGGTATGAAGTATGAGTAATGCTATTGAAATAAAAACAAAACTTGAATTAAAATTTAAATTTTATACAAAATAATTTATTAAAATTGGAGTGATAATTTATATATAGAATCAGCATGATTTTAAGGTGAACAGGATGTGGAACGAGATCTTTTCAAGTTTTTTTGTTTAATTTTTATTTTTATATTATCCTAAGATTATGGGGGAAGGGCAGCCGATGAGAACATAGCAAGTGGTGGATGAAACAAACAAACTAGTGCCACAATGTATATTACCCCTTCAAACCCAATTAGTACAGTAAGTGTTTTTTTAAAAAAAAAAAAAAAAAAAAAAAAAAAAAAAAAAAAAACTCATGTAAAAACTGTCATCATCACATTATTTTGGGATGCACCTTCAATATAAACTTTTTGAAAACATAGATTTTTTCATGAAATATTAATCACTGTTTGACAAACTTTGTTTATGAAAGAAAGAAGAAAGAAATTTCGAGAGAGCCACAAAAGGGGACATCATTTGGTGTAAAATATTAGTTTGTAATGCATTTCTCTAAAAAATTCCTTTATGCAGTGCTTGATTGGAGGATTTAAGAAGGGATTTAGAAAGAGAAAGACAAAGGTACATAAAAATAAGTGAAATGTAAGTATATTTTATTCACATTTCACCTACCTTTTCCTTCTCACCTTCCAAATCCATCAACCAAACACAAACTTATAGAATTAATTATGTAGAAACATTAGTGAAAACTGCATGCTTGGATGTAATGCAATTTGTTCAGAATTCCATGCCGCTAATTAATAAAGCATATGCATGACATATATTTGTTTGATCTCTACTGCAGTTTATTAAGAAATCTATGCCAGTATATTTTGGGGCTCAGTATAACAAATACGGCCAGACCCCAAACGAAATATTTATGAAGACACACAGTGATCTCGTGCAAGCTGACACCCAATGGCTAATGAAAACATCAGATTCGTGCGTCATCGCTGCAACACTCATTGCCACAGTGGCCTTTGCCACGTCAGCCAGCATACCAGGTGGCGTTAATCAAGACAACGGGGTGCCTGTCCTCATACAACAGGGCATGTTTGACGTCTTTTCCATCTCATCACTTGCGGCGCTCTGCTTTTCACTGACAGCATTGATCATCTTCCTAGCCATTCTCACCACTCAACACAAAGCCATGGATTTTCATCGTAAGTTGCCAGGAATGCTCCTGATAGGTTTGACGACACTCTTTCTATCCATTGCTTCCATGTTGATATCTTTTTGCGGTGGACATTTCTTTATCCTCAGAGGTGTTGTAAGAGACGCATGGGTTTTTGAATATATAGTGGCGCTTCTACCCATGACAGTTTTTGCCTTGGTGCAGTTTCCACTCTACTTTAATCTTTTCCGAGCTGCCCTTAAGACAGCTCCTGAGAGTAGCTACCTTGAGTTTGCTATTGAATAAACATTGAAGTCATCTAACTCTGTATTACTAATTAGTGACCAGGATATGAAATGTGTCTTTGTGTGTTGTTGCTTATCTGTGTGGAATGGAAGGCAATGGAAAATGTAATAATGTACTGTAATCTCTAATTTCATGTATTGTATGGACTGATGTCCTTTGGTGTGGAATTGAGTGGGTATGCTCAGGAAATCTGCAAAGCATAACAGCTTGGTGGTTTGCTCCATTTTTCTCTGATATACAAAGATTAATTTTGGAACCTCTTTACTTTGCCGTGTTGTGGTCTGTGTGTGGGATATCATCACCCCATGTGAGGGGTGATCCTCCATGTGTTGCAAGGTTGGCCATGTTAGGAAGCCAACACACATGAGCTGGCCATGTGAAGCCAGCACACAAGATAGCTGGCCATATACAAGGCCAGCCCCTCCATCCACCTTTTCTGTAGTGTATAAATGGAGGCTGAGGGGAGGGTTTGAGTGAGAGCAGAGGAAGCCACAGAGAGTGAAATATGTGAGGCGGAGAGACCGTCTCCCTCGGTGTGAGCGAGGGAGACGGGTGAGTGTGTGAGTGAGGAGAGTGTGAGCTCCTCCTCTATTGTAATCTTTCTGTAATATTTCCATTGTTATAGTGATAACCGGCTACTCTTCCGTGGACGTAGGCATTGAGACCGAACCACGTTAAATATTGTGTCTCTTTGAATGTGGGTGTGTTTTTCTGCTTGGTATAATTTCTATAAGGTCTTGGGCGGGATCCCAGATCCCAACAATTGGTATCAGAGCCTCGTTGGTGGCGTTTCGGAACAAAAATAACGTGTTGTTTGAAATTGCCCAGAAATCAAGTTGCTCGAAATCGGGTTTTGAGCACACCAGGAGCAAGGGCTCGAGAAGAGGAGTCCAGAAATATAAAGCAAACACCCAACGGAGGCCGGACGCGCCCTCACGCGCCCCTAGAAGTTGGCGCGTGAATCCCAGTCACGACACGCGCCACCACGCGCCGATCAGGAAACCGGCGCATGGTCCCAATCGCATCCACGCGCCCCACGCGCGGTTCAAGGAAGACGACGACTGAGGGAACAGCGCGTGCCCTACACGCGCCATCAGCACGCGTGCCACGTCATCTCGCCACGTCATCACCACGTGGCACAGTTGTCAGCCAGGAGCTGCCACGTGGTCGCCACGTCAGCGTCCAATCATCGACACGTGGCAGACACCTCATCGCCACGTCATCACTCTGAGGAAAAATCCGGTGCGGCGCGACTATGGTGCAGCCGCAGATCTGAGGCATACAAAATGTTTTGGCTAGATCTAAGCCATTTAGAGTCCGTTTTTGGTGATCCAATAGTGGTTTCCGACTATTTGGAGTATTCCGGACACATCCGTACGGTCAGATTTTGGAGACGGAGTTTCTGTAAAAAGAAGGCAGATTAAAGAGACGAACGGCATCAGGTGCAGTGGACGGAATATTCTGTTGGTACACGGAATATTCCCTGAACTTCTGAAAATTGTAATTTGGCCCAGAATTTTCAGAAAATTGTGGTGTGGCCCAACTTTCGGAGATTTGTTTTCAGTGAGGTCCCTGGAAGTGCAGCGAAGGTTGGTCCTAGCTAAACAGACCGCTCCGGACGCAACCGCGAGGTCAGAATAGTGAAATTCTGAACGGTTTGGAAAGATTGTCAAAACATGGGTGTTTGCCATCTTCAATACTCGAAGGAAGGTTGCCGGATATTATGGAATGTTGCGGATTCACTGAAGAGGTTAGAATGGGCAGATTCTGACCAGATTGGACAACCAGATACAGATTGAGATAGATCATTGAAGGCCAGAAGAGATCAGACTTGATTAAATGGCAAATCAAGGGAGATCAGGGTTGGTCAGGGGTGATCAGAGGATTGCAAAGATGATTATCTCCGGAGTTCGTTAGATGATCTGGTTCAATCAAAAAGAAGACTATTCATCAACGGATAGATGATTTGGCAACCAGTACAGGCTCAGGGAAATACTGTGGCTGTTGGAGCTACTGTATACGAGAAGGTACTAATGGTATGTGGACATGTAGAACAATAGTTGCAGAGGAGCATACTAAGCGCAGAAGTATAATTGCAGACGTGCAACAGTGCAAGGGTACGCTAGAGTGTCGTACAGAGGCGCGAGAAGAGTGTGCAGCAACGGGTTGTTGACAGTTCACAGAAACTTCCAGACAGAGAAATTGAGACAGGTAAAACGCAGGAGTGCGTGCCAAGGAGTGGCAAGTCTTATTTCTCTATGGTGGTTTCTTTAGTTCCATGGCAGCAGATGATAGAGTTGATGCAGATCTCTCAAGCAAGCTTGACGCAGGGAGACTAGAAGCCATGGGTGCGAGCACTATGCACGGAGTTGCATAGTGGTAACTTGTACAGACCGGTGGAAGTTGTCTTGGCAGAAGGGCTAACTGTCAAACATCAGTACGGACGTACAAGTGAGACAGAACCGAACATCAGGGATTGCAGCACAGACAACGGGCGTATGAGATCGCTGGGAAGTTGTTCTGAAGTGCAGAAAGCAAAGGCTGGTTGTTCAGAAATAAGCTCCGAGCAAGGAAAATTGAGGATGTTGATGTGTCAAACTCTGAAGTTTTCTAGTTGCTCCCGTGTTCATCATGCAAGGAGTTGCACGGTAATGCATGACAGTCAAGGGCATCCCAGCAGGGGGTGCAGGACATCCAATCAGGGGGTGTCGGATATCTTGGTTGCGCAAGTTCAAGCATAGCAGGTATAGACATCCGAGACAGAAGCGTGGAAGAGATCTGTAGGAGATAGGAGCAGAGGCTCTCTCCAAATCAGAGAGTGGTGTGAGTTGAGTTGAGGATGTAGGATTCCCTCCTCCTCTTATATCTCTGGTGTATTATCTCTAGCTTCAGGGGGTGCAAGCATCTCAGTGAGGAGATGCAGACTATGTTGAAGGCATCCGAGACAGGAAGCGTGGAAGAGATCTATAGGAGATAGGAGCAGCGGTTCTCTCCAAATCAGAGAGTGGTGTGAGTTAAGTTGAGGATGTAGGGTTCCCTCATCCTCTTGTATCTCTGGTGTATTATCTCTAGCTTTCAAGGGATGCAGCGTCTCAGTGAGGAGATGCAAACTATGTTGAATTTGGGCGTGACAAGATTAGCAGCAATGTGTGTTGTGGATCACCTCACATGGGTTGAGGGGGTGATTTGTGGGATATCATCACCCCATGTGAGGGGTGATCCTCCATGTGTTGCAAGGTTGGCCATGTTAGGAAGCCAACACACATGAGCTGGCCATGTGAAGCCAGCACACAAGATAGCTGGCCATATGCAAGGCCAGCCCCTCCATCCACCTCTTCTGTAGTGTATAAATGGAGGCTGAGGGGAGGGTTTGAGTGAGAGCAGAGGAAGCCACAGAGAGTGAAATATGTGAGGCGGAGAGACCGTCTCCCTCGGTGTGAGCGAGGGAGACGGGTGAGTGTGTGAGTGAGGAGAGTGTGAGCTCCTCCTCTATTGTAATCTTTCTGTAATATTTCCATTGTTATAGTGATAACCGGCTACTCTCCCGTGGACGTAGGCATTGAGGCCGAATCACGTTAAATATTGTGTCTCCTTGAATGTGGGTGTGTTTTTCTGCTTGGTATAATTTCTATAAGGTCTTGGGCGGGATCCCAGATCCCAACACTGTGGTTATCAAGAAATTAAGTACTGGTTTTAATAACTGTTCGAAGTCCGAGTTATGGAAGAAGTGACTCATCATGAATCTAGTTTTTGAATCTGGAACTAATCTGCCAGGGAGCTACAAAAGAATGAAGTTGATGGGAGTTCTTGACTTTTTTCTGTTTTTCTGAATTTCTGGTCCTCCTTTGTTTCTTGGATGATATAATGAAGATACTCCATTTCAATTATTTAATTGAGAGGATGTCAATCCAATCCTTATTTCAAATAGTTTTTTCCCCTGTTTTTGGTCCAAGTATTTGGATTGGAGAGTAAATGGTAATTATTGGATGGTACTAAGGGGCAAGGATCAAGTCCAAAAAATTTCATGTCTCTTGTTTTAAAATACTTATAATTATTGGATGATTTAAATATTTCAAGGTATGAGAATAATAAGGCGTAATCCCATGACTGAGTAAAAGTGTTTTGGGCGATAAATTTATAACAGTGAATCTCTTGCTATGCATCCATAATATATAGGTTTGAGTTCCTCAATTTCAGTTTTCTTCAGTCAATTTCAAGACTTCATTTTGGAGCAAAAATTTAATACAACAATGATACCACGTCATGACATGTGATATCACCAACCAATTAATATATCCATATGGTAGAGATCGAACCCCATTCATCACCTTGCTACATATAGATAGGAATAACAAACTTATATTAGATGATGATACTATGTCATTGGTATCATTGATGTTAAATTTTTTCTTCTCCTCATTTTGGGTTCACCCAGCCTGGAAGTTTAATTTCATTTTTAGTTTAAGACCCAATCTATATGATCAGAAAGTTATATAATTCTAAAAAATTAATGGTAAAAGCATCTTTTTTTGGTGGGTTATTTTACATTTTACCTTCTACAGGCAAATGGAAGATAATAGAGGCCTCTTTTGCGGGCCTAAATAAAGTCTCATAAAGAGCTAGATGGATTATAATTTATGAGGCCAAGTGGGGGTGTCCATAGGCCTCGAGCACACCAGACTAAAAACGGTTTGTGGTACATAAATTTGGAAAATTTTTATTATAGATTCATAAAAAAAAAAAAAAAAGAGTTTAAAATTTTAATTATTAATATTTGTAAAATTTAATATTGATTCGTACTTTTTTTTTTATAACTTATATTACTGATTTGTAATTTTTTTTAATTTTTTTTTGTATAACTTTACATTGAGTTGATATTTCCCCTACAAATTTTGATTTCGCGGTGGCATGTGAAGTTTTTAGAATGAATTAGCACAAGTGTTTCGCTGAGGAGAGAACTGTTGGGGCTTCATGCAAAAAAATTATTAGTAGTCAAATGTTAAAATTTTCTTATATATGATAAACAGAAAAATATTATTTTCATGATGGGGTCAAGTCATATTTTAAAAAAAATTAAACAATGATTTTTTGCTTGAAAAAAGAATTGATCTCTTATATGGGTTTTTGTAATTTTTTAAACAAACCACTTATAAAACCTTTTAGGCTTAAAATGTCTTGGGCCAATTGAGACACTTACGGAAGTTTTATTGGGCCAATTAACCTAAAATAAAAAATACTTTATTAATTATTTAAACAGTTGAAAACCTATCCAGTGGTCATATTCCAATAATGTTTGAGAGTTCTAATTTGAGAGTTTTAATGCAGTTCTAATGATGTGGAGAGTATCCATGTGAATGTGGAGCCCACACTTCTCTCTCTATTTCTCTCTACTCTCTCTCTCTCACTACACTAGTGTTTCATTTAGAGCTCTCAAATTAGAGATATGTATGGTTACTCGTCATACTCCATACCTTTCTTGACACCCGTTGTTCAAAATATATATATATATAATACAACAATGATATCATCGTATATGGTATCACCAAAAAATAAAAAATCATAAATATAAGAGGAGATAGATTATTTTATCTCCCACTAATTATTGTGGTGCAAATTAAAATTTATCATTTAATATTTATTTTAGTGTTTGAATCCTAACTCTACCTTGAAAGTGTATTGCTTAAGCACTTGTTTGGCATGAAGGGTTGGGGTGAGTTGGGATTAAAATAGTCACAAAAAATTTTTTTTAGTCTTACGCTAAAATATGTAATATTCAAACCATAATCATTTATTTTTTCTTTCACAAAAGTCAAAATTCATCTCCAACGAAACTTTTTAATCTCAAGCTAAAAAATAAAAAAATCAATCCACATCTCAAATAAAACCTTTGTTACGTGGTATTTTCGAAGTCATGTTTACTGTGGTTGGTGAACTGTCACAAATAAAAATTGATCTTATTTACATTTGTCCGCAAAGAGATTCTCTATTTTCTTTTTTGTCTTTTTGAAATAATTGTGTGAATAATCACTTTTTCTTTTTCTTTTTCTTTTTCTTTATATATATATATATATATATATATATTAATTACTTACTTTGTGCTACTTTGTATCAATTTCAATTCTGTGTCGAAGAAGGCATTATAAATTTTCTATCCAACTCAGAAAGAGAAAAAGAAGAGTAAAAGAAGGCTTGAGCAAGTAAGTACCTTGCATCCTTGCTGCAACTTGATTCAAAAGCTAGCTATCATTTTGAAAACACTCTTTTTTTTCTTTTTTTATAATTATTTTTATATTTACATATAATATTACAATAAAATCTAAAAAAAATTATTTATAAATCTCATATTAAGAAATGGTAATCCGTTTAGTTCTAAATTTTTTTTTATAAACTAATTAGTCCTATTGATTTTGAAAATGTAGATTTAATATATTGTTTAGAAATAAGATTTACGATTATACCGTTATTTCTATTATGTTTTTTTTTTTTTTTTTTTTTTGCGTGTGTGCACGCGTGCACTTGTTAGAAAATGTAAGATATGCAACGTATGTGAATCAAACTTGAGATGAATTTTTATACGAGACTATTTTTATTTGAAATGACTTCAAATATGAGATTTTTCGATAAATATATAATTTCAAACTGTAACATTCTAATGTAATACTCGAACATTACACTACAATGTAAAACTCCTAAAAAAAAATTTAGTGTACTTTTTTGAAATGTAACACTATAATATAACACTTCAATATAACACTCCAAAAAAATTCTTCAGTGTAATACTCCAATGTAATACACAAAAAAATTCCTAGTGTACTTTTTCCAAACGTAACACTCCGATGTAATATTCCAAAAAAATGATGAGATATTTTCAAACCATTCCAAAAGGATGTGGAATTCTTTAAACCATTTCAAAAGGAGTACAAAATTTTTTTAGTAAGTTTTGAATAAATGTATAATTTCAAACTGTAAGTGTTACGTTTGGAAAAAATACACTAAGAAATTTTTTAGTATTTTTTTTTATTTTATTTTTGGGAAAAGTACACTAAAAAATTCTTCAAACCATATGATTTTTATTTTTATTATTTTTATCAAGACTCAAATTAAAATGCCACCCTTCTCATTTTTGTTGCTTATTTTTCTTAGATTAATTGTTTTTATATTAATTTATGAAAAATGATTTGAATAACATTGGTCATTTGATTAGTTTGTGAGTTTTGTATTGAGAATGTAAATAAATAATATTTTCTCTTAATTGAAATTGTGAAAAAAAATAAGAAAAAATTAGTGAAAAATCCCTTTCTAATTTTGGGTACTAGGAGAGTTCTAACATGCCTTTTTTTATTAGATTTCGATAAAATTTATCTGTGTCGGGGTAAAATTTCTCTATGTTGAATTTTTGCTGTGAAAATGTTGAGAAATCACAATTATTATGAAAATATTGTATATAACCTTTATCTTATAAAATATTAATATTAAGGACCTTAAAAAAAAATTAAAATAAAGTTATACATTTTTATTCAATTTTTTTATTTTTTGTTTTTTTTTTTTCACATTATGTATTTCTATTCGCAAAAACTCACATAAATTGTTGATTTGGAATGCCAAAATATTCATCATACCAGCCAAATTTTGAGGATAGGCAAGGTGGCGGTAGATTGAAAAATTATCAATCCATCAAGCACAATTGGGTTGATTTTTTTTTCTTCCAAAATCACCTTGCACCTTTTTTTCCCCTTCTGGGGGTGTGTTAAAGCACATGCAAAAATTAAAATTTTAAAAATGTTATAAATTTTGAAAATTGAAAATATTTATTTTCAAATTCAGAAGTGATAGTAAAATTGAAAACATGAGCTGCCATTCTTAACTGTTCAAAATAATTTGTTTTTTGTTTTTTTTTTTATTATTATTATTTTTTTAAATATAGAAACATTTTGTAATTTCTAAGCAATTTGGATGTAACTTGACAATCAAAATGTTTAAAATAAACTCAAGCTTTATTCATCTCTTCAGAATATATATCATAGCAAATTCAAGAGAATTTTAAAAAATATGAGAACGTTATTTAGCTTTCATGATGTTATATTAGTTTCAAACCTGAGCAACAATTTAGAAATAAACACCATGATATTACTCGGCTACAAAATTTAAGGGTATCACGAAATTATTTGCTTAGCTACAAATTGCTTCATAGGTAGAGTCAGTGAAACCCATATGAGGCCATATTGGGCTTCTCATGATAAAATATGGTGACTTGAAAACATAATGATGAATTCAAATTAATCCAATACTTGGAAAGAAATATTCAGTATCCAAGTAATTTTTTTGTCAGAAATCACTGCCGAAAATAACGCTAGTAATATAAATACTTAGGATAAATTTTTCTAGGAAGAAAACCCAACAATATATGTAAATAAATAAGTAAAAACTGAGTTAATGTGAGTTGTCATTCCGATTTGTTCACAGTAATTTGAGGTTTGTTCACAAAAATTGCAGAAATAACATAGTATTCAGGCTATTCAAAATTAACTTAGGTATGACTAAATCCAGGCAATATTCGTTAATCTGATGACGTATGCACTTGAAACATTTTCAAAGTATCTCTCTGAAAATGTAGAGAGAGAATTTTCATAGGAGTCCCCCACCCCCTCTCCCCCCCCAAAAAAAAAAAAAAAAAATCATCAGTTAAATTTAAGTACTTAATTATTGCAATTAAAAAATGAGAAATCAAAGTGAAATTCACATACAAATTTAAGAGTGAAAAGTGTAATTTATTACCCGTTTATAAACAAAATGTTTCTTTTTTGGAAGCCAAATATAATTAAATTAAGTGGCTACAATTATTAAATCAATCTAATAGGAGGATAATCTCCATACAAAAATTTAAAAGTAAGGAATCAAATTATTAAAATAGAACTGGCGGTGTAACTACACCCACGCACAAACTAAACCTTCTAGTCCTGACGAAACGGGACAAGAGTTGCACAATTTGAACCATTGAAACAGAATCTGTTATGGGCTTCACAACCCTGACAACAATCCTACTTTATGCTACCTTGCGTTACTTTTATCTCCAAGTACAATTCTTTGCCTTCCTATGGGGCACTACAACAAAATACACATTTGGCGACCCAGAAATTGGTCGCCAAAAGTACAAATTTCGTCGCCAAAAGAATCTGCGACAAATATACAATTTGTCACCAAAGGCCTGTCACTAAAAGTATTGGCGACGAAATCAAAAATTGTCGCCGTATGTAGACATTTAGCAACAAGAAAATTTGTCGCCAAAAATCATATATTTTGTCGCTATAAAATTACAATTTGTTGCTAAAAGGTTGAAATTTGGATAGGCCCTGTGGTTTTAGCGACAAATAAATGCGTCGCCAAAAGTACTATTTAACGACAAAATTAATTTGGTCGCTAAAAATCACGTTTTTAGTGACGAATAAGTTTTGGTTGCGAAAAGTTCTTGGAATAACCACTAACTTTTAGCAACAAGAACAATTTGTCGCCAAATATATTAACAGCGACCAAAATACCACTTGTCACTAAAAATTCAGTACATAAATTTTGATTTTAATAATTTTCCTGTTCAAAATAATCCAAAACACCTGTTTTCCTGTGCACAATATATACACAAATGTAATGTGAATAATAATACACCTGTGCAAGACATTCATACTAATTCAAAATTAATAGCTATGAAAAATCTCAATAAACATAATTACAATTCTCTGACAATCTAAAACATGCATGTCAAAATACTTACAAACTACTAACATCAAACCCATAAATACATTACCAAATGCTATGTCAAAATATTTTCAAAATTACAACCAAATATTTTGATGTTAAACATCTAACCAACAAGTCAATTACTAAAATCCTATGTCAAAATATTTGCAAAAATACAACACCAAATATTTTGATGCTAAACATTTAATCCATAAATCATTTACCAAAATACTATGTCAAAATATTTCCAAAAACACAAAATCAAATCTTCTGATGCAGCCCAAACTATTTTCCACCATTGCCAATCTGTCACATGAAAAAACAAAACAATATTAGATTGACAAAAAAAAAAAAAAAAACCTCGATATGAACTTCACAATTTTGATTTTAATTTTGTAACGGGAAGTCCAATCGGGTGCTGTTTGCTCATACAAGTTTGCTCATACAAGTCTATTTAGGCTTAAACAAGCTGCCTGTGCAAAGTTTCGGTGGTTTCAGTGGTCATTTTGCAATTTCTGCCCCCGAACGGGCCTTTTAAGTCTTGTATTTTACAATTTTCCTTCTAATTTTCTAACGGAAGATCCAATCGAGGTCCCGTTTGTTCCTACAAGTCTATTTCGGCTTGAACAAGCTGTCCGTGCTAAGTTTCGATGGTTTCGGTGGTCATTTCACAGTTTCGACCCCCGAACGGGCCTTTTAAGTCTTGTATTTTACAATTCTCCTTCTAATTTTCTAACCGAAGATCCAATTGAGGTCCCGTTTGTTCCTACAAGTCTATTTAGGCCTTAACCAGCTGTCTGTGCTAAGTTTCGATGGTTTCGGTAGTGATTTCACAATTTCGGCCCCCGTACGGGCCTTTTAAGTCTTGTATTTTACAATTTTCCTTCTAATTTTCTAACCGAAGATCCAATTGAGGTCCCGTTTGTTCCTACAAGTCTATTTAGGCCTTAACCAGAGGTCCGTGCTAAGTTTCGATGGTTTCGGTGGTCATTTCACAATTTCGGCCCCCGTACGGGCCTTTTAAGTCTTGTATTTTACAATTTTCCTTCTAATTTTCCAACCGGAGATCCAATAGAGGCCCCGTTTGTTCCTACAAGTCTATTTAGGCTTGAACAAGCTGTTCGTGCCAAGTTTCGGTGGTTTCGATGGTCATTTTGCAATTTCGGCCCCCGAACGGGCCTTTTAAGTCTTGTATTTTATAATTTTCCTTCTAATTTTCTAATCGAAGATCCAATTGAGGTCCCGTTTGTTCCTTCAAGTCTATTTAGGCTTGAACAAGCTATCCGTGCCAAGTTTCAGTGGTTTCGGTGGTCATTTCGCAATTTCGGCCCCCGAACGGGCCTTTTAAGTCTTGTATTTTACAATTTTCCTTCTAATTTTCTAATCGGAGATCCAATTGAGGTCCCGTTTGTTCTTACAAGTCTATTTAGGCCTTAACCAGCTGTCCGTGCTAAGTTTCGATGGTTTCGGTGGTGATTTCACAATTTCGGCCCCCGTACGGGCCTTTTAAGTCTTGTATTTTACAATTTTCCTTCTAATTTTCTAACCGAAGATCCAATTGAGGTCCCGTTTGTTCCTACAAGTCTATTTAGTCCTTAACCAGCTGTTCGTGCTAAGTTTCGATGGTTTCGGTGGTCATTTCACAATTTCGGCCCCCGTACGGGCCTTTTAAGTCTTGTATTTTACAATTTTCCTTCTAATTTTCCAACCGGAGATCCAATAGAGGTCCGGTTTGTTCCTACAAGTCTATTTAGGCTTCAAAAAGCTGTCCGTGCCAAGTTTCGGTGGTTTCGGTGGTCATTTTGCAATTTTGGCCCCCGAACGGGCCTTTTAAGTCTTGTATTATACAATTTTCCTTCTAATTTTCTAACCGGAGATCCAATTGAGGTCCCGTTTCTTCCTTCAAGTCTATTTAGGCTTGAACAAGCTGTCCGTGCCAAGTTTCAGTGGTTTCGGTGGTCATTTCGCAATTTCGGCCTCCGAACGGGCCTTTTAAGTCTTGTATTTTACAATTTTCCTTCTAATTTTCTAACCGAAGATTCAATTGAGGTCCCGTTTGTTCCTACAAGTCTATTTAGGCCTTAACCAGCTGTCTGTGCCAAGTTTCAGTGGTTTCGGTGGTCATTTCGCAATTTCGGCCCCCGAACGGGCCTTTTAAGTCTTGTATTTTACAATTTTCCTTCTAATTTTCTAACCGAAGATCCAATTGAGGTCTCGTTTGTTCCTACAAGTCTATTTAGGCCTTAACCAGCTGTCCGTGCCAAGTTTCAGTGGTTTTGGTAGTCATTTCGCAATTTCGGCCCCCGAACGGGCCTTTTAAGTCTTGTATCTTACATGTTCTTTGAACCACTTGGGGAATTCCTTTTTCTGTCTATTTGTGATGTCACGTACACCTTCATTTTCTAAAAGATTCTTGTGTTGCCTACTTAGAAACATATGATTCATAAGTAACATATTATATTGAAAACATAATTCTACAAAAAAAAAAACAAGATTAAGAACGTACTCTAGATAATGGTCAAGCTCGAGGCTATTATTCAAGACAAACCAATGAGCCATTTCACGTTCTTTTTGAGACACGTTAGAAACCCTTGTTATTAGCCCAAAAGGACGAACATTTTGCGCGAAGACCTCTAACCCGTGATGCACCCAAGTCTTATAAGAAGGAGACATCCCTTTCACAACTAAATGATACTCCACAATTTTACAAGTATGTCGTTCACAATTCAAACAGTCCATACATGGGCAACGAATCTTATCATTTGGATCTACATTCATCATTGCAAATTGAACAAAAGCCTTCACCCCATCTCGATACTGGGAACTCATCCTATCCCTAAGTAGCATCCAACTCTTATCCATATTTGGTCACCTACAAAGCCATGGTTATGTGAAATTCCTTTGAATTAGAGAATTATATGTCAAATAGTTCCTTGAGTCATATAAGTGTTTGTCATATCATGAATGCTCAAAAAAGCCAAACCTTGTAATACATTTTTTTAATTTAATATTTAATTTAAAGATGCTGCATGTACACATGATGACATTGTATAGTATAAGAAACTATAAGTCAAATTATATGGTGATCTTCCAACATCCTATTGGCCTTGATGGCTGTTTTCCAATGATATTTGAACATATATGTTTTTCGTAATATTGTTAGCAAGACTTTAAATAGACGTAGCATTGCTCTTAAACTATTCTTACCTAATAAACTATAAACAGAAACTATACAAAACAGTTTAAATTGATTCTAAAAATAATAAATAACTATAAACAACTCATATAAACCATACAAAACAGTCCCATAATGTGGCATGAACCACATATAAACTGAAGGGTAATTTACAGTTTGCCCTTTTATTTTTTATTTTTTTAATCAACAACAAATAACCCTTTATTGATGATGGATAACCTTACAGAAAGGAAGAAAACATCAACAAAAAGAGAGGGATGATGCAAGCAATACAGCAACTACAAACCAAAATAGAGGCATGCAACCTAATCCAAATACAAACAAAACAAAAAGAGCCATGGAACCAGTGCTAGCATAGGCCAAAAACAACAACAGACACACATCAGATTAGCAGATTAGCATCAGGTTATCACCCAACAGATACAGACCAGCCACACAGCAGCAGAGAACCAGATTAACAAAAAATCAGATTATCACCCAACAGATACAGATTAGCAGATAATCAAATTATCACCCAGTAGTCCCAGAAACAACCCTCATTTTATATGATGTGGCAGGAAACATGCATTTTCTATCTAATTTTGAACAAAAGTTAGTTTTAGGAGTAAATTAAAAAAAAACTTGAAACATGAATGACCAAAATAAAAAAAATAAAAAAAATGACTAAAAATAAAGGGAAAAAGTGCAATTTATCCTAAAAACAAAAAGATAACTGATTATTTCTCTTTTCTTTTTAGGCCTGTTTGGGACTTATATTTTGGGTAAATAGTCAATAGAAAAAAATAGTTAATAAAACAAAATGTCATGTCCTATACATTAATCAACAACTTTTTCTTTTACAATTATCTATTCACCTACAAAAAAAAAAAAAAAATCCACAAATCATCCAAAACATAATTCTTTTTCATTTCATAAAAAAATAAAAAAATCAACTAAAATATTAAAGTTGCTAAATGACGTATCTAGTCCCATTTTTTTTGACAACTAGACTTATTAAATTTAATAAGGTTATATAGTTTCAAGATCATAGGTGTAGAAACTAAAATGACTAACTTGATAAATAAATTTAAAATGCCCTAAAATATAGTCAAAGCTTACTTGATGTAGTAATTGCCCCCAACGAATGATTGCAGCTTTTTTATCTCTTCGCATTAGCCAATAACCTATAACATTTGAATTGTAAATCAAAGTTTAAATTAAAATCGCACTGTACATGAAATTAACGGAGAGTGGACATGAAATGAATGTTATATGATGAAATTATTAAAAGGGTCACCGATACACAAAATATCTATAATTTTTTGGGCAATGAATAGTTGTAACTTGTAAGAATATTCAACACAAAACCGTGGTCCACCCTCATGACACACCACTTGAATAAAAATACAAAAAAAATGCAAGTTCCCTGGTTCATTCACATACCCAACAAAACAAAACAAGAGTCATATTTTGCATACTCCATCTAAACCAATGGCAAAGGTGATCTCAGCCAATGCTCTTGAATATCCCATTAACATATGCTTCTTAATGCCATGTCATGCTGTGTGCTCACAATCGATGGATATAAAAAATGGATCTAAAAAATGGGCTTATATATCATTTTTCCCTAAAGAATACTTAAGTTTGATTGATGAGTATTGCTATTCTAAGTCCAAGTTAGACCCAACCATGTGGCAATCAATTAGAATATTTATGACACCATTCTCTCTCGTATGTTCTCTAATTATTAGTTAATCACCTCTCTTACATATCATTGAGTATAGAAAGTGGGTCTAAAAAATAGATTTGTATATTATTTTTCTTAATTTATTTACATAAGGAGTTGATTTAAAATGCCCTTCCAAATATAAGTAAAGCTCAAATAGCGAAATTACTTGTACAACCCAAGCTGTACCACAAAATTATCCATTAGTTGAAATATATAAACTAAATTCATTTTGAATGTGACGAACACTGTAATAAAATTTTAAATTTACATAAATTCAAAGTCTAAGAAATTTTTTTAAATAATTGTTTTGAGTATAAAATATTTCTGATTTATTATTTTAGTAAAGGGAAAAAAAAATTATACATTTTTTATCAGCACTATTACATCCACACAATTTGTTCTACCTATATGTACACAATTGAAACTCTTACGGATCAGAGTCTCAATTGTCTGCATTCAGGCAAAACAAATTGTGTGAATGAATCATTAATCATTGTTTATATACCAATTCAGCAACTGCCTAATGTAATAAACATATATTCATGTTAAGTAATTGCATAAATAAATAAATTTGAGGATTCCAAAATTTGTTATAAATATAATCAACCGACCAGAATCTCAGATACATTGAGGTAATAACATAATAAACAAAACTCTGTTGACAAGTGATTTAAATAATGTACTGATCAAAAAATAATAATAAAAAAGTGATTTAAATAATGTACATGTTTATATATATATATATATATATTAGCAGAAAACAAATAAATGAAGATCAATGTGTGTGCCTTAATCATATTACACACCTAGAATCTGCAAGGTTCAACTAGAGTGAGTGATATCAAATATGCATTGCAGAGCACATGTATGTAGTCAAGCAGAACATGGGAATAGACCAAAATTCCCAGTTCCACAGTTAAAGTTAAACACCTAGAATCTGCAAGGTTCAACTAGATTTTGTTTCTTACAAAAATCAGTCCAAAAATTCCGAACATACCAGTCCCGAAAATTAGTTTCAAAATCAGTCCAAAAATTAGAATAGATCAATCCCGAAAATCACAATATCAGTCCGAAACTCACAATATCAGTCCGAAACTCTCACAGTGTGAGTGAGTGAGAGTAAGAGGGAGAGGGAGAATGAGAGGGAGAGGGAAAGAGAGACGAAGAAGAGGGAGAGAAAAATACCTGTTTGTGCCGCTTCTGTTTGTGCCGCTGCAGATTCGGAACTGAGAAGATGAAGAAGTCTCCTTTTAGACAGATTCGAAACTCTCACAGTGTGAGTGAGTGAGAGTGAGAGGGAGAGGGAGAGGGAGAATGAGAGGGAGAGGGAGAGGGAAAGAGAGACGAAGAAGAGGGAGAGAAAAATACCTTTTGTGCCGCCTCTATTTGTGCCGCTGCAGATTCTGAAACGAGAAGATGAAGGAGTCTCTTTTAGGTCAGTTTTGTTTATTCACTTATTAAAAAAAAAAGACAGATTCAAAACGACGTCGTTTTGATAATAAATTTATTGGCGACGAAAATAATTTTGTTGCCATAAATAGCACTCACCTTTCAGCGACTAGTTTAATTCTGTCGCCAAAAAGTCAAAAATTGGCGACAAACATTTTCGTCGCCATATATTAATTTCGTCGCCAAAACATTTTTAGCGCTCCCGCGCGAAAAATTAAATTGGCGCCAACCATTTTTCGCGACGAATTGAAATATTTGTTGCTAATGGTGTATTTTTTGGCGACCAACACGTATATTGTCGCCAAAAAAATACAATTGGCAACCAAATTCAATTTTGTTGCTAAAAAACGTCGCAGAAAATGCTTTTTGTTGTAGTGGGGGAAAGAATAAGCAAAGGAAAATTGTATATAGTTTATTTGAGCTAATATGGGTTGATTATGCTTACAAACTTTCCTAAAGCAGAAGAAAAAATAAAAAGGAAAAAGATAAAAAGAAAAGAAAGCTAGCCTTGAACAAAGTAGTTGCTTCAAGGCCATATAGAGGTGTAATGTATAGTAATTAATATAGCTAACATGAGCTTTGTCTGCAATTATCAAATGCTCTAAAAATTTAAGCTAGTTTTGAAAACTTCCCTAACACCCCTGAAATTAAGTGAGGATAGTGAAATCGAAGACCTTTTATGAGCCCCAAAATTATAAATATTATCTTAACCACCCACTAATCCAAAAAAAGGAAAAAAAATCAAATTCTTCATCGGTTAGAGTGGTAGAAAGATTTACCCGACAATAAGCGCTGACCTCTGTGTGTGGGTGCTTTTTTTTTTTTACTGCAAAGATTAAATGGAGTTCAAAATAATAAGATTACATGGTTGAAAAGGATATTATTGTAAATAAGCATGATTATGCAAGATTAATTTTTAATTTATACTTTGCTTCAGAGTTTTAGATTTTTTTTTTGGTGATTTATTTCTTCTTGTAAACTGAATTTCGCTACACAAGAAGATCACCTTTTATCTCTTTGAATTCTTGTAATGATTTTTTAGATCTTAATTTATGTAAACACATTTTTGGTATGTATATATTCAAACAAACTTTGTGTAGATACTAGAAAATTAAAAAGAACAAAAAAATATAAGTACTTAACATTTTATCCTTTATTTGTTTTAACTTTTTTTCCCCTAAAGATGTAAAGTGCACCCATGATCCTTCATTTAGTGATTTTTTTGTTGATTTTTTTTCATCTTTAGTGATTTTTTAATTTTCGTTTTCAAAACACTTTAGACTTTTAGAATTTATTCGACTAGCCCAATTAGATTTTTTTTTTTTTTTTGTGAATAAAGTTCACTAAAGGCAAATAAATAAATAAAAATAAAATTTTTTTTCTGATTTTTTTTTTGTTTATAAATTTTATAAGTTTTTATTTTTAACCTTTTAGATTATTCTATAATAGATAAATTGGAAAGTAACAAAATTTGACCCAAAAAAATCATTAAAAACATAAATATATATATATATATATATATATATATATATATATATATATAACTTTCTTAGTGGAATGAAATGAAGCAATAGTTTGAATTTTGAGCATTGGACCCTCTTGATTTGATTAGACTTGAGTCTTGTTTGGAAGTAAGGTTTTAAATTTCTAATGATATGTAAGAGCATCTTTAAGGATATTCTAAGGTATTTTTGCTAGTGCAATTGGTACTTTTCTACTCCAAAAGGCTCGTCATCAGAAGAGACAAAATATCCATTTTGATTTTAGCTCTCCACGACTAACTAGCCTTCATTGAGAGGCAAAAGGGTTTTCCGCTAAAATTACTTACTCCCTCCATCTAAAATTGCTCTTTTTATGGTTTGAAAATATATTTTTTAAGTATAATTGAATATACATATTAAAAATAATTTAATTATTTATATATTTAAAAAAAATATTTATAAATGCCATGTCAACATATGTAGCATGTCATAAAAAAATTATTTATTCATTTTATATATAGAAAAAATTAGTCAAGGTCCCTCTTCCACTTTTAGTAATGGAAGAGATCCACAATATTATTTTATGATGTCTAAGGTCCCTCAACCCTCGACACCCATATATCACAGAGAAATTTGATCCCCTCAAATCAAACTGTCTCTCCTTCTCTTCTTCTCTCTGCTCTTCTCTCTCCGACGAACTCTACTTCCATCACCGGAGTTCGTCTTCGTCGTCGTCGTCATCTTCTCCAACTCTCTCTCCCCCGTCAAGCGACGCTCAAAGTGTCTTTATCCATGGACGATTTCACTGATATCGGAATCAAAGTGTATCGTGACGAGAAGACAACCCAATAGTGGGATTGAACAACAATATCATCACCATCAAGGCCGATGATGGAAGTGATACTGTCATTTTCATGTTTGAAAGCCCTAGTAAGCTTCTCTTAGTTCTTCCTCCTCTGGCTCCGTCCTCTACTGGTCTTGGAACAAGGTATCTCTCTCTCTCTCTCTCTCTCTCTCTCTCTCTCTCACATACACATAACTCATACACATACAAACATCTATATATATAGTATGAAGTTAAACTGTTTGATAAAATACTTCTTAGAACTCCAAAACACATAACCGTCAGATTTGATTTGACAAAACTCTTCTTGGAACTGTAAAACATATAGCTGTGAGCTTTGAAGCTAACCTGTTTGATAAAATGCTTATTAGAAAAACAATCACAGGGAAAAATAATCACAATTTTCTCTAGCTTGTTCAAAACACAGAGAAAATTGTGATTGTTTTTGGTTTCTAAGTAGCTTAATTTTCTCTAATTTGTTCAAAATACAGAGAAAATTGTAATATTTTTTTTGGTTTCTAAATAGCCCAATTTTCTTTGATTTGTTCAAAACACAGAGAAAATTACAATTGTTTTTTGGTTTCTTAGTAGTCCAATTTTCTTTGATTTGTTCAAAATACAAAGAAAATTGTGATTGTTTTTGGTTTCTAAGTAGACCAATTGGTTTGTTCAAAACAATCATATGTGATTGTTTTTGGTTTCAAAGTGGTCCAATTTTCTTTCATTTGTTTAAAACACAAAGAAAATTATGATTGTTTTTGGTTTCTAAGTAGCCCAATTTTCTCTGGTTTGTTCAAAACACAGAGAAAATTTCTTTGGTTTGGAGAGAATTTCTTTGGGAAGTTCAGAGAAATTCTAGATTTTTCTCTGGTTTGGAGCGAATTTCTTTCGGAAGTCCAGAGAAAACTAGAGAAATTTGCAAACCAAAGAAATTTGTCCAAACCAGAGAAATTTGTGCAAACCAGAGAAATACGGAGAGAATTTCTCTAGAGATAATTTCTCTGGGAAGTCCAGAGAAATTCTCTGGATTGATGTGTGAGGGACTTTAGACATTATGAAAATATTAAATGTCATTTATGTTATAAATTTTAAATACTGGGGACCCTAAAAAAAATCCCCTTATATATGTTTATAATAATTTTCTTTTCAAAATTAATTAAGTTAGTTTGATTGATTAGCTAAACTAAAGAGTAGGGTTAGTGTGCATACTAGCTAAACTGATTTGGCAAAATAAAACATACTTTTCTGTGTATTTTTGAAAGGCATTTTGTCTCTTACTCGTGGAGTTACCCTAACAGAGTGAGTTGGCTTGTAAAGATAAAAGTGGGTATTAATTTGAAAATCTTTCTTGACATGGCAACAACAATAAATTCTCTGCTTCTCGAATGATTATTCGGTAATCTGGGAGTGTGGTGCTTCATGTTAGTACCATTGGTGGAGAATATGGGTAGTACAATTTTATGTTAGGTGACTGGAAAAAATGAATTCAAGACATATAGTAATTTTTCCTATGTAATCTTAAAGTGAACCCAACCATATAGTAATTTTTTGAATTTTTTTTTCAAAAAATTTTAACCAAACAAAATTTGAAAAAAATTTCTCAAAAATTGTATCTTGAGATACAAACCAAACAAGCCCATAGACTCCAAGCCCATAGTTGGCCCACTTGGATACACAATGAAAATTCAAGATTCGGAAAAACAATATGTTTGACATACAATTTTTTTTTTAAATACAAAAATATTTATTTTAAAGATAATTTAAAAGTGATAATAAAATTGAAAACATGAGCTTCCATTCTTAATTGTTCAAAATAATTTGAATTTTTTGAAACATAGAAACGTTTTGTAATTAATTCCTAAGCTATTTGGATGCAACCTGATAATCAAAAAGTTTAAAATAAACTCAAGCTTTATTCATTTGTTCATAACATATATCATACCAAATTCAACAAAATTTGAAAAAAAAAATATGAGAATTTTATTTAGCTTTCATGATCTTACCTTAGTTTTTTTTTTTTTTTTTAAAGATGGGGACTTCAGTTGTTATCACTAGCATAATCTCTTCAAACCGAATTTTTTTTTCTTAAAAGAAGAAGAAGAAGAAGAAGAAGAAGAAGAAGAAGAAGAAAAGGAAGCAGTTTGAAACCTGACCAACAATTTAGAAATAGACACCATGATATTACTAGGTCACAGAATCTAATAGTAGCATGAATTATTTGTTGGGTTACAAATAGGGCTGCAAATGAACCAAGCTGTTCATGAACAAGCTCGGCAACGAGCAGAGCTCAAGCTCGAATATTAGGCTGGTTTAATAAACGAGCTGAGCTCGAGCTCACACGAGCTCGGCTTGTTTATCTTTATTTAAATTATATAATAAATATATTATATATATTAAATAATATAAATAATATTTTTTATTTAAATAATATGAATAATATTTTTTAAAAAACTTATCGAGCCGAACCGAGTCGAGCTCGAGTTTCATTAATGTTAACAAGTTGAGCCAAGCTCAAACCCAGTTTTTTGTCGAGCCGAGCTCGAGCTCAATAAGTAAACGAGCCGGGCTAGATCTCAGCAAAGCTCGGCTCGGCTCGGTTCGTTTGCAGCCCTAGTTACAAATTACTACATGTGTAGAGTCAAGTGAAGCCCACAGGGGCTACTGTATACCGGACTGCCAGTTCAAGTCTACAGGCCCATGTCGGGGCTTGTCATGAGAAAATATGGTAACGACTCCTGTTGGAGTACACACCTTTTTTATAACATTTTTTTACAGCTTACATACAATCAGAGACAGACGCAGGATTCTATTGTTAGGAGAGCGAGTGTATATGTAATCAAAAAAAATTGTAATGAGCATGTGATATGCAATATTAATTTCCATCCAAATATCACAAAATATATAATTAGATGTTTCCATTCATCATATATAATTACAAAATGTTATCAAAATATAATTGGATATGTTCTACTAAATACATATTAATTTTCAAAAAAACAACTATTTGCTCTACATATCTACTTAGGCATCACTACAAGAAATTTCACTTTTGGCGACTAATATATTTGGTCACTAGTTTGGTCGCCAATAGTTTGTCGGGGAAGACAATCGGCGACTAAAATTTTTTTGGTAGCCAAAAGTGACCTATTGGCGACTAAAACTTTAGTCGCTATATATTTTTTAAAAATACTTAAATATATATATTTTTACTTTTAGCGACTAAGTTATTTAGTAACCAATTGAGCATGTATGTTTGGAGACTAACTATTTGGTAGCCAAAAGTTTCACTTTTTGAAAATTGGACTAAAAATTTAGTAGCCAAAAGTTTCCTTTTTTACAATTGGTGACTAAAAGTTTAGTAACCAAAAGTTTCACTTTTTGACAATTGGCGACTATAATTTTAGTAGCCAAAAGCTAACCAATGATATTTGTTTAGTCGCCAAAATGTCTCATTTAGTTTTTATAATTTGTTCTGTAATATTTTTTGCGCCACTTGTAACCTGTGCATATACAAAATTATTCATCCATTAATTCAACCATTTATTCATTCATTCATTCAATTCTCAACCATTCAATAAAAATATTTCTCCACAACCTGTAGTATTCAATTTTCAACCATATACAAAACTTAACCATTACATATACTATTCATTTTTCAACCATATCCATAAACATAGTATAATCCAACAAATACATATACTATCCAAACCAACAATTAAAAGCCAAATTAAATAAAATCTTAATAACAAAACATATCAGGTGTACATATTTTCCATAAACAAAAAATATAATGTAAATTGCACCCATGCAAACATCATCAATCTGGCCCAAAAACATCATTGTGTCCATGCCAATATCATCAATCTGTAACAAAAACCAGTGAGGTAACTAATCAAAAATGCAGAGCTTGATTTTTGTTTAAACAAAATATGGTTTAATTTGTTTAACAAGTAATTTAGCTTATGGAGAAAGAAAAATTAGATAACTAACTTAATTGAATTTAGATAAATAACACAACGAATATATCAATTGATATAGCAAGACTAAATAAATCAATCAATCAATCAATAAATGAGTGTCATAGTACCCCGAACCCCAAATATCTTATTGAAATAACATAATACAGACAACATAAATACCGTAACTTGACAAATCAGTAAATGAGTGTCATAGTACCTCGAACCACAAATAGCGGATTGAAATAACATAATATAGACAACATAAACTGACATGTCCAAAGTAGTGACAACTTATATGTCCAACGTAATAAATCAATTCAATTAAAAAAAAAGACAATTTTTTTGGTACCACGTGGAGAACTCCATTGTAATAAACTGGTTCAAAATAAAAGATTAAGTCGGCACTCTTACCATTAGTTTGTGACTAACACCTGATACATTAGTGAGTGTTTTTATTTTTATTTTTTCTATATCTAAAGGAGCAGTTTTTTCTATATCTGTTGTTTTATTTTTTCTCAAAAATTCAAAATGTTGGTTTTAGAAGAAACCAATGTCTCCCCTATTCACTAATCCAAACAGATTATATGAAGTAAGAGAAACACTGGTTTGTACATCCATAATCAATTACAAACCAAATAAACCCAATCAATTAAAAAAGAAGTGAAACAACAAATTTTCCCCCCTCCAGTGCCTAAAAACTGCGAAAGCCTTTTTCCTCATAAGAAAACTAACATTAAACAAACCCAATTCACAAGAAGATCAAGCAACATAGTGAACTTGGCTTTAACCATCCAATACCCAAAAATCAAAATGTTGTAGAACCTAATATTTATAGCATACAAGCCATAATCTTAGTTCAAGTACAAACCAAATAAACCCAATCAATCATTATGGATGTCTATGAACCATGGATCCATCCCTGTACATCCACAATCATTATTGCAATCATATATATATATATATATATATAATACACAAAAATGTATATATATACATAGATATTGGCTTGAAAGAAAGAGGGGGGTAACCGTAGCCGGTGCAGTGGATGGTGATGCTCTGACCAGGGACAGGCTTGGGTCTAGTTCCGGTAGTGAGGACTTTCTTTTTGACTCCCATATCTAAATCTCTCATTCGGGAGTTGCTCCATTCGGTCTTCATTGATGACGATTAGGATGTCGAAGAGAGAGAGAGGAAGGGAGAAAGAGAGAAGATGAAGAGAGTAATAGGGGCTTTGGGGTTCGGTCGCCGGCAAGGGTTAGGCTCCGACAGTAAAGCACGGGAATGGGTTCCGATGGAGGTAGAAAGAGAGACAGATAGAGAGAGAGAGAGAGAGAGAGGGTGTGTGTTCCAAATTTGAAATTAGAAAGGGAAGAGAAGAGTAAGTGTATGAGAAAGAGGATATGTGTGTTCAAAATCTAAGATGTTTTGTTATTTTATATAGATGGTTATTGGCGACTAAAATTTTTTAGTTGCTGAAAGTATTTTATATATCCCTCCAAAATATTTGAAATGTCTCCCTCTAAAAATTTTAGTCCTTTGGCGACTAAACTTCTTTTTTGTTCCTAAAAATAAAATTTTGGTGACTAAAACTTTGGTCGCCAAAGGTAAAAAATAATTTTTTATTTTTCATTCGGCCTCAATATACGGCGACTAAAATTCTCTTTTTTCACTGAAAATAAACTTAGGTAAAAAATAATTTTTTTATTTTTTATTCGGCGACTAAATGGTTTTAATAGCCAAAACTCAATATACAACAACTAAATTTTTTTTTTGGCGACTAAAATTTTGGTCACCAAAGGTATTTTTATAATTTTTTATTTTCCATTCGGTGACCAAATAGTTTTAGCAGCCAAAACTCAATATACAGTGACTAAAATTTGTTTTCCTCACCAATTCTGGTATTTTTAGCGACTAAATTTTTTTAGTCGTCAATAACCAATATACCCCGACTAAAAAAATTAGTAGCTAAATATTTTACTTTTGCTGACTAAAAAAATTTTTGGTCGCCAATTCCACAACTTTTGGCAACTAAATTTTTTTTAGTCACCAAAGGTGCATTTTGTTGTAGTGCATCTAAAGTTGTGCTCGACATTCTTTCATAATATAAAAAGCATCTAAGATGGAATCTACATCAAAATCTCAAGCAATGTCTTTCTTAACATATGTTAACAAGTAGCTTGAAAAAAAAACCATCCACTATCCTGTTGCGCAATCTAGTCTTTACAATTCTCATGGCCAAAAATGCCCGTTCTGTTACCGCCATAGAAACTGGTAAAGTTAGAGCAAGACGAATTAATCTATTAACAAGAGGATAAATTGTTGACTTCCATGTTTTTACCAACATTTGGCAGAAGTTTGAAATTGTCAACAACTGCTGAAACTCAAGATATTTAAGGATGTCAATCTTATAATTTTGCACTTGAAATTTCAAATGTATTTTTTCTTGCTCTGTAAAGTCATTAAGATAAAATTGATTTGCAAGCTTGTCCATATCTTCAAATTTGAATGAACTGTAATCATCCCTAGGATCTAGAGCAAAGCTAAGAATAAGCATCTCCATCACACCTTTTTTGAATCTGTTGTTCAATTCTTGCAATTGAGAATCACATATAATTATAAAAATATCAACCCGAAAATGATGCTTAATAGTAATGTGAACTCTTTGGTGACAAGCACGACCTCCACTAAATGTGTAACGAGCACTCATATCAGGAATATCTATGTCATATTTTCCACAAAATAGTTGAACATTCTCTAATTCTCTATATTTTTGAACAAGTGCTTTTATAGTTAACACTAGATGCATTGCATTCAATATATCTTGGGATTTACGTTGCAAAGCTTGGCAAAGATCATCAGTAGTCCCCATAATATCTCTCATAACACAAACTCAAAAGATATAATCTTATCATAAACTCCATCTACATCTGCATGTTGAGTAGAGTGCCTCCATCATTGATAACATTACTTAAGACTAAACAAGTTGCACCAATCCCCATCGAGTATCTCCAGCCCATTTCAATGTCCCAACTTGATTTTTTCCTTTACTAGTTCAACTTCATCAATCGCAAGTTTTGCTATAATTTCTTCAGCTTGATCAACTTTTAACTGATCATGCCTTTTACACGAATAGCCACATAGATTAATTGTGAGAGCCAGATAAGAAAAAAATTAGGCAACGGGTATAACCTCTCTTGTTGTCGCTACTAATGCTAATTGGAGTCGATGAGCAAAGCAATCAACATAATATGCAAAATGACAGTCGTGAAGAAATAAGGCTTGCAACTCAGTCTACTCTCCACGCATATTACTAGCACCATCATATCCTTGACCACGAATATTTTGTACACTGAGATTATGACGAGATAGGACAATACATATTTCTTCTTTCAAAGTTGCTGATGTTCTATCTGATACATGAACTATGTCAAAAAAATGCTCCTTTATAAAACCATCTTTATTAACAAATCTTAGAACAATGGTCATTTGCTCCCTCTTTGATTCATCTCAAGTTTCATCCACTATAATGCAAAATTTTGCTTCATCAATCTCCTCACAAATAAATCTTTGTATTTTGTCAAAGAAAATACTAAGAATCTCTTTTTGAATTCGATGCGAGTAGTATGAAGCATTTTAAGGAGCTTTGTGTAACACAACATCTACCACATCCATATTATAAAATGCTAAGAGCTTTATCAATTCAATAACATTCCCTCGATTATTAGAATCATGACTTTCATCACGACTTCTAAATGCACAAGCTTGAAATGTAAGCCATTTGACAGCATCTATCGTAGTCTTCAACCGCAAATGGTTTTTGGCAACTTGTTGAGAAGTTTGTTTCTCAACTATGTTCTCAATGTGTTGCGATTGATTTGTTAAATCATGGCAAGATTTAACAGCAATTCTATGCGATGAATTAGGACCCTTTCCCATATGAGTTAAGAAAGCACAATTCTTTCCACTATTAACTTTCTTCCATAAAGAAAATCCATCAGAAATGAAAGCGCTAAAAGTAGTGCGTCCATTCGGTTTTGTAAAAAGATAGCAAGGAAGACAAAAGGCACAATGTTTGGTTAGAGAATATACTAGCCAATTTGGAAATAACTTGTACTAAGAAGCTAAAAAATGACGCCCATTCTTCTCTGCAAAAGGTTGGTTGTTAGGTTGGTATGGTCCAAGTTTGATGTAAGCTCGTCGAATCTCATCACGTTGAGATATCAAATAATCTCAAATTTGTGGTCGTAGTCCTGGATCCCTTACCAAAGAAGATGTATCAACCTCTTTGGATTTTATTCTAGGCACTTTACAAGGACGTTGTTCAGGAATTGAAGCTTTAACATTATCAGTCACTACAACAAAAAAGGTCTATGGTGACAAAAACGCGTGACGAAAAAATAGTTCGTCTCCAAATATACATGTTTTAGTGATGAAAACAAGATTTCACCTCCAATTGTACTATTTTTAGAGACGAAAACCAAATTTCGTCACCAAATGCTTAAAATCAAATAAAACAATAGGTGACGAAAATTTTATTCGTCTCTAAATTTTATTGTTCGTCACAAAACAATTTCCCGCCCTTGGAAAATTTGGCGCCATTTTGGAGATGAAATTTGTCGTCACTATTGTAAAAAAAATTAGGGAGGAAATAATTTCGTCTCCAAATGTATTATTTTTAGAGAGGAAAACCAAATTTCGTCACCAAATGCTTAAAATCAATAAAAAATACAAGAAATCTAGGCTATTGTGACAAAATTTGGTGATGAATTTTTTTTTGTCTTAAAATTTAAGCCAAAGATGACGAAATATTAATTTTGTCGTTTGTTTTAATTTTTCTCAAAAGTATAGGTGACGAAAACAAAATTTTGTGTGCAAAAATGAGGCGCCAATTTCATTTGCATTGGCGCGAATTATTTTAGCTCATTGGAGACGAACATTTTTTGTCACAAAATATAATTTTTTTTGTGACGAACGTAATTCGTTGCCAATAAATTTCATACCTATTAAACGATGTCGTTGCATATTTCCATTTATTAGGTGACAAATATATTTTTGTCTAGGAAGGATAAGTTATGGAAGACGAAAATATTTCGTCATCAATAAACACTCCATCATGCAGACAATGTCATTTCATCTTTCTATTAAATAAGCGACAAATATATTTTTGTTTCAGAAGAATAAGTTGTGGGAGACGAAAATATTTCGTCACTAATAAATTCTAATTGATTGCGTGACGAATACATTTTTCATCTCATAAAGTTAAGTTGTGGAAGACAAAAATATTTCATCTCCAATAATAAATTCTTTGTTCTGGTATTGAAGGATACAAAAATATTTTATCACTAATCATTTCTCTTTATTAAAATGCCATGGTTTTGTGTTTCGAAGCATTGAAACTGTGACCCCAAGAGATACAGTCTAACGCTTATCACTCATTTTCATGTACACGGACCTTGAAGTCATGACCCAAGAAGACACTTTCTACAAACCCTCATTTCTCTCTCGCACTTGAGTCTACTCCTCTCTCACAAGTATTGAAGTCGTGACTCAAGAAGACACTCTATAAACCATTTCTTCTATTTCGCGCAAAAGCCCCTCTCTTCTGTCTCACACTTAAGCCCTTCGTGCATGTCAACATTGAAGCCATTATCCAATAAGGCACCCTATGTACGCAAGCACTTTTTCTCATTGTCTAAACCAACTCTACCCTTTCCGTCTAGAACACCTATTTCAGAAAAATCAAAGGTCAAAACCTCTCTCCACAAAAAAAAAAAAAAGGATAATTAATGTAGCTATTTTTTTGTGAGAAAAAATACAGAGAAACAAATAATAAAAAAATTGTAATTTTCAAAATTAATAGAAAACATTATCTTGTTTAGTATGGAGTTTTCAATAATTAATTTTTAAAATTTGGTGATAAAATTTATTTTCGTTTTAGAATGTAACCCAAACATGACCAAATATTACTTTTGTCGTTTCTTTTAATTCTTCTCAAAACTGTAGGAGACGAAAAAATAAATTCATCAGAAAAAAAAAGAGGCTCCAATTTTTTTTCTTGTTGGCGCCAATTATTTTAGCTCATTGGAGACGAACATTTTTGTCACAAATTTTAAAGTTTTTTGCGACAAAAGGAATTCGTCACCAATAAATTCGAAACTTATTAGACGATGTCGTTTCATTTTCTTATTTATTTGGTGACAAATATATTTTTTGGCTGGGAAGGATAAGTTATGGGAGACAAAAATATTTCGTCACCAATAAACTCTTCATGCTCATTTTATCTTTCTGTTAATTAGGTGACAAATATATTTTTGTCTCGGAAGGATATGTTTTGGGAGACGAAAATATTTCGTCGTTAATAAATTCTCCATGTGTCGTGTTGCATTTTGAGTGATTGTGCGACGAATATATTTTCGTCTCATAAGGTTAAGTTGAAGGAGACGAAAATATTTCATCACCAATAAATTCTCCATCCCCACACAACGTTGTTTTTGTATTTTTTTTGATTAGGCAACGAACATATGAGTTTGAGACGAAAATATTTTATCCCTAATTATTTCTCTTTATTAAAATGTCGTCAGAAACTAAGAGATCACTCTCACCTTAATAGTTTACTTTCACACACACACAAATACTAAAGTCGTGACCCGAAAAGACACCCTCTACAAACCCTCGTTTCTATCTCGCACTTGAGTCTCCTCTCTCACAAGTATTGAAGCTGTGACTCAAGAAAATAATCTCTATAAACCATCTCTTCTATTTCGCACTAAAGCTCCTCTATTCTCGCCGTTTGTGCATGCAAACATTATTATCCAAGAAGACATTTTGTGCAAAGCTATTATTCTTTCTCATAGTAAACCCCTCACCACAATATGAAAAAAATAATAATAATAATTAAACAAGGAAACAAAATACAAGAAATCTAGGCTATTGTGACAAAATTTGGTGACGAAATTTTTTTTGTCTTAAAATTTAACCCAAAGATGATAAAATATTAATTTTGTCGTTTGTTTTATTTTTTCTCAAACGTATAGGAGACGAAAAAAAATTTCATCTGCAAAATTTAGGCGCCAATTTTATTTGCTTTGGCGCGAATTATTTTAGCTCATTGGAGACGAACATTTTTGTCACAAAATATATATATTTTTTGTGACGAATGTAATTTGTCACCAATAAATTCCCTATCTATTAAACGTAGTCGTTGCATATTTCCATTTATTAGGCGACAAATATATTTTTATCTAGGAATGAGAAGTTATGGAAGACGAATATGTTTCGTCACCAATAAACACTCCATCATGCAAATGATGCCGTTTCATCTTTCTATTAAATGAGCGACAAATATATTTTTGTCTCGGAAGAATAAGTTGTGGGAGATGAAAATATTTAGTCACTAATAAATTCTGATTAATTGCACAATGAATATATTTTTCGTCTCATAGGGTTATGTTGTGGAAGACAAAAATATTTCATCACCAATAATAAATTCTCTGTTCTTGTATTTAAGAAGACAAAAACATTTTTTCACAAATTATTTCTCTTTATTAATATGCTATGGTTTTGTGTTTCGGAGCACTAAAACCGTGACCCCAAGAGACACACTCTGACCCTTATCACTCATTTTCATGTGCACGGACACTCAAGTCGTGACCCAAGAAGACACTTCCTACAAACCCTCATTTCTCTCTCGCACTTGAGCCTACTCCTCTCTCACAAGTATTGAAGTCGTGAAGTAAGAAGACACTCTGTAAACCATTTCTTCTATTTTTGCACTAAAGCCCCTCTTATACGTCTCACACTTAAGCCCTTCATGCATACCAGTATTGAAGCTATTATACAAGAAGGCACCCTATGCAAAACTGACTATTCTTGCTCATAGTGAAGACGCCTCTTGCATAAGCACTTTTTCTTATTGTCTGAACCAACTCTACCCTTTCCGTCTAGAACACCCATTTTAGAAAAATCGCAGGTCAAAACCCATTTCCACAAAAAAAAAAAAGAAAAGAAAATAATTAATGTAGCTATTTTTTTTTTTTTTTGTGAGAAAAAAAAACAGAGGAAAAATTAATAATAATTTTTTAATTTTCAAATTAATAGAAAACATTACCTTGTTTAGTATGGAGTTTACAATAATTAATTTTTAATTTTTCATCTATATGTTTTTAGTGAACATTTTTTAATATTATAATTTTTTGTTCTTTTTTTTTTAACTTTTTAAATCCCTTTAATTTAGATGAGAGCAAATTGCAACAGTTGTCCCGGTACTTTGGTCCTTGTGTCACATAAATGGTATGTGTCATATCTATATCTATCTATCTATCTATCTATCTATCTATCGATCTATATCTATCTATCTATCTATCTATCTATCTATATCTATATCTATCTATCTATCGATCTATATCTATTTATTTATCTATATATATATATATATATATATATATATACTATATATTAAGCAAAAAGGGGTTTTTAACCCCAAGGCCTGTGGGAGCTTCAATCTCCTAATCCTAATTTTCTAATTTTTTGATTTAAAAAAAAAAAAAAAAAAACCTCAACATTTATTGACTTCTCCCAACCCAACCTCAGCATTTATTGACTTCTCCCAACCCACAATCCCTTTTGACTTCTCTCATAATTATTGCAACACCCTTTTCAATTTCTCCCATATACTATGGTTACATACAAAAATAAAAAATAAAAAGATAAGAATTTAGCTATAGATCTCAAAAAGATATAACATCTAAATTTGAATTATGATTTAATAATATAATTATGTATTTTTTTTATGTATATCTATCAAAATTTTAAATCACTTAATAGGACAAATTAATCAATTTTCCAAAATTATTGATTTTTAATTTACAAAATAGATTAAAAAAACTATTGACTAATTTATTTATTTAATAACAAAAATATTTCATAATCACTCCCTCCTAATCTCTCTCACAAATTTTCAAAAAAAAATATTAAAACTTACATTCATTTTCTCTTCCCCAAAAAATCAGATAATATTTTCTTTTAAAGTTGTAGATATCTACCTATATTTTATATATTACATTATAACATAACCAAAAAAACTAAAAAACTAAAAAAAAAATCTTTAAAGTTTATCTAAATAAACTTTAAATCAATAAAACTTACATGTCTATCACATATCTAACTCACATCATAACTTACCTAAATCATAATAATTAAAAACAAATGAAAATCACAGATAAATTAAATTTTAAAAAAAAGATACCCACAACTCCATCTTAAATAAATTGAAAAACAAATACCCGAATAGAAATCACACAAAAATAAAAAAAATAAAAAAAAAGAAGATATATCTATCTATATAAAAAAAAAGAAGATATACAATTCCCAAGTTATTTTTTAAAAAAAAAAAAAAAAACCCCAACACCAAAACACAAATTATAAAATTAAAAAAAAAATCAAAATACATTTAGGTGTCGTTTGGTAACACTTTTACGTTTTCAGTTTTCTGTTTATATTTACAAAAATTTAAAAAACTCAAATAAAAACTTGTTTGGTAAAATTTTTGATTTATAAATCAGTGGTTTCAGTTTATAAATTTGGCCAAAAAATGAAAACACAAAAAATGTGTTTCCGTTTTGAGTTTTGAGTTTTTTTTTTTTTTTACCACCCAACACTAGTCACCACCTGCCACCATTTTCCACCGCCGTCTTCCGCCACCACCACCACCACCCACCACCCACCCCCCACCACCGCCACCACCACTACTCACCACCTATCTGCCACTACCACCCACCACCCATCTGCCACCCACTCGCCATCACCACCCACCTCTCGCCACCACCACTACTACCACCCACCACCCACCTGCTATCCACCCGTCACCACCCACCACCCGCCACCTACTTGCCACCACCACTCACCAGCCACCTGCCTCCACCATCCACCACCTGTCACCACCACCCACCCACCCACCACCACCATCACCACCACCAGCCATCTGCCACCCACCCGTCACCACCACCTACCAACACCAGTACCAGCACCACCACCACCATCACCCACCACCCACCCGCCACCCACCTGCCACCACCATCCACCACCCATCTCCACCACCACCAGCACCACCACCACCTCCCACTTGCTACCACCTACCACCTACCATCGTCACCCACCCACCCACCACCACCACCACCACCCGCCACCTACCCCCTCTACCTGCCACCTACTCGCCACCACCCACCACCACCCGCCACCTGCCACCACCACCACCCACTCGCTACCACCCACCACCCACTGCCGTCACCCACCCACCCACCATCACCACCCACACCCACCCGCCACCACACGACATTCGCCACCCACCTGCCACTGCTACCCACCATCCGCCATCGTCACCGCCACCACTACCACCCACTCGCTACCACCCACCACTCGCCACTGTCACCCACCCACCCACCACCACCACCCGCCACCTATCCGCCACCACCACCCACCCGCCATCACCCATTACCACCCGCCACCCACTTGCCACTACCACCCACTACCCACTCGCTACCACCCACCACCCGCCACCGTCAGCCACCCATCCATCACCACCACCCACCGTCACCACTTTCCACCACCGTCTTCTGCCGCTACTTGCCACCACTTGCCATTTCTCACTCTTTTTTATATTTTTAAATTTTTTTAAACATTTTGTCAATTACCAAACGTGTTTGTAGTTTATGTTTTTCTAAAAATAAACAAAAACCAGTTTATAAAATTTTTATAAATATAAATTAAAAACGTAAACGTTACCAAATACACCCTTAACTCTTTGGCTGCTTCTAATTAAAAGGAAAGTAGAAGGCTAGGGTTCATCAAAAGGCACATAGAGAGAAAGAGAGACAGAGGGAGAAGGAGATGGCACTAAAACAAAACAGAGTTTTTACGGCTCCACATTAACGACATACAGTGAATGCAAGCCGTGGTTTCTCACTTTTACGACTTACTTTTTTTGCATGTCGTAAATAATTTCTCAACTACGGCGTGTCTATTGAGTAGGTCGTAAATGCTAATAATGATGATTTTTTTACAGCTTGCGATGTTAGCCGTAAATAATAAAACTTTCTATGACGTGCATATGGCATGCCGTTAATACATCAACTATACACGACACACATACACTAGCTGTTAAAAATATTGAATATTTCACAGTGCACAAAAAGTCAGCCATTAAAAATATTGCACTTTTTACGACGCACAAAAAATCAACCGTTAGAAAGTACACTTTTCATGACGCACATATGCTAACTGTTAAAAATATTTTATTTTTCATGAAACGTAATTTATGTCTAAATAATATGACCAAAATAAATCAATAATGACTTGGACCCTATTTTTTTCCCACCCCCTTGATCTTCTCTTCACCTAATTGGTTACTTTTTTTTTTTTTTCCTTCTCCTCCAATCACCACCCACCACGTGTGTGTGTAGGGTGGTGATTGAAGGGGTCTCAATAATCACCCAAAATAAATATAGGCGCCGAAATGAAATATTTGGCGCCAAATGATAAAATGAAACAATCTTCGAAAGAAACTGTCACGACCCCAAACCGCCCCTAGTAGTTTGGTGCCGTGATGGCCAGTAATCCGTAATTACCGAAGGCCAACCTTTCCAAAACTTAACACAATCAGAGTATGAATATAGGGGGCTCACAAGTGCGGAAGCAATAAATCAAATACAAGTGGTCCATAAGAGCTGTGCGTAGATCAAAGCAATGCCAAACATTCCAATTAACTTCACAATTTAAATACAACAAGGTACAAAAATACATGTTACATCTTGATCAAAAGGCTTCTCGAGCCGACATATACAAAATACAGCTAATACAAGCCAAGAAGCATGATTTTCAAGAATTCGCCGACATGCAAAACAGGGCATCGCCGACGTAAATACAAGGTAAGGCCGACAAATACACGAATCCAAAACAAGTATCCCAACGAACTAGGCGTCGCCGCCGTCCTGCTCATCACCTACATATATATAGAGGGGTGAGTACAAAACTCAGTGAATGGTACTAAAATAAAGGTTTTACATGAATAAAGCCGAGGTCCTTCAAAACGAAACACACCAAAACTTTAGCAAGGCAAGGGATGAACCGTATTCATCATCAAATATCGTAACATCGGCGAGACAAGGGATGAACCGTATTCATCATCAAATATCATAACATCGGCGAGACAAGGGATGAACCGTATTCATCATCAAATATCATAACATCGGCGAGACAAGGGATGAACCGTATTCGTCATCAAATATCATAACATCGGCGAGACAAGGGATGAACCGTATTCATCATCAAATATCATAACATCGGCGAGACAAGGGATGAACCGTATTCATCATCAAATATCATAACATCGGCGAGACAAGGGATGAACCGTATTCGTCATCAAATATCATAACATCGGCGAGACAAGGGATGAACCGTATTCATCATCAAATATCATAACATCGGCGAGACAAGGGATGAACCGTATTCATCATCAAATATCATAACATCGGCGAGACAAGGGATGAACCGTATTCATCATCAAATATCATAACATAAGCTGTACGATCCGTAATCGTTTGGTCAAAAGTATTGCGAAAGTTTAGAGTCCTCCAATACGAGGGACTTATGTTACTTAGGCCCGTAGCCCGATTTAACAAGGACCGTATCCTTTTATACTAAGTACTGCGAAAGTTTAGAGTCCTCCAATACAAGGGACTTATGTTACTTAGGCCCGTAGCCCGATTTAACAAGGACCGTATCCTTTCCAAAGATGGTATCAAAACGAGGAGTGTACTTGGCACATCAAAACGAGAGCTATTTATTCATGCTAACAAAATACTTTGTCAAACAAGGCAACAAGATTTATTAAACAAGTATAACATAGCTTTATCAATAATACCACTCACCTAGTTCTTCAGGTGTAGGCTCAAGCAAATATCAAGGACCTACAATCACATGGCAAGTCACATTCTCGAAGCAAGCTCCAAATACATGCAAATGATCTCGGCATTCTTGCCAGATCCAAGTCAAAGACAAAGCAGAACAAGCTGGGAGTTTAATCACTGCTCCCGCTCATAAAACACACCGGGTACTGACCAGGATTAAGCCGAGGTCCCGCTAAACAAGGTCAGGAAAAATCTGAGTTTTCCTTTGGAGAATATGAAGAACATGATCATTGAAAGATGGATGCAAGCTCACAACTTGTTACAAAAATCTGAGTTTTCATGCCAAGAGTTCAAAATATATGGACCTAAGTACCCATTCAAGAAGGTCATGCAAGAACAAACACAAAACATGATTTTCGTTCCAAACTCTTCGATCAAAATGGGACTTTGTTCAAGAACACATGAAAAACCATTTTCTCTTTCTAAACCAACTTCAAAACGATGCATGGCATGCAAAACAAAACCGATCATGCAATGCAGCTAGATATTCAGCAAGAGCAACCAAAGGAGATCAAGATTCTAACCTCAAAACTCGGATCTAACGGTTCAAGCCACAAAGATCAAGCTTGGAAGACAACTCTCACTCAAGAACTCTTCTTCCTCCCTTCTAGAGCTTCTCTCTCTAAAACAAAGATTTGAGACAAGAAAATGATTTGTTTCAAGGTCTGTCGGCTGCCTTAACAAACAGCTCGGACACGTGGCATTACCGGGTTGGTTCAGCTCCAAAAAGGTGATTGATGGACAAGACAAGTCTCTGACAAAGCTTATGCAGCAAGCTCGGGTAAGACACATCGGCAACAAGATGACATCGGCTCAAAACAAGGATCCAGCAACGGGATGGAAAAACATCGGCTAGGGAGGACGACACTTGACTAAGCTGTGCCACACCTTGGCCGGGGTGCGCCACATCTCGGCCTAGGCCATACCTGCCTGCGGACAAGGTTCAAGTACGAAACATCTCGGCAAAGAATGCCCGAGGTGAAGATGGGGTTAAACAAGACCTCAAGATAGTTCTAAGTACAAAGGGTCAAAGGCGGACTAAGCCCAAGATGATCTCGGCTACACACACATACTAAGCAAGGAGCAAAATCATGCAAGCAACTTAAGCAAATCAAGCCAAGATAAAACCTTTAAATTAACATAAGCGGCAAGACCATGCAAGAATGTACACAAATATGGCAAGAGTAAGGTGAGGGTTGTCACATCCTACCCCCCTTAAAGAAGTTTGGTCCCCAAACTTAGATTACCTTGTTCCCATAACAACGCCGGATAACGGACTCTCATGTCCTCTTCCTTTTCCCACGTGGCTGCTGTGCCGTAATGCTCCTTCCATTCGACCTTTACCATCGGTATCGATCTGTTCCTCAATTGCTTCACTTGTCGGTCAATAATTCTCATTGGCCTTTCTTCGTAGCCCAGATTCTCATTAACTGCGATTTCGGAATGATCAATTACATGCAGTGGATCTCGGATGTACTTTCTCAACATCGAAACATGAAACACATTGTGGACTTGGCTCAAATCTGGCGGCAAAGCAAGTCTGTAGGCAACGGGGTTAATTCTCTCAAGAATTTCAAATGGTCCAATATACCGAGGTGCTAATTTACCTTTCTTCCCAAATCTGGAAACTCCTTTCATTGGTGAGACTTTCAGGAATACGTGATTCCCAACTTCAAACTCTATCTCATTCCTTCTCTGGTCGGCGTAGCTCTTTTGTCGGCTCTGGGCAGTTTTAATCCTCTGTTGGATAAGCTTAATCTTTTCTGTTGTCACTTGAATCAATTCGGGACCAAGCAGAGCTCTGTCTCCGACTTCGGTCCAACATATCGGCGACTTACATTTTCTCCCATACAAGGCCTCATATGGCGCCATGCCAATGCTAGCTTGGTAACTGTTATTGTAAGCGAATTCCACTAAAGGCAAATGTGTTCCCCAACTTTCTTGGAAATCCAATACACAAAGTCTCAGCATATCTTCGAGTGTCTGAATTGTCCTCTCTGTCTGCCCATCTGTCTGGGGATGAAAGGCTGTACTAAACCTCAGCTCGGCTCCGAAAGCTCTCTGAAGACTCTGCCAAAATCTAGAAACAAATTTAGGATCTCGGTCTGAAACAATTGATATCGGCACTCCATGAAGTCTGATAATCTCGTTCACATATAGCAAGGCAAGTTGATTGGCGTTGAAGGTAGTCTTAACGGGTAGAAAGTGTGCTGACTTAGTTAACCTATCCACAACAACCCAAATTGAATCCATACTCTTTGGTGTTCTCGGCAACCCAATCACAAAATCCATGGAGATGTGCTCCCATTTCCACTCAGGAATCGGCAAAGGTTGAAGAAGTCCTGCTGGTCTTTGATGTTCTGCTTTCACTTGCTGACAATGTAAACACTGGGACACGAATTCGGCTATTTCTCTCTTCATATTTGGCCACCAGAAGGTCTGTTTCATATCTTGATACATCTTGGTGTTCCCTGGGTGGACAGCAAACTTGGAACCATGAGCTTCCTGCAAAATCTTTTTCTTCAGCTCTGGAATGTCGGCCACACATAACCTTCCTTCAAACTTGAGTACTTGGTTTTCGATGGTATACCCTGGTCTCGGCTTCGTGTCAATCTCCTCGGCAATTTTCTTGAGGAAGCTATCCTCCATCTGTCTTGTCTTTACTTCATTAACGATAGTCGGTTCTGCTGACATCACGGTTAAACACGCCAAATTTCCATCTGACTTCCTGCTCAAAGCGTCGGCTACACTGTTGGCTTTACCGGGGTGATATTGAATTTTCATATCGTAGTCTTTTAACAACTCAAGCCACCTTCTCTGCCTCAAATTCAGTTCCTTCTGAGTGAATAGATATTTTAAGCTCTTATGATCTGTGAAAACCTGACAAGTAGCTCCATACAAATAGTGACGCCAAATCTTTAAAGCAAATACCACGGCCGCCAATTCTAAGTCATGGGTAGGATAGTTTTTCTCATGAGGTTTCAACTGACGAGATGCATAAGCTATAACTTTACCCTTCTGCATTAATACACAACCCAAACCCTTATGCGATGCATCACTATAGACATGAAACTCTTCGTTACCTGTTGGGAGTACGAGCACTGGCGCTGTAACTAACCTCGTCTTCAGTTCCTGGAAGGCTGACTCCCGATCTTTAGTCCATTCATACAGTGTTCCCTTCTGAGTCAGTTGCGTCAATGGAATTGCAATCCTGGAGAAATCTTTCACAAACTTTCTGTAATAACCTGCCAAACCCAGAAAACTACGAATCTCGGACACATTAGTCGGTCTCGGCCAATTCACTACGGCTTCGATTTTGCTAGGATCAACTGAGATACCCTCTTCACTAATCACATGACCTAAGAATGAGATAGTAGGAAGCCAAAACTCACACTTGTTAAACTTAGCATACAATCTCCGTTCTCTCAAAATCTGCAAGGCAAGTCTCAAGTGATTTTCGTGTTCAGTCTTACTCTTGGAATAGATCAAGATATCGTCAATGAAGACAACTACAAACTCATCTAAATACGGCTTGAAGACTCTGTTCATCAAATCCATAAATGCAGCAGGGGCATTAGTCACTCCAAAAGGCATTACTAAAAACTCGTAGTGGCCATATCTTGTTCGAAAGGCAGTCTTCTCGACATCTTCGGCTTTAACCTTAAGCTGATGGTAACCAGACCTAAGGTCGATCTTAGAAAAGACTCGCGCTCCTTGTAATTGGTCAAGCAGATCATCAATTCTAGGTAACGGGTACTTGTTCTTAATGGTGACCTTATTAAGTTCTCTATAGTCGATACACAAACGGAGTGTGCCATCCTTCTTTTTAACAAATAGAACAGGTGCTCCCCATGGTGAAGTGCTCGGCCTAATAAATCCCTTATCTAACAACTCTTGCAATTGCAGTTTCAATTCTCTAAGTTCAGCGGGGGCCATTCTATAAGGTGGTTTGGAGATCGGCTGCGTTCCCGATATAATATCGACCGTAAACTCTATTTCTCTATCGGTCAAGTGGCCAGGCAATTCATCCGGAAAGACGTCGGGGAAATCACTAACAATCGGGATGTCGGCTAAGTTAACATTTCCATTCTGATCACTCAGTATACTACACAAGTAACCTCGACACCCTTTCTGAATCAACTTACAGGCCTTAATGGACGAAATCAAGTATGGTGGGGGCACTACCCCTTTACCCTGGAAAGTAACCTCGGTTAGGTTTGGGGGTCTCAAGGTGACACTTTTCGAAACACAATTAATAGATGCATTGTTCGCGACTAACCAATCCATTCCCAGTATAATATCAAAATGAGCTATGTCTAGAGGCATCAGATCTACTAGCAATTCAACATTCTCAATCACAACAACACATGCTCTGTAAATGGATGCAACAAACATAGATCTCCCAGATGGAGTAGATACAGACAACACATAATCAAGGGGCTCTAGTTCTCTATTAATTTTCTCAGCAAACTTAGTAGATATAAACGAATGAGTAGAACCCGAATCAATTAACACATAAGCATCTTGGGAGCAAATTAGTAAAATACCTGACACCACTGCCTCAGCATTCTGAGTGTCTCCTGGTACTAATGCAAACACTCTGCCCTGTCTCATCTGTACTCTCCCAGCATTTCCTTTCTGAACGGAACCCGAGGTATTTTCTCCTTTCTTGTTGTTATCAGTCTTTGTTTTGGGGCAATCCCTCACATAATGGCCCATCTCGCCACATTCATAACAGGCTCCAGACGTTCGTCGGCAGATCCCGAAATGCTGTTTCCCACAATCCGAACACGTCGGTTTAACACTCCCTTCCTGCCTTAGGTTACCAGTACTGTCCATGTTCGTTCTCTTCTTGGTGTTCAGCTGTCCTCGGCGATTGTCATAGTTCTGTCTCTTTCGCTGGTTTTCTCCCGAGCTCTGGTATCGGTTCAAATTAGCTTCGGCGTGAATGGCTTTGTCCAATACTTCGGCATAAGTCGGCATATCGAGTAAACTCACCCTGTCTTGAATCGGTCCACGAAGCCCACACTCGAACTTCCTGGCCTTCATATATTCGTCGTTGGTCATGTGAGGTACAAACCTTACCAGTTCAGTAAAAGCGCGGTCATATTCCGCCACTGTTCTGTTGCCTTGCGTCAGAGTATGAAATTCGGTAGCCTTGCGGTTTCGAACACTTAGGGGAAAATGTTTCTTGTAGAACAACTCTAAAAATCGGGTCCAGGTCAGATCTGGATTGCTCCCTCTAACCATCATCCACCATCTACGAGCATCATCATCCAATGTGAATGCTGCCAACGTCACTTTCTGAGCGTCGGTGCTAGGGAAGATCTCGAACAACTTCTCCATTTCTAAAACCCATGCCTCAGCCTTCATCGGCTCTATACCCCCAGAAAATCTCGGTGGTCTCATTTTCTTGAACTCTCTGATCAAAGCTATCGTGCCATCCCCATATAAGGCGGGTTGCTGGGGAACTTGCGGCACTGGCGGAGGTGGAGGTGGAACTACATTTCGGCCGTTGGTCTGCTCGGCCTGAGTCAACGTAGTACTAGCGAACTGCTGCCTGGTTTGCCTCAACTCGCGGGCCAAACCTTCAACCAATCTTTCCAGTCTGTCCATTCTATCTTCGGGTTGATCTCGGCCAAGCGGTGGTCTACCTCTCCTCATAATGCTATGAGCGTGCAAAGTATGACTTTTAAACAAATAAGCAAATAACCACATAGGCAAGCAACAAATAAGTATATCAGGACAATGCACATTCCACTCAAACAACAATTACCATGATGCAACCCTAACATCTTTCTAAGGGAAAACCTATGCTCTTCAGGACTCAAAGTGTGTGAATAACGTATACCGAGGAACTTGTGCTCTGATACCACTCTGTCACGACCCCAAACCGCCCCTAGTAGTTTGGTGCCGTGATGGCCAGTAATCCGTAATTACCGAAGGCCAACCTTTCCAAAACTTAACACAATCAGAGTATGAATATAGGGGGCTCACAAGTGCGGAAGCAATAAATCAAATACAAGTGGTCCATAAGAGCTGTGCGTAGATCAAAGCAATGCCAAACATTCCAATTAACTTCACAATTTAAATACAACAAGGTACAAAAATACATGTTACATCTTGATCAAAAGGCTTCTCGAGCCGACATATACAAAATACAGCTAATACAAGCCAAGAAGCATGATTTTCAAGAATTCGCCGACATGCAAAACAGGGCATCGCCGACGTAAATACAAGGTAAGGCCGACAAATACACGAATCCAAAACAAGTATCCCAACGAACTAGGCGTCGCCGCCGTCCTGCTCATCACCTACATATATATAGAGGGGTGAGTACAAAACTCAGTGAATGGTACTAAAATAAAGGTTTTACATGAATAAAGCCGAGGTCCTTCAAAACGAAACACACCAAAACTTTAGCAAGGCAAGGGATGAACCGTATTCATCATCAAATATCGTAACATCGGCGAGACAAGGGATGAACCGTATTCATCATCAAATATCATAACATCGGCGAGACAAGGGATGAACCGTATTCATCATCAAATATCATAACATCGGCGAGACAAGGGATGAACCGTATTCGTCATCAAATATCATAACATCGGCGAGACAAGGGATGAACCGTATTCATCATCAAATATCATAACATCGGCGAGACAAGGGATGAACCGTATTCATCATCAAATATCATAACATCGGCGAGACAAGGGATGAACCGTATTCGTCATCAAATATCATAACATCGGCGAGACAAGGGATGAACCGTATTCATCATCAAATATCATAACATCGGCGAGACAAGGGATGAACCGTATTCATCATCAAATATCATAACATCGGCGAGACAAGGGATGAACCGTATTCATCATCAAATATCATAACATAAGCTGTACGATCCGTAATCGTTTGGTCAAAAGTATTGCGAAAGTTTAGAGTCCTCCAATACGAGGGACTTATGTTACTTAGGCCCGTAGCCCGATTTAACAAGGACCGTATCCTTTTATACTAAGTACTGCGAAAGTTTAGAGTCCTCCAATACAAGGGACTTATGTTACTTAGGCCCGTAGCCCGATTTAACAAGGACCGTATCCTTTCCAAAGATGGTATCAAAACGAGGAGTGTACTTGGCACATCAAAACGAGAGCTATTTATTCATGCTAACAAAATACTTTGTCAAACAAGGCAACAAGATTTATTAAACAAGTATAACATAGCTTTATCAATAATACCACTCACCTAGTTCTTCAGGTGTAGGCTCAAGCAAATATCAAGGACCTACAATCACATGGCAAGTCACATTCTCGAAGCAAGCTCCAAATACATGCAAATGATCTCGGCATTCTTGCCAGATCCAAGTCAAAGACAAAGCAGAACAAGCTGGGAGTTTAATCACTGCTCCCGCTCATAAAACACACCGGGTACTGACCAGGATTAAGCCGAGGTCCCGCTAAACAAGGTCAGGAAAAATCTGAGTTTTCCTTTGGAGAATATGAAGAACATGATCATTGAAAGATGGATGCAAGCTCACAACTTGTTACAAAAATCTGAGTTTTCATGCCAAGAGTTCAAAATATATGGACCTAAGTACCCATTCAAGAAGGTCATGCAAGAACAAACACAAAACATGATTTTCGTTCCAAACTCTTCGATCAAAATGGGACTTTGTTCAAGAACACATGAAAAACCATTTTCTCTTTCTAAACCAACTTCAAAACGATGCATGGCATGCAAAACAAAACCGATCATGCAATGCAGCTAGATATTCAGCAAGAGCAACCAAAGGAGATCAAGATTCTAACCTCAAAACTCGGATCTAACGGTTCAAGCCACAAAGATCAAGCTTGGAAGACAACTCTCACTCAAGAACTCTTCTTCCTCCCTTCTAGAGCTTCTCTCTCTAAAACAAAGATTTGAGACAAGAAAATGATTTGTTTCAAGGTCTGTCGGCTGCCTTAACAAACAGCTCGGACACGTGGCATTACCGGGTTGGTTCAGCTCCAAAAAGGTGATTGATGGACAAGACAAGTCTCTGACAAAGCTTATGCAGCAAGCTCGGGTAAGACACATCGGCAACAAGATGACATCGGCTCAAAACAAGGATCCAGCAACGGGATGGAAAAACATCGGCTAGGGAGGACGACACTTGACTAAGCTGTGCCACACCTTGGCCGGGGTGCGCCACATCTCGGCCTAGGCCATACCTGCCTGCGGACAAGGTTCAAGTACGAAACATCTCGGCAAAGAATGCCCGAGGTGAAGATGGGGTTAAACAAGACCTCAAGATAGTTCTAAGTACAAAGGGTCAAAGGCGGACTAAGCCCAAGATGATCTCGGCTACACACACATACTAAGCAAGGAGCAAAATCATGCAAGCAACTTAAGCAAATCAAGCCAAGATAAAACCTTTAAATTAACATAAGCGGCAAGACCATGCAAGAATGTACACAAATATGGCAAGAGTAAGGTGAGGGTTGTCACAGAAACACTCTTCGAATTGGGCGTAGCTCTCTTTCTAAACACTTGTATGTCACACACACTCTCTCTCTCTCCAAACCGTCTCAGCCTCGCAGATCATTGTCTCAGTCTCACAGATTTTCATCTCAACCTGAGCCTTCATGGAAACTCTAACCTTGAGCTCCTCTACCACTCTCCAAAGCCTCATCACTGTGTCTCACTACCCTAACCTCATCGGCGATGCCTGAATGGGGAAGAGTAGGGTGAGACGGTGGTGTTCGTCTGCCTCGGAAGCGTAGGGTGCTTCGATCCACCTCGACTGGCGGAGATCGTGGCAACGCTGGAGTCCATTTTTTGTTAGGAGGGAAGGGATTATGAGGGAAAAAAATGTGCATAGATTGAGGGCAAAGAACTCTAAAAAAAGTGAAAAAATTAGGAGGGAAGGGATTACATTTTTTGTTTGATTTCATCAAAAAGTAGACAACTTGGCCTTCTATTATGGCGGGAAAATGTCCATGGAGTCCCTAGTCTCATATAAAACCCTAGCTCGTCTTCAAGACCCACATAATCTCAACCCTCCTCACTTCTCTCTGCGATCACCTTCTCTATTGTTTTCACCGATAAATTGGTGCCCTAACATGTCTCGAAAAGCCATGTTCGACCTCTTTTCTCGAAGAATATAGGTTTTTTTGGCTCTGTACAACAGTCCTCATCAGTTGTTTCGGGTTTGTTCAATCGAATTTGGGGCTTTCACTGAGAAAATTTGTTTTTTGATCTCATTGGGATAAAAATGGCTGATGTGTTTGAAGAGGAAGCTGAAGCTGAGCCCACGGTTTCAATCCACGAGTACCTCAAGGATGTTGAGGATCAGGAATTGGTAACCTCTCTGCCTTGTTTAAAATCCTAGTTTTTTTTTTTTTTTTTTGGTTCGGTTGCATGCAAATGTCTTGATGTTTTATATTATTTCCTTACTGTGTGTTTGTTTGCTGAGAAAATGGAGGAAAGATAAGTAAATTGAATTCTGGAATGAGGGATTTTTGGTTTTTTTAAGGCTGTATTTGGTTGGGGGATTTGGGAAGGGAAAGGAAAAAGATAGTTGAAATATGAATAAATTTACATGCATTTTACCTAGTTTCACACACTTTTTCCCTCTCTTTTTCTAAATCACTCATCAAATCCCCCAGCCAAACACAACCTTAGGTGCTGAGGAAACCGAGGACTTACTTCTTAGCTTTTTGTTGGATTGGATTAGTTAATTGGAACCCATAATGCTCACAGTTTAATTAGATTTTATGTCAATCAAATGGTTGTATTGGTTCTTGCCCAATATTTTTTTTTATTATAAGTTAGTGTTTGTTGGGCAGAGGATTGCTGAATGTTTAAAGGTCACTTGGTTTACTATGGTTTGCGACAGCTTCTAATGCTTACTGCACTATGAAACAAGCTAGTTTGTTCAATTGTATATGGATGATCAAATACTTAATGGCTCTGTTTCTGGTTAGTTTGTTCAATTGTACGAGAATCCTAAGGTCCTATTAATGTGTTGTCAGCTCAAGTTAACAAATTTTATCCCAATTACATGGACCCATTTGGCTTTATCTCTACTCAGTCAAGTTCATGGCAATGATGTCCTTTTTTAGTATGTTAAACCATGCTCTCCTTGGCCTTCCTCTGTTATCTATTTTTGCCCTCAATGTGAATCAAATTACTCCTTGCTGGAGTGTGTGTTCGTTTATGTTGATCTCGAAATGTAAATTATGAATATGGGGAAGAAAATAAAGTTTTGGGATTGAAAGCAAGTTCTAAGAATATGCAATATTTCTTAAGAGAGTACTTGAAAATTATGATTTTTTGAAGAAAGGATTGCTTACTCAGGTATATGTGATTATGCACCTCCAGTGATGTGGCAGCCTCTTATTCTTTTATTTCTATTTATTTTTGTTGTATTTGTTTTCTCTTGCTAGAATATTGGAATTTATTTTGCACAATGGACACTAAGCTCAGAACATCGTTTATAATCCCATACGATTCCAAAGATCACTTTCAATATTAATTTGCTTACTATCCAATTGAAGAGTGAGTGTATGATATCATATAGTTTTTAGTTTTGAGAAGTAAGTTAACAACCTGGTTTTCAGTCTGGTGGTAAGCAGTCTATTTTTTGGGATTTTTTCAAAACTGGTTGAACTAATCCTTTTTGCAATATTAGAATTGTATTTACTCCTAGTCATCTGCATTTGACCGAGCTTGATGGATTTAAAAAAAGACCACCTATGGTCCCCATAGTCTCCATTTTCCATCTTGTGCTCTTTAATATGGTATTTCTTTTAGTCAAGCTAGTTGAAAACCCACAGCTTGAGTACATCAGAGACCAGCCCCTGCACAAATCTTCTCTGCCTACTCTAGATGTTGCGCTTTCAGAGCTTAAAGCTGAAGAGATTCGTATGCGAGTCTTGGCAGAGGTTGATAAAAAGTAACATTGAAGGAATTATATCATTATCTTTTTAAAACTATTATGCATTCATGTAAGTGAGAAATTTTTATCTAAAATGAAATGAAGGTCATTGTTATAACTTATATTATTATGAAATAGCTTGTGTTTATATCTATTTGTATACCTGCACAATAGCATGATTATTATCATCATCCATTAAAAATTAGGACTTATGGAATTACCACTATAATTAAACAAGTTACTATGAATTGCAAGAGTGTAAACAAAAAAATAGAAGATTTATATGACATTTACATTAGCCAACAACTCAATTATTATTATTTTTTTTTGAATAATCGAGAATTGATCCTAGGCCCACCCACCCCAGGAGCACAAACTTGGGATATGTGTGTGTGATCACCCACTAGCCTCACATATCGGGCAAAATAGGACATCATAACTTGAACCTAAGACCTCATGGATAGAACTTATACAACTTACCAGTCGAATACCCTGATGGGTTACAACTCAATTGTTATCAATTATTGTTAAGGGAAAATATAAAAATGAAAGGCTGAAGACATACATACATGGAAATCAATATCTTTTTATATACTATAAACTACTTATCTAGTACAAAAATGGAAAGAAATATTCCTATAAATGACTATTAAAGACATAATAAAATAAAAAAAAATGTGATAAACAACATAAAATTTACTAGCATATAAGTTAAAGGCCAAAATCGATTTTAATTCATATAAGATATAAGTTGGATTATTGCTAATCAAGAAAAGAAGGTATAATTGGGATTATATGGGTAAGTTGCATAGAGAAGATTATGAAATAACACATAAATAAGTAAGGCTTATATCGTGAACATTTATGAAAGAGTTAAAAAGATATGAAGACAATTGAAATTTGCCTTGGACATAATTGATTTTCAATTTGAGGTAAAATCATAAAATTAGTTAAAAATATTAATAGAATATAATATCTAGTATTAATTAGGAATCATGGATATGAGGTGTGTTCATTTTTGACACGTGTTAAACATCAAAATTCTTGAATCTTGACACAATTGTTGATGTGTGTTAGATATGTGTCAAATGAGTCCACATGATTCCTTTTCTTTTTCTAGTTTTCTTAAAATCAAACACACTTTGGCACATAGGTATGTTACATATCAAGGGTCTTGGACTCTTCGCGCAAGTTTGAAGGAAATGAAACTAGGGGTAAATGGCTAAAATTAAAAGAAGTCATGTCTATGAATCCCTAATTTAGGATTTTTTAATTTGGAATCTCTATGCATTGGCTTTAATAACTCCCCTTTATTTTTTGAATACTTTGGCCCATCTTAAAATAGGTGTTAATCATTTTTATTCTTGCATCCTTTCCAAAGTAGACATGGAAAATAAATTATTTGTTATTTTTTTCATGTAAAAATATGAATTTATTTGTCACTCAAGGTATGAATAATTTTTTATTCTATTCATATATGGATATAAATAGAATAATAGATATCTATTTGGTTTTTGCGTGCTTAACATGTTTGTGTCTTCATTCTTTTAAAATTAGTGTGTCAACATGTTTTTATTGTTTTGTACTTGAACCCGCGTCCTGTGTCTGTATGCGTGCTTAGTAGACTATAAACGAATCAAATGATATAGCACAAAGTTGGTGTTTTAGTTGTAATGGCAATGCTTTGGTCATTGATAATTAATGGAGGACAAAATTGGAGATTGGACATAATAAGAATTGTCAGATTACTTGGAGGATAAAATTGGAATAAGAAATGTAACGGTTGTAATTCGTTATTATGATTTGTTAATTTAAAAGAATAGGTAATTAAACTTTTGTTTTGTTATTAATTATGTTGTACTATCATGGGCAAAGGTGTGAATAAAATGTAAATAGATACAATTTTTAATGAGAAAACCATCAAGTATATTAGACATATGTGCCATTTTGACTGAGAATGTAGATGGGATGTCAAAATAAAACTTAAAATGTCAGAACTAAATTTAATTTGTGTTGATGTTTGAATTTTAGTAAGTGTGGGGTTTCATTTGTGGTTCACTTAGTAATGAATACCAGCAGAAAAATGAGGCACAGAGAAATATATATTTTTTCTTTTTAGATAAACTTTGAAGGTTGTTTTATTTATTTATTTATTTTTCTTTCCCGTGTAATAAACAATCAAAAGTTGACAGCTAATGAGAAAAAAAATTTGTTTGCCAAATTTTCCTGGCACTTTTTTTATCTCTCTGTACAACTCTATCTCATTTCGAGACCAAAATGTTTTTTTTTTGTTTTTTATTATCTTTATCGTTCTGTGTTATATAATGTTTTTTACTTTGATGTTGCGTTCTTTTCTATGCCAATGCATAGGAAGCGGATTTGGTTTTGGGTGGCGATGAGGGCAAAGAGTGCACCTATACCAAAGGTTATATGAAGAGGCAGGCGATTTTCTCGTGCTTGACCTGCACTCCTGATGGGAATGCCGGGGTTTGCACAGCATGTAGCTTGTCTTGCCATGATGGCCATGAGGTATTCTCAGTATAATCTTTCTGTGATACATATCTCATTAACTTATGGGTGTAGATTTGTGAACACATGTCAGTGTTATTTATAGGTAATGCTCATAGCGCTATATTTGCCAAGCATTACAATTTATCAAATGCATTTATAAGAGAGTTTCTTCAGTAAAATTAAATATTAACTTATTATGAGGCCATGAAAGTATCTATAACGTCAATCTATCCAAGTTTAAAAATTTTAATGTTACTGCATCTATGGTTCATTTTGTTCTTTTTTGTTTGTTTGTTTTGTTTTGTTTTGTTCTGTTTTTTGTTTTTGTTTTGTGGTTTTAATTTCCAGTTGTGTTGTCGTGTTATATGGTAATCACACATGACATTTGGCATGCATTAACTACCCTTTGGGAAGAGAGAAGGGAGGAGGGGAGTGGGTGGGGTCATGTGAATATTTGTCCAAGGATCCTTGCTTATTCAAAACAAACCATTTGGATATAATGAGTCTCATTAGCCATGGTTACTGACATCTAGCTTTAATCTCCATGATAGTCCTCCTTATCGAGTTTGGTTTTCATACTTTGAACTTAACTGATTTTTCTTTTATGTTAATGACTTGAATTTCTACCTTACATATTACTTCAAATTTAAATGAAATACTACGTATTATATCCGTGACAGTGTGGTTACTTCATAATACAGTACTAGTATTGGCTTAATCGCTTATATTCCGTTTGTCATTTTATTAATGGAGAGGACCTGTAATGATGTGCATTCATATCTCTGCATCACTGCTTGCATTTGATGTGCATTCATATCACTGCATCACTGCTCGTATCTCTGCTCGAATCTGTTTTTTCGTTTTCTTTGTCAAATCAGATTTTTTTTATTAAATATGCAATCTTGTCATTCGTACCTTGTGTTGTATAATCTCGGATCTTGTTGTATTACTTTTTGCTTGCATTTGATGGTAGTTACTTTTTGCTATTTGGAGTAGATTGTGGAATTGTGGACCAAGAGAAACTTTAGGTGTGATTGTGGAAACTCAAAGTTTGGGGAGTTCTTTTGCAAACTTTTCCCAAACAAAGATATCGAAAATGTGGAGAATTCATATAATCATAACTTCAAAGGTTCATATTGCACCTGCGGTCGCCCCTATCCTGATCCAGAAGCCGAGGAACAGGTAGAGATGATTTAGTGCTGTATTTGTGAGGACTGGTTTCATGAGGAACATATTGGGCTTGAATCTTCTGATGAGGTTGGTAGTATATCTCTTTCACATGTCTTTCAATCCTTTTCTATAAGGCTGCCTTCTAGTTTAATTTTGTTTATATCTTATATCTGTACAAGTCATTCCAATGATTACATGCCCAGCGGTAAAAGGTGTGGAGTTTTATAGGGGAGAATTATCCATGGTGCCATATTAGATAACTGGCATAAAAGGAAAAGTTGTTAGTTGGGTGATAAATTTCATATTAGTCCCTATAAAACCTATCACTGAGTAGATTTTAATTAGTGAAGGGAACGTGTTATACATGTGTTGTAAGGTTGTAGATTTTATTTTATTGTAATTAAACAGGGGGCACTTTTTTCCATACCTTTTTTCTTGGTATCCATATTATTTTGTGTTTCCATATTGTATTTAAGTTATTGCGAAGTTTGATCATTGTAATATATATGTAATGCGGTTATACACTGTTTCGAAGTTTATTCATTCATCCTTTGATATTTAAAAAAAAAAACATAAAAAATCCAAATTTTAAGGAGGACTTAAATCCTGCATCTTCTTGATAATGGCTGATGTAAAATTCAATTTATGAGCCTTGTTCTAAACCTCTATATTTCATGCCTCTTTTTCATGGACTGTATCTTTGTTTGAGGTTTGCCCATCATACACCTATTAAAAGGTCCTAGTGAGTGTCAATCTGGTTATCGGCTTTTCCCAGGGATTGAGTGTTAAAGACCTTGTTGTTCTTTTAGTTGTAGTAATTTGTCTACTTGGATGATTGTTCACTTGTTGTGCTTGCTGGTATGGCTCATTTGAGAGTTGTGTTGTTGTGTGTTTGGGAGACTTACCACTCACTTACGATGGTTGTTTTATGCTTCAAATGGTTTCATATATTTTTTTTACTAACTTGGTAATACAAAGGCAAAGCAGTGAAACATTTCAGATATTGAAATTAAACTTTTATTAGACTTTATGCAACTAGGATTAGATTGAGAAGATTTGTCAGTGAGAGTCTTAACTGTTGATTGGCTTTGATTTTGCTGTTTCTGCAATATTAACCTGGTGCTTCTGTTTTCTCTTTTTTCTTTTTTGCCCCTTGCAAATAGCATGAAGATGTAGCTTATAATTCTGATTACGAAACCCCCATCCACACTCATTGATCTTCTTCCTTTCTCCAGTGGTGATGATAACTCAGCTTTAGCACCTAAGCGGTAAGCTATTACACATTAATGGGATGCACCTTGGGAGGGACTAATATAAGTTGTATGAACTTATGACACATTAATGGGATGCACCATTTGTGAATTAGCCTTAAAATTAATTTTTTGTTCTCATAATCTCAAAAAAAGTCTGTTACAGGGATAAATTGTATAATTGATCTAATTGTAAATTGATGAGTTACTAATGTTTTTAATCTTTTGTATAATTGATTAATTACTAAAACTTTTAATTTATTTTTTTGCAGATTGGATTAGAGTGGCATTTTTGACGTGCAACAATGATGTAATTTGCTTGAATGTTCATTTTTGTTTGATAAGGATACACATACTTTTTGGAGTTGCACTAGTTATTGTTGGATTTTTGATGGAATTGAACAAGTTATAACTTTTGGATATTTTGTGGATATTTCACTATTTTATTGTATTAGGATGAAATTATTTGTAATGATGAATGGATATTTTCATTTTGTTAATTCGTAAATGTGTTGATAACAGGTTATGTTAAGTTGTGATGGAATTGTTATATTCAACAGGTTTCAACATGAACAGGGTCATATTTGTTGAACTAAAATTTAGATTTTGATAAAATAGGTATATAATGTGAAAAAAAATATTATGGAATTATTGACAAAATTTTTCATCCCTAAAGAAGGTTTTTTTTTCCTCTTATTTAGCTTAGGTGGATGATTAATTTTGTCATGAATTCTTTATTTCGTCGCTAAATGAATTTGTCATGACAAAAAATATTGTCACATTTTGTCACTATTACCCTCAATGTGTGACGAATTTTTTTTGACATTATTTCATTATTTTTAATGACGAATTTATTTTTGTCTCTATTGATAGCTTCTTTGACAAAAAATTTTCGTCTTCGTTTATATTAAACGTGACAAAATTATTTTGTCTCCATTTTTTATTTTTATGACAAAATACTTTTGTCTCTAATTTCTCTTTAAATGACAAAATATTTTGTCGCTAATTACTTCCAAGTATGTTCCCAACAGAATGTATTGGAGACAAAAATTCGTCACAAATTTATCATTTTTAATGATGAATTTGTTTTTGTCTCTATTGGTAGCTTCTTTGACAAATTTTTTTTTGTCTTCGTTTATATTAAACGTGACAAAATTATTTCATCTCTATTTCTTATATTTATGACAAAATACTTTTGTCTCTAATTTATTCCTTTAATGACAAAATATTTTGTCGCTAATTACTTACAAGTATGTTCTCAACAGAGTGTATTGGAGACAAAAAAATTCGTCACAAATTTTTCATTTTTAATGATGAATTTGTTTTTGTCTCTATTGGTAGCTTCTTTGACAAAAAATTTTTGTCTTCATTTATATTAAACGTGACAAAATTATTTCGTCTCTATTTCTTATATTTATGATGAAATACTTTTGTCTCTAATTAATCCTTTAATGACAAAATATTTTGTCGTTAATTACTTACAAGTATGTTCCTAACAAAGTGTATTGGAGACAAAAAAGTTCGTCATAAATTTATCATTTTCAATGACGATTTTTTTTTTCGTCTCTAAGACCCTTTAGCAACGACCCTTTGGCGACAAAACGGGTGACGAAAAATGTTCGTCGTAATTACTTTGGGTGACGAAATATATACATTTTGGGACAAATTTGTTTCGTCTTTAAATCCCAAATTTGTTGTAGTGAGTGGAAGGTTTTGTAGTTGCATTAACTTCTATATCTTGAGAGCCTCTTTTCTTAAAGAAAGAATCAATTTTTTTGTTCACCATAATTCACCTAACATTCAACTCAATTTGATTTAAGAATCTGAAAATTATTAAACAATTTTTGTTACTCACTAGGTAAAAATAAGCACACTAACAATATAATATAATCTATCAAATGACATGTCATTTCAATGGATAAACAATAAAAATCTTATGCTAGCCTTTCAACTTTTGAGACTAAATTAACTATGATTGACACCACCGTTAAGTATGGCTTTTTCATTTCGGCTTAGCCAGATCAACGATCATGATAAACATTCAATCCACCACAAACTCTCTCCTCCCCAAACTAGTACTCAAATTCTTCAATGTAATAGAATTTCTAAGCCTAACAAGGTGAATAACATCCAAATTGAAGTGAATTGCAACGAAATTAAAAATATTTAAGCCTATTCATCTCTGAGAACTAGGTTAATTTTATTATTATTATTATTATTATTATTATTATTATTATTATTATTATTTTGGTTTTTGTCTCTATAGCAAACGCTTGGATTTGCAACCAAACAGAGTGTATTGAGATTTTTGTTATTTCCAAAAATGAGATTAATCATTTAAAAAAAAATCAAACAACAAATGAGCGAATAAATGTGAAAAAAAAAATGGAAGAGATTAGTATTACCTAGAACTGAAAAAAGTGAAAAGGGAATTAGAGGACGCGATCTAAACACAGTATTGCCTCCATTTGTTGTTTCAGTGTGAGGTTTGCGAGTTCTTTCCCAAGCTTTCACATCATTTACACACACACACACACAGAGAAAGAGAAAGAGTAAAGTGGAGAAGTGTCATGACCCGAACCCGCCCCTATGGGTTAAGGACATAACCGGCCAGTAATCAAGGGATTACCTACGGCCTCAAACCAAACAAGACATAACTCATCAGAGTAAAGGGGCCAAACAGAAGCAATTTCAAAACTTTTGTCCATAGAGCTGTACTTACATGGCACATCATAACAAACCATGCATATACATGTTAATAACCCACATCAAAATATGTAATAACACAAATTTCCGTACATACAGGATCATTCAGGTCTAAGTCAACCAATCAAAACTATATACAACCGTAATTCAAAGTTCTCGCCAACATGACAAAATATAGTAAAATAGCAAAATGACGAAAACAAGTCTCGTGCGTGAGACGTATGGGCTGACTCTTCAAAAACCTTGACTGTTTTCCACAAGCTTCACTGAGGTTGGGTTTGGACCTCCCATGGCTCACCTACAGACACATGAATGAGCATGAGCGAAAGCCCAGTGAATAATATCAAATAAAGAAGATTCATGAACAGTATTTAGAACGACATACACCCAACGGCCTTTGGCCCAATTCATATTTCTATCTAGTCTATATACATAGGTCAAGTAACTGCGGTTCCAAACACATCAGACGGCCTCAGGCCCAATCCATTAATGTCAAACAGCCTTTGGCCCATTTATCTTTTATTCATGTCGAACGGCCTTCGGTCCATCTATTCTTTCATTCATATCAGACTAGCCTTGGGCCCATTCATTCTTTCATTCATGTCAGACTAGCCTTTGACCCATTCATTCTTTCGTTCATGTCAAACTGGCCTTTGGCCCAACCATTCTTTCGTTCATGTCAAACAGGCCCATTCATTCTTTCATTTATGTCAAACTAGCCTTTGGCCCATTCATTCTTTCATTTATGTCAGACTGGCCTTTGGCCCAACCATTTTTTCATTCATGTCAGACTAGCCTTTGGCCCAACCATTCTTTCGTTCATGTCAAACTGGTCTTTGGCCCATTCATTTAGCATAGCAAACATTTGTCCACAATTCAAATTAATGAACTTATAAGACTTATAGGGAAATAAACAATTCGACAAATAACATACTTCACAATGTCTTTATTAAGATATTACTCACAGTGTTCTGCCGGCGGATTTGCCCTGGAACTCGACCCTACACATATCATGAACACAATGGGTCATAACCAATTCAATCCGTTCTTAATTCATATACCCCTTTTAAGCTTCTTTCTTATCCTTTTAACTTATTTATAATGCTCAATGCATGCCTAAGAGTGCTTAGAAGTGAAAGAGAACGGAAAATAAAACACAAAACACCTTTACAATTTTTCTGAAACAGGGGTCCCCGCTCGAGCGTGGGCTTTCCCGTTCGAGCGTACCCATTAGGTCTGCAAAAGTGCTGGTTACCTCATATTTACGCTCTAGCATGAAGTCAGGCGTTCGAGCTGAAAGTCTCACTACATGGCTCCCCGCTCGAGCAGACATCCATGTTTGCAAAACTTTTGGGAGCTCGTATTTCCCGCTCGAGCGGCTCTTTCCCCGCTCGAGCAGACATGCCAAATTCTGGAAAATCCAGAATTGTTCTTGAGCTTCAAACTTGGATTCAAATCAACATATCTTGCATATTATTACTCAAACTTCACATATACATTTACTAACATGATCCAACACCAAATTCATTACATTATGAAGCTCAATTCCATGAATTAATCACATGCATGTCCTAAATTACACCCAACTTATTTCCAACATAACAATTTCATGTATTCAAAACTCATACTCTTATGAATTGTACATGCATGTGAGATATAGCTCTCATTCTCAATTTAAATGATGAAGAGATGATCAAAAGCATGAACTTTAATCAAAGATTCACATAGATCATGTCTTTCAAGCTCAAACATACAAATTCATGGCAATTTCCTACATGCATGTGTATATTGAATTTCAATTTATCAAAACCAACTCATTTCCATCATAATCAATTCAATTCATGTTCTTGATCACCATTTAATCTTGAATTCACAAAGTTACAAACAAAAATCCATGAATTTACTCACCTAGGAGCTTCAAACACCCAAATTCTAGCCAATTCTTGAGTTAATGTTCAAGATTCCCAAGCTTCTTGCTCAAATCTTCCATTGTTTCCCTTCTCTCCCTCTCTAGCCGACCCTTTCTCTCTCTTCTTAGAGTTAATATCAGCCAAATTGAAAATAAAGAGAGGAATTGAGTGTATAATGGCACTTTTATAGCCCCACTTAATCAAATTTGATTATAGCCAATTGATGACACTTAATTAATCATTCTGAATCTAATTATTTTGATCCGAAACAATTTTCAATTAAATTTCACCGTAAGCTCTAAAAATTACACCAATCACAATGGCGTAGTCAATTTCGGTTTCTGTGGCCGATAAGACCTTCAATTTTCAGTTTATAACAGCAAGAATAGATATTCCTACGGTGAACAGATAGAAATTCAAAACCACATATATTCATATAAATGGCACACAAAATCATATCAAACACATAATCATAATCATAATTTAAGATTAATTAGCATACTACGGACTAGGGTTATCACAAGAAGAGGGCACAAAGCAAAGTGACGCGAAGAATTTGGAGGCATTTTCAAGTGTGGGACAGAGTTACATGTGAGTAATCATTTTTTTTTTTTAGTTATAAGCCAACAACTAAAAAATTTGGGCCCTAATTAGACAAAAATCACTTTAACATATTAACAAATAAATTCTCAATTATTTTAACATTACTAAATTTGAAATAAAAAAGTAATCATACTTAAAAAATAAATTATTATTATTATTATTTTAGTATTTATCAAAAAAAATAATTAAATTTTTAAATTTTAAAGTAGAAAATTTAGGGGGTGACTGTTCTTAAATTTTTTGCAAAAACTTTGGGGTGGCAAACCGATATAATTTAAAAATATTTGTAATTTTATTACTATATCTAGGGGATTTTTTTCAAAACTTTGGGGGTGGCGGTCGCCCCTGCCAACCCCCTCTCCCCCCTCGATCCATCCCTGCATACTATGAAAGTGAACTTCACATCATCACATGATATGAAACTTATTTTTATTGTGAGTAGGTGATGAAATAGATTGTAAAAAGTATGTGGCTATAATATTACTCTCCAAGTAATTTGTTTGATATGCTCCATATCTTTCTTTTGATACCTATCGTTCTGGAACAAGAAAATAAAAAAAAAAATAAAATTAAAAAAAAAAAGAAGTGTGTAACAATAATATCATCCTATGTCATAAAAAATTTTAAAAAACCATAAATGAGGTTAGGTAGACAATTTTGTCGATCACTAATCTTACCTTATGGTGCAATGTAAAATTTCTCAAATTCAATATTTGTTATAGTGATCAAATCCTCACTCTAACCTGAAAGTTTATTGCTTAAAATTTAAGTATTGAATTAAAAATAAATTGTTTGATATGTATAGGACGAAATTTGAAATTTATTTTTTTTAATTATATATTTCAATTTTTATTTTATATTGTGATGGTCGTGGTAGTGATGGTGGTGCTGGTAATGGTGGCAGTGGTAGTGGCGGTGGCATGGTAGTGATAGTGGTAGCAATAGCGGTAGTAAAATGATAATGATGCTAACGGCAATAATGGCAATGGTAATGAAGGTGGTGATGGCATGACGTCGTGGTGGTGGTGGTGGTGGTGGTGGTAGTATGTTGGTGGTGGTGGTCAGTGGCGGAGCCAAGAAATTAAATCAGATGGGGCACTTATTAATTATAATATTAAAATTTTTTATAAAAATATTTCACATAGATTTTTACCATTAACTTCAAGAAAGATTAAAAAAAAAAAATCAGTGTGTTTGGTTTTAATTTTCTGTGAAAACTAAGTTTTTTATTTTTCGTATTTTTTTGGTTTTAGTGAATATTTTTTAAATTTTAAACAATTTTTTTACTTTTTTAGATGCACATTACTTAGATATGTATCCAAATAGTAAAATATTTGTGAAAAAATATTTTAAAAAATTAATAAATACATAAAAATACGAAAAATGTATTGAATTTTCATATTATTTTTATAATTTTGGTATTTAGTGTATTTTTAAAAAAAAATCACAAATATTATACTTTTTAGGTATATTTATGTTAGGTGTGTCTAAAAATTTTCAAAATTTGCTTAAAATATTAAAAAAATTATTGAAAACATTAAAATACGGAAAATAAAAATGTAAATTTTTTTGAAAACTGTTTTCTAAAAACTAGAACCAAATAAGCTAAATATTATTTGTAATTATCGTATCATGGACAATATTAAAAAAAAGTCATGGATATAAAGTTTTAAAATAAATTATATAATGATAAAGTAATTTTTTATACAAAATATGAGTAAAAATTCAATATAGTAGTTATACCACGTCATCATTAACATGTGATATCACCAACCAATAGTAAAGAAACACATGGAGAATGAACGCTACATGTCAAATGTAACTAACAATTCAATAAATTTTATATTTTCATTGAGATTAATTATGTTTGCATGTCAATAGTGATAGACATCACCATTATATTGGAATTTTCATAGATAATAATATCGTAATCACTTTATTTTCAATCAAAATAACCATTATTATTCTTATTATTTTAAAAATGTCATTGACATTTAAAATAATATTTTTATAAATTTTTTTTATTTAAAATATTTTCTTTATGTTTGCTTAAAAAAAAAAATTTCAAAACCCAAGAGGGGCACGTGACCCCCCTGAGCCCTTGTTAGCTTCGCCCCTGGTGGTGGTGGCAGTAGCGATAGCGATGGTGGTGGTAGCAGTAATGGTAGTGGTGGCAACGATGGCAGTAGTAGCAATGTGGTAGTAGTGGTGGTGGTGATAGTAATGGTGGTAAGTTTATAATAGTGTATATCAATTATGCTTAGCATTATATATTCAGTTAAAATTAAATAAGTTTCATATGATTTAACATTTTAGTTTATATTTTAAGTGGCACTTAAATTTTTAAGTGATATCAATCAATGAATGATGCTATATGTACCAATTAGTGTACTAACTAGTGTACCAATTAATAATGTGACATAATTCAGGAAGTTTTTAATATTTGTAATTTGTATAATGAGTAGGGTCAATAATAATATCATATTTAGCGATCCCGGTTTCTAACTCGACCTCCATGGTGTATCGGACTCGGGTCTTGTTTTATTTGTTGTTGTTTTTGTCTTTCCCTCCTCTCACTCTTGAAATTTGAGTTTTGAAATGTCTTGGGCGTGTTTCGAATAGGTTGGTTGAGTTTTAGTCTCTAATCTTGTTGCCTAGATTTTGGTTGATCCGCTCGAGCGGGTCTTATTGCCCTCGAGCGGAGTTTGCATTCTTTCAACATTTTGTGCGTCTATAAAAATATTGCAGAAGTGTTTTTCACGCTCGAGCGGCATTCCTTACGCTCGAACGGCCCTCTTTGCGCTCAAGCGGGTATCCGAAGTCTGTAAAAATACTGGAGGAGTGTATTCTACACTCGAGCGGGTCTCTTTGCGCTCGAGCAGGTAGTGCCTTGCTGTTGTGTCTTAGCGCTTGAGCGTCGTTAATCGCGCTCGAGCAGGTCAAGTTTTTTGTATCTTACACTCGAGCGTCGTACACTCCGCTCGAGCAGACTGTGCGTATTTCAGATCGCGACTATGATATTTTAAATCACTTTTTCGGCCCTCTCTCTCTCTAAAACATTCCAAAATCCTAAGTTGAGAGCTTCTCACTCTAAAATACCCTCTCTCTCTATATATATATACATATATTTTGGCCTTGATTTAGTGAAATCCAACCCTTGTGTCTTCATTAAAATGTTAGAGCTTCTCAAGACCTCTATTTCCATCCGAATAGAGGTTGATTTCGTCATCTTTGGAGTTCACCACTTGCTTGGTTCATCTTCTCCACTTGAGGTAGGGATAATCTACTCATTTATATGAGCTTTAACATAAATTTTGGTCATTTTGTATAAATGGTGGGATTTAGGAGTTTTGGGTGAAGTTAGGGTTTTTGATTCAATTTATAAAAGAAGGGTTTTCTATTTTTGGAGTTCCGTGTGTATGTGTGGTCTCAAAAATGATGTTATTGTGTATAATGGGTGAGATTTGGTCTTAGGTACAATTTTTGAGGAAAGGGATAGAAAGCCCTAATTTGTCTTATGTAAATTATTTGCGTAATTGATGAAATCAATGTAGAAATATGAAAATTGGTTTGGAAAGCATGAAATTGGGAGAATATGAGATGGAATGGTGTTGTTGGTTTGATAAACCATACACCTATGGGAAATGTGATAGTTTATCTGTTTGATAAATTCATTATCTGTTTAGAAATAATTGTTTTGAACTATTGGTGAAGGATAGTCTTGATTGTTGTAGACACTGCATGATGATTAGGCAAATTGAAACTAATCACTTGAATTATGTCATTGAATATGACGGTTGGATCAAAATGTTGCGCACGTGAATTGTTGGGTCATTGTATATGACTGTGTTTAAATATATTGTATATGTATATTGTGTGGGAGAAGATAAGGGATGTACTCCACTTGTTTGGAAGGAGATAGGGGATGGATTTCATTGATAATTAAGTTGGCCGGAGTGTCCTGGGTTAAAGTCTCGAAATCTTATTTATTTGTGGGTGTCGATTCCATCGGACGTAGTTCCGTAAAATGGCAAGTGAATGGAAGTGTGTGCTTAATGTGTATCATTAATGCGTTGATATATGAACTGTAGCCTCATTTGAATGGTTGAGATAAATATGAATTATGCTAATGAATAGACTAAAATACGTAAGGGCGGATATGTTGAAATGTGGATGTCAATGTGATTAAATCTGGAAAGAATGAAAGTTGGTTTAAGTGTTGAACATTTGTCAAAATGCTAATATTTTAGTTAATTCTCATACACTATTTAGCATATATCTACTGGGCTTTGGCTCACCCTATATGTGATATCATTTTCAGATACAGGTGATATGTAACCTCCAAGGACTTAGCTTGAGAGGGTTCAGAGTTGAAGACTCCTTTTTGTTATCTTATTCTGTTTGCTTCTTGTTAAATGTAAATTCAAGCCATGGGCTTTGTATGTAAAAGAGTTAGAACTCTTCTTTTGTGTAACCAAGCGATGACTTGGGAAGTTGTAAGCCCATAGGGCATTCTTTTGTTGTTAACATGTAATATTTATGTAAAGCAAACTCTGATGAATGTATAAATGTAAATTTCATTATATCTATGGTTCTATGAATGGTTGGTTTATATCATATTTATGACGGCGTTACATCATAACTGATGATGTGGCATAATTTAAGAAATTTTTAGTATTTGTAATTTGTATAATGAGTGGGGTCAATAATAATATTATAACTATTGTTAGTACACTAATTAGTGCATGTAACACCATCAGATATCAATTGTAATTATCAAATAAATTTAATTGATTATCACTTAATACATTCAATTTTAAATGCTGAATCAAGTTATCAAATTCCCATCATTTATTTGCTGCTTAAGAATGTGATGCCAGATCTACTTTAGAAAAATGGTGAATTACACCAACGGTCCCTATAGTTTGGGGTTTGTGTCACTTTGATCCCTGCCTTTTCAATTGTGACACATTTGACCATGAATTTTGAATCTTGTTCTAAATAAGGACAATTGAAGAAACTATTGGAATTTTCAAGGACAAATTCATCAATTTGATAAAATATAAATTAATTTGACAAAAATAAAATGTCTATTTTTGAATTTTTTAAAATTATTTCTACCTACTAAAGATAAAATTATATAAAATTGATAAATTTTTTAGACATTTATTTATTTTTTTTACCAAATTAATTTTTATTATGTATTTGGATGATGATCATGTAAAATTAATTTTTAAAAATTATCATGTAATTTTTATTAATTTTTATCAATTTTACATAATTTTATTTTTGGTGGGTAGAAATAATTTTTAAAATTTTTAAAATATATTTTTGACATTTATTTTTGTCAAATTAGTTTGTATTTTATCAAATTAACAATTTTTCCCTTGAAATTAAATAATGATATGTTCAATTATTCTTATTTGAAATAAAATTTAAAATTCAGGATCAAATGTGATACTGTTAGTAATGGGCGCCCATGTGGCATGACCATTAAATTTGATTTTTGAATCCTTATCCAAATAGGTTTTGATTTTCAAATCAAACCTATTTAGGATAACCACTCTTGAAACAGACGTTATCAGTTTGAACTGATATAGATAGATATAATATATATTAGATATTATCTGTATCTTAACTGATATGGATAGATATTATAATATATTAAATATTTGTTATATGGTTATGGGTAATCCAAGAAAAACAACGTTGAGTCTGTTTCAACCCATACACTGACTCTCTCCCAAAAACACAACGATCAAGTCTTTGACACTGTGGTTAGTGTGGGTGATATTCAATCTGTGATATCACTCCACTGCTGGGTTGGTTCATCAAGAAGTTTCCTGGAAGCACGTGATTTATCCAAGAAGGTTCTATTATCCAAGAAGGTATGATCTGATCATTTTAATCCGCTGCATATTCTGTGTTGTTCTGTTTACATTGGTATCAAAGCATGTTAATGGATATTTTCGTGTTTTCCTCATGTGTGTACTTTTATATGTATATGTATATATTATACACATGAATATTTGTAGAAAAATTTTTTTTTCAGATTAGGAGCATAAAAATATTTTTTTTATGTTCATTAATGTCTTTTTTCATATCATAAATAGTTTTATTTTGAAAAAAGGAGTCCGGCAGTACAAAAATCGGACCAGAAAACACACTGGAAGGCGGCGCGTGGCATGCACGCGCCACCTGACGCCGTGGGCCGTTTCCACGCGCCTCCACGCGCAGCCACGCGCCTCCACGCGCCAGCTGCTCACCCGACGCGCTTGCACGCGCTCTCACGCGCGCGTCAGCGGCGCAGTCACGCGCGCGCCCTCCGCGCCACGCACGCGCGCCGTGCGCTGAGCCGCGAGCCGAGCCGCGCGCTGAGCCGCGAGCCGAGCCGCGAGCCGAGCCGCGCGCTGAGCCGCGAGCCAAGCCGCTTGCTGAGCCGCGAGCCGAGCCTCGAGCCGAGCCGCGTGCTGAGCCGCGCCGTTTTCCTCGGCTGGCTTGGCTGCTGGCGATTAGGCACTATTTGTTTTGTTTTTTAATTCTGAACTGCGTTAAATGATCATAATTAGTTCATTACATATTTGTTTTATGCGTGGCTTATACTGTTAGACTCAGAATTAATTTTTCTACATTCTGTAAAATTTTGAGAATTTTCAGAAAATATAAATTATTTTTCCTGTGTTAATAATTCATTTTTTATGCTTTAAAATGATTCTGGTATTGCATAAATAATTTTCTGGGGCTGAAATATTTATTGTAGACTTCTGAAAGGTTTTATTATTTACTAGTAATATTGTCTCATTTTATCAGTTTCTGGATTTTTTATTTCTAATTTTATGTGTATTTATTAGTCATTTAAAATTCCAGAATATTTCAGAAAAATTTCAGAATATTTCAGAACAATGTACATTTTAATTATGGTATAATCTGAATATTTTTTCTGTTTACTAGTTTCTGGATTTTTTATTTCTAATTTTATGTGTGTTTAATTAGTTATTTAAAATTCCAGAAAATTTCAGAAAATTCCAGAAAATTTCAAAAAAATGATGTACACTTTAATTATGGCATAATCTGCATATTAAATACAATTTTTTTTTGGTTTTTTAATATGTTGCAATTAAAGCATGATTATTTATTTATTTATTTATTTGAATTCCATCATTAAATAAATATAGCATGAGTTGTTTGCAAATTTATATTGAGATGCTATTGTATGGAATTTATCATGCTTTGTATATGCCATAAATAGTGGGTGATTGTTTGATTATCTTTTGCGCATGGAATGAAATTAAATCTTGATAATTATCACTAGAGGCGCAAGAGATGATTACGAGCATAGCAAATTTTCGATCTTGAGACATGTGTAAAATTATCATTATTTAATTTAGATTTTTTTTTTGCTGCAAAATATTTGGTTTTGTGTTGCTATCATTAATATCCCCTGCGCATTTATTTACTCTGTATGTAGAAATGGCTGCTAAGTCAGTGGTGGCAGACTTAACTAAGGGAGAGAAATTGGATGGCGACAATTATGACATATGGCGCCGTAAGATCCAATACCTCCTCAATGAGCAAGAAGTGTTGACCACACTTGAACAAGTGATGGTTGAGCCAGAGCAGGGCAATACAGCTCAACATCGTCGTGATCTTGAAGCCTTTCAGACTTGGCGTAACAAAGATCGGTGTGCGCGCTTTACTATGTTAAGCAGCATGCACAACGACTTGATTAGTGAGTTTGAGCATTGCCCGACTGCATTTGAGATGTGGGAAGCTCTCAAGCAAAAGTTTGGTATTACCTCTTTGGCAAAGCTACGTGGGCTGACTATGAAGTTTGACTCATATCAGAAAAGGGCGCATCACTCGATGAAGCAGCATTTGAGAGTCATGTCAGCCATGATACGTGAGCTTGCGGCTGCTGGGCATAATTTGACTCAAGAGCAGCAAGTACAGGCTGTGATACGCTCTCTGCCAAATTCTTGGGAGCAGATGAAGCAGAACATGATGCATAATGAGAGTGTGAAAACATTCGAAGACATATCGCGTCATTTGGAGCTAGAGGCTGAGCGCCTTGAGGCGGCTAAGTCTGATGGTTCTGCTATGGTGGTTGAGTCAAGCTCACGTAGGACTTCTCAGTTCAAACGTGGAAAAGCAAAAGGTGCCCCCAAGAAGCAAGCAGCGGCTGCGCTTAAGCCCAATGGCGCTAGAAATTTCAAGCGTAGGGGCAAGAGAGGTGGTAAGAAGGCAAAGGCTAAATTGACATGCTTTAACTGTAACAAAGAAGGACACTTCGCTCGGGATTGCCCTGAGCAGAAGAAGGTACTCCCTTACTTAATTTCTCGCATTCAATGCTTTGTGTCTAGTCAAGCATTAATTGCTCATTCTCCTCATTTTTGGGTTGTAGACTCCGGAGCAACAGACCACATCGCGAGGGACAGAGTAGGGTTCGTTGAGTATCGTCGAGTACCTGCTGGGAGCGGAAAAGTTTACATGGGGAACGAGTCCAGTGTGGAGGTGCTTGGCATTGGCACATTCAAGCTGGAAATGCGACGAGGGCGCACCTTGTATCTTCATGATGTTCTTTATGCTCCGGATATTCGGCGAAACTTAGTTTCAGTTATTAGCATGATGAGCCTTGGTTTTAGCTTTTGTTTTGAGAATAATGGTGTTAGCATTTATTTGGGAACAATTTTTTATGGTTTTGGTTATCTTTCAGATGGTTTTTTAGTTTTGGATGTGGATGATTCTAGTATTAATAAAAATGCCAATGGCTCAATTTCTAATATTGCATTTTTTTGTGATAATGATTCTATGAGATGGCATGCTAGATTAGGCCACATAGGGCAAGACAGGATGACTAGATTGGCTAGAGAAGGTCTTTTAGGCCCACTCGCTAAAGTCATTTTGCCTACTTGTGAGCACTGTCTTGCTGGAAAGGCAACAAGAAAACCATTTGGGAAAGCCATAAGGGCATCTATCCCATTGCAACTTATTCATTCTGATATATGTGGACCAATGAATGTGAGGGCAAGGCATGGAGCCCCCTATTTCATCACATTTATAGATGATTGCACACGTTTTGGTCATGTCTATCTGATTTCTCACAAGTCAGAAGCATTGGATTGCTTTAGACGGTATGTTAATGAGGTTGAGAATCAATTAGACAAGAGCATTAAAGCTCTAAGGACTGACCGAGGACGTGAGTATCTATCTGAGCAATTTAAAGTGCTCTGTGAGGAAAAAGGAGTTATCAGGCAATTGACAATTCCTAGGACTCCGCAACAAAATGGTGTAGCGGAGAGAAGGAATCGCACATTGCTTGACATGGTTAGATCAATGATGGCGCAAGCTAATCTTCCAATTTCTTATTGGGGAGATGCTTTGTTGACTGCTGCCTACGTCCTTAACCGTGTGCCCTCCAAATCAGTTCCTTCCACCCCATATGAGATGTGGACTGGCAAAAAGCCTGATTTGGGCAATTTGCGGCCTTGGGGTTCGGCAGCTTACATACACAACGCTTCTCATAAGTTTGGGAAGTTGGGCCCTAGAGGAAAGAAGTGTATCTTCATTCGCTATAGTGAGCATTCTAAGGGCTATGTGTTTGTTGGGGAGCATCCGGATGGAAGTGTGACTGAAATTGAGTCGCGAGATGTGGATTTCCTAGAGGAGGATTTCCCTAGCAGAGGTGAGGTAACTAGAGAAGTAGAATTCTACGAGATGGAGGATCTACTTGAAGGCGCACCTAGTAGCTTAGTAGAGAATGAGGAAATAATTCCTCAAGCTCCTAGGGACAGTGGGAGCGATCTACTTACCCATGGATTGGATCCAATGGATGAGGATTCTCAACTACGTAGAAGCAAACGTGGAGCTATACCCCGTCGTCGTTTTGAGATTGAAGGGGAAGCATTCATGATTGCTCCGAGTGATGAGATGGAGCCTAAGAATCTCAAAGAAGCTCTCTCATCCCCTGCTAGTAAAGAATGGAGTACTGCAATGGAAGAAGAAATAGAGTCTATGAAGAAAAATCATGTCTGGGACTTGGTTGATTTGCCGCTAGGGCGCAAGACTATTGGGAACAAATGGGTTCTCAAAATCAAGCGCAAGGCGGATGGTTCCATAGAAAGGTATAAGGCTCGCCTAGTGGCGAAAGGTTACACCCAACGAGAGGGTGTGGACTATGAGGAAACTTTTTCACCAGTTGTAAGGTTTGCCTCTATTCGCCTAATCCTGGCCATAGTAGCTCAGTTGGACTTAGAGCTATATCAGATGGACGTTAAAACTGCATTTCTCAATGGAGAATTGGATGAAGAGATCTATATGGATCAACCAGAAGGCTTTGTGGCGGTAGGTCAGGAGCGCAAAGTTTGCAAGCTTCAACGATCTATTTATGGCTTAAAGCAATCATCCAGACAGTGGAATCTGAGATTTCATCGAGCCATTGTTTCAAATGGGTTTACGATGATTGATGAAGATCACTGTGTGTACGTTAAGCGGTCCAAGGACATTTTTCTGATATTGTCATTATATGTAGATGACATATTATTGGCTGGAAATGACAAGGAGATGATTGTCGCCACTAAAATGTGGTTGTTCTCTACATTTGAAATGAAGGACATGTGTGAGGCGAGCTATGTGCTCGGTGTTAAGATCCTTAGGGATCGCTCTAGGAGACTTCTTGGTTTGTCTCAAGAGACTTACATTAAGACTATTCTAGAGCGGTTCCAGATGCAGAGCTGCAAACCCATTGACACTCCTGTTGCAAAAGGCGAGAGCCTAAGCCTTGATATGGGTCCTAAGACTCAAGAAGAAAATGAAAAGATGGCCCGTGTTCCCTATGCAAATGCTGTTGGAAGCTTGATGTATGCTATGATGTGTACACGTCCTGACATTTGTTATGCAGTCGGATTGGTGAGTCGTTACCAATCCAACCCAGGACCAGCTCATTGGAAAGCAGTTAAGAGGATATTACGATATCTTAGAGGGACTGCAGATTACACACTTTGCTACCAGAGTTCAAATCTACATCTAGTTGGCTATTGTGATGCTGACTGGGGAGGAGACCTAGATGAGCGTAAGTCTACTTCAGGATATGCTTTCATGCTTAGCGATGGTGCTATTTCTTGGAGCAGTAAGAAGCAATCCTGTATCGCCTTATCGACTATGGAGGCTGAGTTTGTGGCTTGTTCATCTGCCGTTCAGGAAGCCGTGTGGTTGAGGAGATTCCTTCAGCATTTGGATGTTGTCACACACACTTCAGACCCTGTGACTATCCATTGTGACAGCATGGCTGCACTCGCTTACGCTAAGGATCCTAAATACCATGGCAGAACCAAACACATTGATGTGAGGTTCAACTTTATCAGAGATATTTTGGCGCAGAAAGAAGTGATCCTGGAGCACATCCCTACGAGTCGCATGGTTGCGGACCCTTTGACTAAGCCCATTGCTAGAGATGTTTATCTTACTCATGTTAGGGCTTTAGGACTACGTAGGTGGTGATATTTTTTTTATGTGTATTCAGTTGAACTCATTTTTTGGGGATATTTATGCCATTAGTATTCATACTTGTTTCTATCACACATTTATGTTTACTACTTTTAGTAATGGTTTGTGAATTAGCATACACAAAACAATTAAATTGATGTTAGCAGGCAAGATTGGCTCACTCACACGAGCAATCGCCCTTAGCGCTGGGTAGCGAGTAAGGATGAGACTAGAAGCTAAAATTATCCACTAGCTATGTCGCCTTGGTTGGAGCCAAGATGAGGTCTTGTTAGAGACCGACCATGGATATGAGAGTACCCATTTTTCCATGATATGTCTGTTATGGATAGCCAGATGCGAGATCTCATTTGATGCCTGAGAGGCGAGCAAATAGAGAATTCGAGTTAGACGCTAGGAAGCGACTCGTGCGCTTAAGAGCGACTAGACTAAGATCTGTATGGTGTGTGAGTTTAACATCACTCTTTGGAAGAGTAACTCCACTATAACATGCATTCATACTGCATGTGCTTATCGACCCGTTAGCGAGGTGAAAGAATGGATCCCTGCTTCTTCACCGTGTGAGTCCTAAAAGTCATTTTTTCCTAAATGACTTTACTTTGTGCCTTTTGTGACCTTTGACTATGTCATAAGATGAGGAGTTGATGTTCAGCTACTTTGGTATGTTGCCTGCGGTCATGTATGATTCGGCTTTAAGGGACATTACTGGGAAAGCGGTCAATTTCAAATTGAATGATATGAGGGTAAAGGGAAGATCATCTAGTTCTACATCTCTGCTCTATATTCACTGTCGACAACTCACATCGCTCTTTATAGGATGCTGATTGGGTGTGAATATAATGCGGGACCTAGGAGAGTCAAACATGCTCTTTGAGGGATTGGAGATGTTTTTGGACTGATGTAGCTAGATGGGTCTGGGTACATGAGACACTATTTCTGTTCTTTTTGGGTTGATGTCTCTGTGCTGACTCATATTGAGTTTCTAGTATAGAGCTCCCACTTGCAGGTGTTCTCAGCGGTCGCACGGTGCATTGGCTAGTATGAGATTGTTCGTTTTTGGGGAGATTGAGATAGAGATGTGGCAGTGTCATGCCAACTCATGTGCGAGTGGGAGATGTTAGTAATGGGCGCCCATGTGGCATGACCATTAAATTTGATTTTTGAATCCTTATCCAAATAGGTTTTGATTTTGAAATCAAACCTATTTAGGATAACCACTCTTGAAACAGACGTTATCAGTTTGAACTGATATAGATAGATATAATATATATTAGATATTATCTGTATCTTAACTGATATGGATAGATATTATAATATATTAAATATTTGTTATATGGTTATGGGTAATCCAAGAAAAACAACGTTGAGTCTGTTTCAACCCATACACTGACTCTCTCCCAAAAACACAACGATCAAGTCTTTGACACTGTGGTTAGTGTGGGTGATATTCAATCTGTGATATCACTCCACTGCTGGGTTGGTTCATCAAGAAGTTTCCTGGAAGCACGTGATTTATCCAAGAAGGTTCTATTATCCAAGAAGGTATGATCTGATCATTTTAATCCGCTGCATATTCTGTGTTGTTCTGTTTACAGTTACAATTGAAAAGTCATGGATTAACGTGACACGAACCCTAAACGATAAAGACTGTATTTGCCCTTAGAAAAAAGAAAAAAGAAAAAAGTGAAATAATCCTCCAATAGAAGCTTCGTAATTGAAGACTTGTGACACATTCAATCAATATAATCTACAATTTACGTAATAAATAATTTTTTTTAAATTTATTAATTTATATAAAAAAAAAAATTAATAATAAATGTAGTTCTGTCACTCCATATGATTTGTTCATTGTAATTGCAGAAATAACATAGTATTTAGGCTATTCAAAATTAGCTTGGGTATGACTAAATCCAGGCTATATTCGTTAATCTGATGATATATGCACTTGAAACATTTTCAAAGTATCTCTCTGAAAATGTAGAGAGAATTTTTTCATACAAATACTGAACTGAACTGATCCTAACGGTTTTGTGATTTTGAGAATCAGACCAGACCATTACACTTGTAAAACCGAACCAGAACCAAACCGAAATAACGGTTCGGTTTCGGTTTGGTTCATGATTCCAAAATTTTTTACTTACAAGAATAAATTGTTAATATTAACAAAATAATTATTCAAACTAATGAACGGTAAATCTGTCTACCACTCCAACGGATTATCGATTTGAATGGATTTTTGAACAGCCCTACCTTCAAGGCCATACAAAAGTATAATGTATAGTAATTGATATAGCTAACATGGGCTTTTGTCTGTAATTATCAAATGCTCTGAAAATTTAAGCTAGTTTTGTAAACTTCCCTAACTCCCCTGAAATTAAGTCCTGGTTTGGGGTTTTTGAAAAAAGAAAAAAAAGATAAAAAGTTATAAAAAAAATAAAAAAAGTATCACCATTCACCAAAACAAATATTAAAATATTAGTTTAACACATAATAACATTTCAAACAACTCTATTGTACAACGGGCAAAGGTCACTTTTTAGAAAAATTACACGGTTTTAAGTGTACAAATAAAACGGTGTTGTTCGGCTCATAGGGGTCCATCATAGGTCCTGTTTTAATAATCTGAACCGTTCAATGTGTAGAACTCGTCGAGTACTACATGGCTGTGAACAATCAAGTTGATCGGATATCGGTAAGTATATGATCAAATTAGTTAAAATTTATAAAATAGATGGTGTCATAGTTAACTGTTGAAAACAAACTAATCCGATCAGATAGCTATCGATATCCGATCAACGTGATTGTTTTTAAGAATATAGTACTCGACGATTTCTACATATTGAACGGTTTTGATTAGCAAAACGGGACTCGTGGTAGGCCCCCACGGGCCGAATAGCACCCCAATTTAATACCCGAAAAGCAGGGAATCATCTCCCAACCAACACTCTACGGACGCTGTCCCTCATTTCAGTCTATTGTATCGCCTATTCCATCTAATCTTCTCCTATATACTAATTTATATAATTTTTTAATACACATTTTTTCATAAAAAGTCAAAAAATTAATCCAAACAACTATTTTTTTTCTTAACTTTTTAATCAAAAAAAAAAAGTACACTTATTTAGAATATCCCAAAAGTACAATCGAACACCTTTCATGAGTTCCAAAATTATAATATTATCTTAACCACCGACTAATTTAAACATAAAGCAAAAAAATAAAAATAAAAATCAAATCAAATATATCATCGGTTAGAGTGGTAGACAAATTTACCCAACTACGAGCGCCGGCCTGTGTGTGTATGTTTTTTTCCCCTTAATGCAGAGATTAGATGGAGTTCAAAATAATAGGATTAAATGGTTGAAAAGGATATTATTGTAAGCCTCCGTTTGGGAAGTGGGTTAACTTTTTGATTTTTTGACTTTTTTAACTATTTGAGCTTAGGTTCAAAATCTTGGTTTGGGAAGAGTTTTTTGATTTTTTGTCTTTTTTTACTTTTTTTTGAGAGAATAGTGTAATGATTATGGGTTGGATGTGATGTTTTGTCTGTTGTAACTCAAATAGCCTATTTTGTCTTTTGTGGCTCAAAGAGTCAAAAGAGCCCAAATGAGCTCTTCCAAAACGACCTTGATTATGCAAGATTTTTTAGTAATTTTCAATTTATACTTTTTTTTTTAACAGAATTTTCAATTTATACTTTGCTGCAGAGTTTTAGATTTTTTTTTTTTTTTGGTGATTTATTTCTTCTTGTAAACTGAATTTTGCTAAACAAGATCGCCTTTTATCTCTTTGAATTATTGTAAAGATTTTTTAGATCTTAGTTTATGTAAATAAATTTTTGGTAAGTATATATTCAAACGAACTTTGTGTAGATACTAGAAAATTAAAAAGAACAAAAAAAATATAAGTACTTAACAATTTATCCTTTATTTGTTTTAATTTTTTTTTCTCGTAAATATGTAAAGTGCACCCATGATCCTTTATTTTTTGATATTTTTTTTGTTGATTTTTTTCATCTTTAGTGATTTTTTATTTTTTTTTAAACACTTTGGACTTGAAGAATTTATTTGACTAGATCAACAGTTCACTAAAGACCAAAAAAAAATAAAAAAATCAACAAATAATTTGTTTTTACTTTCATGATTTTTTTTATAGATTTTTTCAGTTTTTATTTTTAACTTTTTAGATTATTCTATAATAGATAAATCAGAAAGTAAAAAAATTTGATCAAAAAATAAATCATTTAAAACATAAAAAAATTAAATTAAAAAAAAAAACTTTCTTAGCGGAACGAATTGAAGGGATCATTTGAGTTTTGAACATGGACCCTTTCCATTTGATTAGACATGAGTTTTGTTGGAGGTAAGGTTTTAAATTTTTAGACCCGTTTGTCTTCAGAGATAAAATGTAAGAGATTAATAGTAAAGGGATTAGTAAAATTGTATTTATTTTGATAATAGTTATTAATGTGGAGATTATTAAATTATTTTTATATAAAATAATAAAACAAATAATACTATAATTTTTATTTAACAAAAATACAAAAACATTAAACACTAATGTTTTTTTAAAAAAAATGCCCAATAAGTAAAAAAAAAAAAAATTTAGTTGACCGATTGACCGGGCAGATGTCCGGTAACACTCAATCCGAACGGATTACTTTGCTAATATCATCTCCCACTCCAGATTGCTAAAACCATCTCCAAGGGCTATCCATACTGCCTTTGGACAACGAATCCAGAGCCCAACATCAAAACAAACAGGAGTCGTAGTTAATGTTTATCTATCACAATCCGGAGTGGACTGTGATAGTGGAAAACAAACAGGGCCCTAATGATATATAAGACCATCTTCAAAGGAGAGGAGAGGCAAAAGAGCATTCTGAAATATTTTTGTTAGTATAATTGGTTTTCTCCTTTACTAGGGGGCTGGGCATTAGAAGAGGTAAAATTTTCATTTTAATTTTAGCTCTCCACAACTAGCTAGTTTTCATTTAGAGGCGAAAGGATTTCCTACTAAAACTACTCACTCTTTCCATTTAAAATTGCTCCCTCGATTGTTTGAAAATATTTTTTTGAAAAATAATTTAATATATATTTTAAAAAATATTTATAAGTATCATGTCAACATATATAGCATGTCATAAAAAATTATTTATTTATTTATCTATGTTTATAATATTTTTCTTTTAAAAATTAATTAAGTTAGTTTGATTGATTAACTAAAATAAAAAAATATGATTGGAATGTTTACTAACTAAATTGATTAGGTAAAATAAAAATATACATATTTTTATCTATACTTTTACATGCCATTTTGTCTCTTACTCTCGAAGTTGTCCACAGTGGGCTCGCACAGATGGAGTGTATTTGAACATCTTCAGCAACAATAAATTCTCTCTTATTGATTGTTCGGTAATTCGAGAATATGGTTGGTGAAAAATGTGGATAGTATGCTTTTGTGTAGAGTGAATGAAGAACATGAAAGGCATAATAAATAATGATGGGTGAGAAAGAAGAGTAATGTTCGAAATTATGAAAAAAATATCATGATTTCATAATATTTTTTTCATGATTTCTAGCATTATTCGAGAAAGAATGACCACATACCTAATAATTTTCCCTATTCCCTCGGCTATATATATAAATATCAGTCTGCTAGACAATCGAGGGTACTTCTTACCTTGTTCATTCTCTAAGTAGTGAACAAAGAATTGATTGCATTTGCAATGCCAATGATGATGCGGGTTTCGCCTTTGTCCTCTTTGTTCAGAAGTGTCATTTCACGAAATTGGCGAGAAGTTGCGAGAATATACAAGGAAAATCCTAATATGGAGGTACAAGGTATGAGGATCACTCATTCAGGTTACACAGCTTTACATATTGCTGCCAGCAAAAAACAAGACAAAGAGTTAAACAAATTAGTCCAGCTAAAGAGTTAAAGAAAGCCAAAGCCAAGGCAACGGTAACTCAGATCGACTCTGAGGATACCTTGCCGATCTCAAAGATGGCCCAGGCAGAAAAAAGTTCCTCTACTGCTGAAAAGAGGCCCGTAGAGGCTGCTCCCTCCAAATCCACCTTGTTAAAGAAGCCAAGGTCGGGGTCTGCTACAACCTTGGGGTCCCTCAAATCTAATGACCCCTGGGTCCCATCAATCACAATTGAGGATAAACTAGTCAGAGCTGGTGACAACGCTAATGACATTGAAGTTGGCGTTGCCCTCTCTACTACCTTGCTCCTTCCCAAAGACCTCAATCGCAATGCCGAGGTCACCGAATACGAGAATTTCGCTCTGATGTTGCAGTACTTCGTACAAGTAAGCCCCTAACACTTGGTACTCTCCATTCTCTGTTTTTCCATACTTAAAGAGTTTTATTAGCTTTTACTTCTTCTATTTTTTCTAGGCAATCCAGCACGCCTACTCCTTCGCGATGCAAGCCTTCGACATCAAGAAAGAGTTGGCCCGTAAGACCAAGGAAGCTGCTGGCGTGCTCAAATCACTAAACAACGCCGAGGCCAAGGTGAGAGAGCTGATAGACTAGGCCAAGGAAGCCAAGCAAGCTTAAGACGAGGCCAAGGAGAGGGCAGGCACTGCTAAGGCCATTGCTGAGGTCCTTAAAGCCAAGAATAAAGAGGCCGAAGCAAAAACTGTCGAAGCCTAAGCCTAGCTCCAAGTCGTCTTGGCCACAAAGGAAGCCGAGATCAAAGCGGTGGACGAGAAGGCATATGCCGAGGGGGCAGCTGACGTCCGCGAAGATTACAAGAAGTAAGTAAAATAGACTTGTAACAAGGGTTACACCCTTGGTTGGATGGCTGCCTCAAAGGAGTTGGCTGTCCCCGAAGACACAACTCTTCGAGATAACAGCCTCCTCATCCTGTTATTCGCCCTCCACTCCAAGCCAATCTGAGGACGAGGCTAAGTTCGAGGAAGATACCGAGGTCGACAAGTCTGAGAAAGTCGAAACTACTGGGGCCAATTCTCCAACTCTGAATAAGCAAGTCTTAGACTTGACTCAGGATGAGGGAGACGAGGTCTCAAAATGTGCCTCCCCTGGGAAGACAACATCTGAGGCGTCTATCGCCTAGAAGGGCATCGACCAGACTCTTAACGAGATCGATGCCGAGCTCGCGGCTAAGAAGGCTGCTGAGAAGAGTTCCCAAATGTCTTCCGACCCCCAAACCCATACAGCTGATGATGTCGAATAGTCTAGTTTTGAAGCTCTTCCTTATTTCTTGTAATTTGTACTTTTTTTCTTTTGAACAATATTTAGCTTTTATTTGGCCGATGAGCGTTTTTGTACTCTGAACAAGTAATCTTCAATGTCAAGCCAAAATGCCTTTTTGAACTTGAACTTCCTAATCTGAATGCATTCTATAATTTCTTCTTTCATTTCTTCTAAGTGCTTGAATGTATGCATTTTCTTTACTATCTTGAATGATTCCATACTTAGAATAATTTGCATGTCTTCAACGTACACCTTAACTGTGCAATCTCCTCAGGGTAGGATATCTCAGATATACCCACTGACTGTTTATCTTGGTCTTGGCTTAACATTTGTAAAAATATTTTCACAAGTGTTTAGTTAAAACTTGCCACTTTACTTTTACTTGTCAAGACTTCTGTCTTCCATTATCTTCCAAGTCTTAGCAACATGGTAATCTCGGCGAGTACGTAGATACTTCTTTCAGCATAGCCTTGGCTTAACTTCAACTTGTAAATTTTTCTTAAAAATTTCAACAAGTGTTAAACCAACATTCTTTCAACTTAACCTCAGCTTAACTTCAACTTGTAAATTTTTCTTTAAAATTTCAACAAGTGTTAAACCAACTTTAGCTTGTAAATTCCAACTCCCAAGCATCATCTTGTAAATTCCAACTCCCAAGCATCGTTCTCCAGCTCTCTACCCCCTAATGTGAACTTAAGTTCCACTTAGGATCTCATTAATCATGTGGCCATGACCTTGTTGCCAAAGTTATATCAAACATAGACTAGCCGATGTTCTCAACCTTGGTTCCTCTGTTAACCTTACTCAAATAGACTTTGTTTCAATCTGTGTTTGATTCTGCCGATATGGCAAGTCCAGGGTAATTCAACTTAGTTCAACTCCATTATATGCAAGTGTAATTCAACTTTGCCATATAATGAGTTTTACTCGTCATGTTTCACTTTAGAAACATTGCCAACTTAGTTATGCAAGTATAATTCAACTCTGTCATATAATAAGTCTAAGTTATTCGTCATGTTTTACTTAGAAACATCGCCAACTTAGTTCAACTCCATTATATGCAAGTATAATTCAACTCTGCCATATAATGAGTCTAAGTTATTCGTCATATTTCAGTCAGAAACATCGCCAACTTAGTTTAACTTTATTATATGTAGGTATAATTTAACTCTGTCATATAATAGGTCTAAGTTATTCGTCATGTTTCACTTAGAAATATCACCAACTTAGTTCAACTCCATTATATGCAAGTATAATTCAACTCTGCCATATAATGAGTCTAAGTTATTCGTCATGTTTCAATTAGACACATCGCCAACTTAGTATGCAAGCATAATTCAACTCTACCATATAATGAGTCTAAGTTATTCGTCATGTTTCACTTAGAAACATCGCCAACTTAGTTCAACTCCATTATATGCAAGTATAATTCAACTCTGCCACATAATGAGTCTAAGTTATTCGTCATGTTTCAATCAGAAACATTGTCAACTTAGTTCAACTCCATTATATGCAGGTATAATTCAACTCTGCCATATAATGAGTCTAAGTTATTCGTCATGTTTCAATTAGAAACATTGTCAACTTAGTTCAACTCCATTATATGCAAGTATAATTCAACTTTGTCATATAACAAGTCTAAGTTATTCGTCATGTTTCAATTAGAAATATCGTCAAGGGGCTAGTCAATCGTTTTTCACAAGTTTGAAAAAAATCGAGCTAAAATTTTATTATTTACTTCGGCTAATAACAAAAAGCTTTAAAGAACAAAAGATCTGATGACAGAAAAACTTCAGGTTGCAAATATTCCAGGGTCTTGGCAACTCTTTACCTTCGCTGTCTTCAAGCCTGTATACTCCATTGTCGGTGACCGAGATGATTCTATAAGGTCCCTCCCAATTTGGGCCAAGCTTTCCCTTTCTGGGATCCATCTTGTTGCCGATGACCTTCCTTAGGACGAGGTCCCTGACTTGAAACTATCGTGGATTGACCTTATTATTGTAAGCCTTGGCAAGCTGCTGCTGGTATGTGTCACGACCCAAACCTGCCCCTATGGGTTTAGCACCGTAACCGGCCAGTAATCCAAGATTACCGAAGGCCTGCTTAACAGTAATACAGAGTACAGGGGTTGGCGGAAGCCAATACAGTAAATAAACAATGTCCAATGAGCTATGACAGTCTGTATGCAAAAAGACTTTTCATTCAAATATATACAGTCGAACAAAACAGTATGTACATATATACAATCATTCAGTTCAGGGACCTAATCCCTATTAAACAGTACAGTATAGTAAACGAAATAGTTACAGAGACAGAAGGGGGAACTAAAACACCCCTAAGCCATAACTTGACAGGCTCGGAACCTCGCAGTGAGGCACATTGGTTGGCTTGACAAAACTGGAGCTTACTCCAACACTTCTAACCATGGTCTGGTGCCTGTACACCTACATATATATATATGAGCAGTGAGCTAAAGCCCAGTGAATAACATAATGCGTAAAGGGGTTAAGAATGAATGTCCTTTCAATAATGAAAACAGTTCGTTAAATCAGTATTTCAGTCGTTCAGTCAGTACAGTCATATGTGGTACACCCATTAGCATAACAGTACAGAAAACAGTAGGTCTTAAAAGACCGAACAGTAGGTGATGGCCATCAATCAGTAAACAGTAGTGATTTCAACAAGGGAACCGACAGAGATCTCTGTAACAGTAACAGTAAACAATAATTGCTAAGGATGCCACAATACAGTTCAGAATATAGGACATACATTCATTCAATTAACAGTATCAGTTCAGAAAGCAGTACAGTTCAATTGTTCAGAAGATAATCATTTTGAACATATCTTTACACAATTGTTACTCACAGAGTTCTAAGCTACGGTAAAGCTAGAGTGCGTCCCCAATCGCCAACCCTACATAGTTACAGATCGAACACACACTAAGCTACACAGTTGGGAAAGATAACAACTTAATCCCTAATTTGCCTCGGTGTGGTTCTATATCTATATCCTCATTAAGATGCCTTAAACTAGGCCTAAGAATGCCTAGGATGGGATGAGGATGCAAAGATGCACTTTAAAAGCATTTTCAGAATTTTCAGAAAACAGAGGTCACGCTCGAGCGTAGGTTACCCCGCTCGGGCGGACATGCAGACAGAGGTTTCCGCTCAAGCGTAGAATTACCCACTCGAGCGTTCAGCAAAACAGTCAAAAGTGCTAGATGGGTGAAAATCACGCTCGATTGGGCGCTTGACACCCGCTCGAGCATGTGACACAATGTCCCGCTCGAGCGTCAATTCTTACGCTCGAGCGGACTTCAAAACAAAACAAAAATGCTGGGAGCACGATTTCCACGCTCGAGCACCAGTCACCCCACTCGAGCGTGAGTCCAAATTCTGGAAATTTCATATTTGAACCTGAAGCTCAAAACCAAGTTTTAAACCATAAATTTTGATCCTCTTGGGCCAATTTTCCAGAAAACATCCCAAAACTCATACTTTAACATGATTCAAAGCTCAATTTGTAAAATCAAAGCCCAAGGGTGTTTCAAACAACTCAATTTGAACCAAATTTTCATGAACATAATCCAAGCATGACATGCATGAGTTTAGCTAGCCTCCAAGCTTCCAAAACATGCTCCAAGGAGCCAATTCTTTCCAAAACAAAATGAAATCATGGACTTCACATAATTATGAGCATGCATGTGATAATTCTCCATGGAATCAACTCAAAATTCAACAATATAGGCATGCATGCATGGAATGAGCTCTTAATTCAACAACTTGAGCTAGTTCTAGGCTTAGATCACTAAGAACACAAGAACCATGGATGAACATTCATAAACACAACAATAAAAGGTTGAATTTCCTTACCTAAGTCTTGAATTAGAGGTATGGAGGCTCAATGTTGCAAGAACTCCTTTAATCTTCCTAATTTCCAAGCAATTCTCTCAAGAACAAATCAATTCTCTCCCTCTCTCTCTAGGTCGGTTGAGACAAGGAAAGGCTGATGAAAATGTTTTGTATAGAGTGTAATAAGGCTCAACAATAGTCCAAGTAGTGGGCCACTAGGTGGCACCAATGTAAATAAGGCCAACTATGCAATTTATCAATATTTAATCTAATTTAATCGTACCTAACCAGTTTTCAGATAAATATGCCATAAAATCTTATAAATTCTAACTAACACAGAACATCAATCCCTTTCAGATTCGGTCGCCGATAAGGCCTTTAATTCGCAATTTAAACATAAAAACACGAACAGATCAATTAACAATCAACAAATAGAAAATGCATTTAAACAGATACAGTCAATCAATCAGTTTCAGATTTCAGCCAGTTAGTACAGTATTTCAATCAGTTCAATTACTTCAGTTATCAATCACAATCAGTCTTAGTATAGTAGTAATCGGTAGTTATCGGTAAACAGTGACGAGGGTTGTTACAGTATGCCCCCAGCTGAATTGCTGCTTTCTCCCTTCTTTCTTCTAATAAATCCAGATCTTGAGCCAAGAATGCCTCGTTGGTCCCATTTTCAACTCCCTGGGTCCTGATCCCTGGGATGCCGACCTCTAGCGGAATGACTGCTTGTGTGCCATAAGTCATGACGAATGGAGACTCCCCAGTTGATCTTCTCAGCGTAGTCCGATATGCCCAGAATACATTGGGCAACTCATCCACCCACTTTCCTTTGCTGCTTCTTGATCCCATCCAAGATAACCTTATTGGCTGCTTCTACTTGATCATTACTCTGAGGGAAACTTGGAGTAGAGTAATAATTCTTGATCTTGTATTTGCACAGAAGCTCTTGATTAGCTTGCTGTCAAACTGCGTACCATTGTATACTATTATTGCCCTTGGTATCCTAAACCTGATGATGATGTTCTTCTATATGAAGTTCTTTACATCAATGTCCCGAATCTTTGCAAGGGGTTCAGCTTCAACCCACTTGGTGAAGTAATATGTTGCCATTAGCAAGAACTTCCTTTGTCCAGTTGCTTGAGGCAGTTGTCCAACAAGATCCATGCCCCATTGGGCAAATGGCCAAAGGCTGGACACTGGGTTCAAATCCGCTGCTGGTTGGTATATCGAATGTGCAAACCTCTGACACTTCTCACACTTTCTGACATAAGCTTTAGCATATTTCTGTATGTAGAGCCACTAGTACTCCTGAGTAATAGCCCTATGGGCAAATGACCTACCCCCAGTGTGGCTCCCACATACGCCTTCATGTATTTCAGACAGGAAGTCTTCAACTTGTGAATGATGCACACACCTCAAAAGGGGTCCAGTAAGAGATCTTCTGTAGAGACGTCCTTCTGCTGTTAGACTGAACCTTGCCGACTTCAGTCTGATCTTGTGTGCTTCTTTGTAATCATCTGGTAGTTTTCCATCTCTAAGGAATACTGTTATCGCATCCATCTAACTTAGTCTCATCTCCATCCATATTGCCTCATTCTCTGTGTTCAGTAGTTCTACACTTGGACCTGACGAATAGTCGACCATTATTGTCCTTGGCTTTCCTGGTTTTATTGCACTAGCCAAATTGGCCAACGCATCAGCATGGTTGTTGTCATGTTGGCTAACTTGATGTAACCGGCAATTCTGGAATAAGGCTATTAGTCTGCCCACCTCCTTTACATAGACGATCATCCTTTTATCTCGGGCTGCGTATTCGCCTATTGCCTGGTTGACGATAAGCTAGGAGTTGTAGACACCCTATTTTTGACCGTCCTCAAGGCTTGGACGTCATTGTTTGAACACGCGATGATTATCCATGCTTGTGTTTGTTTTGAGTTTTGAAAAGTCTTGGCTGCGCGCCTTGCCTTAGAATCTCTTAACTTCTCTGTTTTGTACTTGATTGCACCCAGAGCTTGTGGATGTGTTCCTGAGGGAAGGGGATGGCCTGTCAACCAAGCCTCCTGCCCACCGGCCACCTTGATTTTCAATCGGCCAAATGTGATGGCCGGCCGGCCAGTTTGACTGCCGATCGACCACTTTTATGGCCAGCCGGCCAAATGTGGTTTTCAACAGATATCTCTGTAGACAACTGGCAGCTGTCATTCCAGGCCATACCCCAGCCCATGCCTGGACGTAAGAGTTCTGAGGAGCTGCAGATTGATATATTTCTATATCAATCAAGCTCTCTAGGACAAGAAGAAGAGATATACAACTTTGAGCAAAAAAATCTCTCTCTCTACATTTTCTGCCTCTCTCTCTAAGGTTTAGGGCTTGTTTGTGCTCAAAAGTGCATTTTCTTTGCACTTTTGCATACAAACACCTAGTTCTCTACTCCCTTTATTGAGCTAAGGTCCTTGGAAGTGATTTTTGGGGTGATTTAAAGCCCTTTTTTGGTCCAAAAGTTGCTAATTTGCTGCTGTGCTTCAAAGGTGAGCTTTTACCTCTTTTAAGCCTTGTTTTCATAGCTTGTTTTTCCATACTTGCAACTATTTTTGAGCTTAACATATAACATAGAAAAGTCTTGTTTTTATCTACCCTAAATAGTTTCTTAAGGGTGTTTTAAGCTTTGGGGTTGTTTGACTCCTCTTAAGGCTTGTTTGGCCCTTGTTTTGTGCCATTTCGGTTGAGCTTCGAGACCTTTGTCTTTGGGCCTCCTCACCACTGAAATCTTGAGGGATTTCAGTGATGAGGATGGTGCCTTGAGGTCCTAAGAAGGAGAGGGCCACCCCCTCTCCTTGTTGTCCTTGAAAAGGGCCATTTTTGCCTCTTGAGGGAGCATCTTGTTTAAGTGTACGTTGGCCATGCTTTAACTGATTTTTGTGCTTATTATGTCATAATATAGCTTTGTTTTCAGTTGGTTTGGGCACACCTTGCATTCCTTGCATACATGTCTTGTAATGCCACATTTTTGCCTTAACATGCTTTAGGTGTAGACCCTTATTCTAGCATGATTTAGACTTAGCTTTGTGAAGCTTACATACATATTTTGATGTGCTAAGGGACTGTTTTAGGTCATTTGAGTCATTCATGTCTTGCTTTGTATAGTTACCATGCAATCCCTCTTGAATGCCTTAAGCTTTGGCCCCTCTAGCATGCATTACTTGCATTGTTTCAGTGGTTTGGAACCACTTACCATGTTATTTCAGTCCTTATAACATGCTTGTATGCTTGCCTTTGATGCCTCTTTGATGCCTTATGAGGTTGTGCCTTATGCTCAATGTTTGGTCATTGTGCATGCCCTTGAATTTAAGTCATTTTGATGCCATCTAAGCGGTCTTTAAGCTTTGTTTTAATATGTTAAAACTCTGTTTTGATCATTTAATTCATGCCATGTTTGGTTTTGCTAAGGGTAGTTCAATACCTCCTTAGCTTGCCTTAAGTACTTGGGCCATTATTGCATGCTTTGCTTGTTTTGATTACTTGGTTTGGCACCTCTCTTTCATGCAATTTCAGAGCTTATGATACATGCCATATGCGCATGTTTGTCTTCCTTTAAGTGTGCTTAAAGGTTGCTTATTTGATGTTCAAGTGTTAGCCCATTTGCTTGCATGTGTGTGTGTGTATTGGTTATCATTTCCATAGCATTGGCCATTGTTTTAGGTTTGTTTAAAGGCTGCCTAATTTAGTTTAAGTCCACCCTTTGGCATGTTGTTGCATGCTTAGCTTATGACATGTTGTTGCATGTTGAAATGATGTTGCATTTGGCATGTATTCTCCTCTTTGTTTTGGTTGCTTAACATGCCATATGTTTTGCATGCTTGTGTGTTGACATTGTGCCTTGTATGCTCATTTAACTTGCATGCTTGTTATATGCCTTGCATGCTTCCCATATGCTCATGTTGCATGCCTAATTAACATACTTAGGTTGCATTGCATTTGCATGCATCTTTCACCTCTTGATCAAGCCATGATAGAGGTTGAAAGTTCCTTTGTTTGCTTATTTGCATTGCATTTCATTTAAATCCAAAGTGCATTCTTGGTTTCTTGGGCCATCATGCATTGAAATGCGCGATTGATGGTCCGAGAATCGAGAACCGTGTCCCTTTGAGTCATAAACATGATAGGGGATATGTTGGTGCATATATTTGCTGGAAATACATTGCCATGCCTTGTCTGCCCTCTGCTGCTGTCAAACAGGTTTCAGTAGGAAGAATTGGTCGACCGGCAGTTTTAGGTGCCGACCGGCAAAACATGTTTGGCCGAGAGCATAAGTTTGTGGCCGGTGACCATTCTCCATGGCTAGTGGTGTTCTCACTCAGCCGGTAGTGTTCCACAACACTCAGAGAAGCAACCTTGGGAGTTGTGCAATTTTCAGAGAAGCAGAACAGTCAAAGCAGGGGCAAACTTATGCATGGCGTTGGATTTCCGAGCAAACCCGAGCACACGCGCATTAGATCCTCTTCCCGAGGCCTTTACTGCTTTCTCAGCTTAGTTAATTTGCTTAATTAATTAGGTGGTCTGTAATAATTAATTAGCTTGTAGGTTAATTAATTTGTATTATTCTTTTGGTCCCTCCGAGCGAGGGTGAATTTGTAATAAGTGTGGGTGCGTGTGTGCATGTCTTCCAACCCCTACTTCTTTCTCCCTTTTACTTATCTGCTTTGATGGTTAGTATTAGGACATGTTTACCTTAGCATACCTTATGCCATGCATGCGTGCATCATTTATTAGTCTTACATGCACCAGGCTCGGCACATCATACTAACTGCATAAGTATTTCAAATCTAACTTGAATACGTGCTACTTGTGCATTTTCACATGTCATTTATAGACTAGCCGAGCCTACTCTAGTGACATTCCGTATGCGTTGCATTAGGCATTTAAACATGGACTTGGACCATGCATGATTGCTAACATGTTCTTGTTTTGGCACGGAGTACTAGGTGAGCTCTTTATGCTTTAGCATCTCACACGAGTGTGAACGTTAACATGATAGCATGATTACCATGAGGCTAGCTGCTTATGTGATATAACTGCTTGAATGCCTGTGGATGGAGGTTGAATTACCTAAATTGGAATAATGCATTAAAACTGTGAGTTTTAAGCCCGCTAGATAATGGCAAAACCATCTTTTCTAAAAGCCCACTCGAGGGTGGCAAAACCTGCATTTTAGCCTACTTGCGAGTAGCAAACCATCTTCAAAACGAACATGCAATGTTTTGTTCCAATTTAGGCGATTTGGTCTATACTTGTTTGCTGCGCGCATAACATAGTAATTCTAGGCTAATAAATGGAATAAGAACACATAACGTTTTCAAAACTGGATATCATGGTTAGTAGAGGCCGATCTTCGGATCGGGCGAGAGGGGGTGCTCATAGCTGACCTTCCCCAATCGTACCCAAGCTCCCGAGCTGAGGCAACTTTGGTGATGACGGACACGTGGCCTTTAGCACCGAGTCAGGGTTTCCTAAATTCCCCATAAAAAATATTTAGGTGGCGACTCTGTATCTGGCAAAGCAGTCCATGTTTGGCACTTCTTTTCAAAAATCTGTTTCTCAAAACGATTTGCCAGATTTGGACTCTTTGGTTCATATTAAGAACCGTGACTATCTGAGAGTCCTGAACTGTAGTAGACCCGCAAAACGAACATAACGGGGGAACGGGACTCATCCTCCCGGGGCGTTTGGGGACGTCTACAAGAGTCACAGAAGACTATCACCTCGTCGACTTCCACTACTGCTGCCAACTTAAATCCTACAATTAGTGCTTCATATTCTGCGTCGTTGTTTAAGGCCTTAAACCCCAAACGAATAGATTGTTCCAGCATCTGCCTATCTGGAGATACTAGCACTACTCATGCCCCCGCTCCTTGTCGGTTTGAACTCCCATCAACAAATAGGCGGAAGGAGTCACCGATGTAAATACCATAGGGCCTGAGTTTCTCTTCTTTCTTTTATTCTGCTATCCTCAACTGAGTTTCTCCTTGTTCATCTGGATGACCTAAACCACGACTCAATGGAGGCCGATGTTTAGTGGCGCCTGGCCTTTGATTGCTGTTCTGAGTCTGAATTCTGGGTCATATTGGCTCAACAACACTGCCCATCTGGCTATCCTGCCTGTCAGATCTCCTTGCTGTAACAAGAACTTCAAAGGATGCTCTGTTAATACCACTACCTTGTGGGCTTGAAAGTAATGATTCAGCTTCTTGGAAGCCATTACAAAGGCTAGTGTCAGTTTCTCCAAGAGTAAGTATCTGATCTTTGCATCTGCTAGGGTTTTACTCACATAGTAAACTGCCTTTGTTCTCCTTTTTCTTCTCTAATTACTACTGCACTTACTGCATGCTCTGAAATCACCAAGTATAAGAACAGCTCCTCTCTAGGTACTGGATTTTAAAGAACTGGAGCCGTGGTCAAGTATTTTTTCAAGTCGGCCAAGGCAACTTCGCACTCTTCTGTCCATAAGAAGTCTGTGGCTTTCTTTACTAAACTAAAGAACGGTTTGAATTTGTCAGAACTTCTGCTTATAAACCTATTTAGAGCTGCGGCCCTTCCAGTCAACATCTGTACTTATTTAGCCAATGTTGGGCTCTTAAAGTCCAAGATGGCCTTAATCTGATCCGGGCTTGCTTCAATGCCCTTTCTGGTGACCAAGTATCCTAGGAACTTTCCTGACCCAACTCCAAATGCGCATTTCGACGCATTAAGTCGGAGCCAAAATGTCCTCAAGATATCAAAGATTGCTTTCAGGTCGGCCAGATGATCCTCTAGTTCCTTGGTTTTTACCACTATGTCATCAATATATACCTCCACTGTTCTGCCTATTAGATGTCTGAACATCTTAGTCACTAACTTTGGTAGGTTGCTCCTGCATTTTTCAACCCGAAAGGCGTTACTCTATAGCAATACAGCCCTTTTGGGGTAATAAATGTAGTCTTTTCCTCATCTGGGGGTTACATGGCTATCTGATGGTACCCCCTGTAAGCATCCAGGAAGCTCCTCATTCCATACCCGGAAGTAGCATCTACCAATTGGTCAATCTTGGGCAATGGGAAACTGTCTTTGGGACAAGCCTTATTCAGGCTGGTGAAGTCCATGCAGACCCTCCACTTCCTATTTTTCTTCTTCACAACAACTATGTTTGATAACCATGTTGGGTAGTTTGCCTCTCGAATGGCTCTAGCCTCCAAAAGTTTATACATTTCCTCTTCTACTGCCTCAACATGCATCAATGTAGGCCTCCTTGCTCAGTGGATGACAGGTTTAGCCGACCTGTCCACATTTAGTCTGTGGCAAGTGACCTCGGGGTCAATGCCAGGCATCTCGTATGGTGTCCAGGAAAACACCTCAAGGTTTGTTCTCAAAAACGCCTCTAATTCCTTTTCCTCTTCCTCGGCGAATCCTGAGCCGAGAAGGAAGAAACGTTCTTCATCCCCTTGCTGGACTAAGATCTTCTTCAAAGCTTCCTCATTCTTCTCGGTTGGTTCTTTGCCGACTTCCTCCAGGACTTTTATGTCCTCATCCTCAATTTTTATTGATTCTCCTCCTCCTACGCTGCAGGTGGACTTCATTGCTGCCATGGAGCAATTCTTTGCCTGCACCTGATCCCCTCTGACCTCCTTAATTCCATGCTCCGTTGGGAACCGCAACAATTGGTGTAGTATTAAGGGAACAGCCGCTATTGAATGCAACCATGACCTTCCTAGGCTAACATTGTAAGGAGAAGGGATGTCGATTATCGTGAACTCCATGTTTACCTTCTTCGTGCCAGCCTGCACTTCTAAACTTATTGCTCGCAGGGGCCACGTTGGTGTTCCGTTGAACCCAACCATCGGACCATTGGATTGTTCCAGGTCATCTTGGTGAAGGCCAAGCTCCTTGTAACACCTGACATGCATGATGTCACAAGAGCTTCCCTAGTCGATTAGAATTCGCTTTACCTGGCACTTTCCAATCTGGAGGGATATTACCAAGGAATTGTTGTGTGAATATTGCACCATCTCTAGGTCATCTTTAGTAAAGGACACCATTGGTCCTTGGCACTCGTCTGCCCTAGGTCTTTTCTGCTGGACCTGATACACATGCTGTAAGTGTTTTACCTTCTGAGTCTCTCCACGTATCTCGTTCTCATTGACCTTCAAGTGAATCATGTTGATCACTCGAGGTCCGCTTGCTTGCGGTTGTGGTACTGGAGGAAGTGGTGCTGCCGGTGCCTGAGGCAGTCTTGCTTGCTCTTCCCTTGTCCTGGCCTCATCTACCAAGTCCCTTAAATGACCTTGTCTTACCAGGTCTTCCGGATGTGCTTTTAGGCCTCTGCACCCCTGAGTCAGATGCCCATCTTCATTGTGGTAAGCACAGTGCTTTCCAAGGCTTCTTCCATAAATTCGCCAGGAACCCTTGATGGTGCTCTGTAATAGGGTTGATTCCAGATTTTTTCCAAGACTTTGTAAACCGGAATTTGGAATATGGTTGTGACAGCCTGTGCATCCCTCAATCCTGTCTCTTGCTTGTTGAATCCATTGTTATCTCGGCCTCGCTTCGGCGAGCCGTTTCTCTTCTCTTGTTTTGAAACCTTTGTCATCGGCATGTCTTCCTCGACTCTCGCATATCTCTCTATTCTAGCCATGAGTTTCTCCATACTTTTTGGCAGTGTCTTTGCTAATAATTTTCGAAGCAGACAGTCATCATTTAGGTCGTTCTTAAAAGACACGACCGCCACCTCTTGGTTACACCTTGGTATTCGGTTGAACACCTCCTAATACCTCTTGGCATAAGCCCTGACATCCTCGCCAATTCTCAGGGCCATCAGGGAATCCACCCTCAATGGCTGTAGTTTGTTTGTCACAAACTTGGCCACAAACATCTCGATCAGGTCGTCCCAGCTTTTCACAGTTCCTTTCGGCAACTTGTGAAACCAGTCTGATGCGATTTCCTCAAACGACGAGGGGAACACCTTATAGAGCAGCGGCTCGTTCCCGATATATAGTGCCATTAAGTTCAGGTACAAACTGATGTAAAAGTTAGGGTCCGACTTACCGTCGTATATCTAGAATCTTGGTATGTGGAACCTCTTCGGGTTTTCGAATTTATCCAACTCTACCGAAAATGGCGTTCTCGGCTTGACCGGAGAGGTTATCTCGGCATCTTGTCGCTTCCTCTAGAAGTAATCCCTCAAATCCTCCTTGGTCCGTCCAGGAGCTCAGCTATCTCCGAATTTCAACCTTTTCAGTGCACTACTTCCAGTGTCATTATGAGTCCTTTTGGACCTCCCTCCATTGTTCGTGTCAAAACAGAGTTCCTTTCCTTGAACATGTCGATGTTCTTTGGTGCAGGTTTCTCTGGTTCGACGTGTCTTCTAAGAATCCCCTCTCATTGATTCTCCATGCCCGATCTCCCGTGAAGGCCGGAAAGAATGTTCTTTGGTCTTGTCGTGCTAAGGGCCTGCAGGAACTATTTTCTGCCCCATTTTTTAGGCATCTTTCTTGGTCGCTGGAATCGGCGTATCTTGTGACGGGAACGGTGGCTGCATGACGTTGTTCTGCATCATGAAATTGACCATCAATTGTAGGTCTGCCAATTTGCTCGCCATTCCTTTCATCTCGCCATCCCTCTGCAGGCATGTATCTTTCCATACCTGGAGGTCGTCCTCGTTATAATACCTACCTTGGTCTGTCTTTTTTGGTACGTCTCCTTCCTAGCCGACGTTTTTTTCTCCGTGATTCTTATCACGAATTTCTTCGTTGCAGTTGTCTTCCTCGACGTCAAGGTCAATATGTTTTCCACTTCTAATGGGGATGTCGTCCCCGATTTTCTTTTTGTCCGTCGTTGGCCATCTATTCTCCTTTCTTTGCCACAGACGGCGCCAAATTATGTGTGTTGATTTTTGACTACATTGCCAAACAGGTACTCAGCTGGGGAACACCGGCAGAATAGATTGCGCTCGAATGACCTGTCACAGAAAGATAAGATTCCGACAGTGGTTCGTCCACCCGGGAGCACTCCGACGATCAAGTCAGTTATCTCTCAAAGATAGCAAAAGTTCTTAACTCACTATTCATAATGCAAAAAGCGTACCTTAGACCTGTGAGGGTGCCTTGTTTTTATACACAGCACTGACCTGATCCCTGTAGAAGCCAAGCTTCAATGGACTCTGGCCCAATGCTTGTCTTGGACTCTCCAATAGATAAATATGAACTCCCTAAGAGCTTTATTTTTACCTAGGCTGAGGTTCTTCCCCATTCTAGGATTCTTATAGCTTATCTGCTTATCTCGAATTTCAGTATCTCCGCAGATAACCTCGGCCTAGCCGAGATCATCTCGGCGTCATGATCAAGACACGTGACACCTTGACTGGCACTTCTGTGCCACATTGACCATGTGTCATTATTCAAAAAATGTCCCCACAATATATATATATATGAACTTATCCTTTTGTGATTGTCAGATTTGGGTTATCTAATAATTAATCACTATAAAGAGTTTGTTCACTGTATTGACGAGGGAGGAAATACCCCTCTCCATCTTCTAGCCAGCAATCCTTCTGCATTCAGAAGTAGTAGTAGTAGCCAGTTCACGTTGCTGCAAAAAATCATTTATCACTGTAAGCATACCTATTCCAACCTTCATAAATTTATATGCCTCCGTTTGGCAAGAGCTAAACGGGACTTTTTTGGCTATTTTAGCCACAAAAGACAAAATAGACTATTTTAGCCACAAAAAACAAAATATCACATCCAACCCATAATCATTACATTCTTCTCTCACAAAAAAAGTCAAAAAAGCCAAAAAGCCAAAAAACCCTTCACAAACCAAACTTTTTAGCCCAGGCTAAAATAGCCAAAAAAGCCAAAAAGCCAAAAGCCAACCCACTTCCCAAACAGAGGCATAGGAGTTTCGAAAGTGAAAGAGAAAAAATATATGAAATGTAGGTAAAATATAATTATAATTTATTCACATGTCACCTACTTTTTCATTACTATTTTTAAATTCCTTCTTAAATCTATGAATCAAACACAGCGCAAATAAATATGTTTTACTAATTGATTAATTGATCCTTTTTTCTTTCTTCTTTTTGCTTTTAAGGCTAGGTTTGATTTATGAATTTGAGAAGAAATTTTTTTTAAAAAAAAGAGAAAAGTTATATAAAATATAATTATATTTTATTTATTTTCAAATCCATAAACCAAATATAACATAAAAATCACCATTATGATTCTGAGGCTAAAATTCAACTATCAAATTTGGAGAAACATTATTATGTTGTATTTGGTTAGGGATTTAAAGAGGGATTTGGAAAGAGAAATAAAAAAAGTAGGTGAAATATAAATAAAATATACTTAAATTTTACATAATTTTATATACCTTTTCTCTTTCTTTTTTCAAATTTCTCTCTAAATCTTGTAACCAAACACCACATTATAGAGCATTGAAGAAGGTACCTAAACAGGTATATTGGTTACCATTTCCTTCTGCTTTGCAAGATATTCCGGCTGAGAAGCCCAAGTGGGAAAGGAATTTCCGGAAACTAGCGGATACTTTTGAACAGATTTCAGACTCTAAGGTCTCGTTTGGGAACAAGTTAATTTAGTAATTTTTTAATTATTTAGATAAAATATGAGCTAAAAAAAATTAGTATGTTTGGGATGATTTTTTAGCTTTTTACGAAAAGATGTGCAAAAAGTAGAGAGAAAATAGAATTTTTGATTTTTTGGTATAAGTTATTGGCTTTTTGACTAATTTAATAATTTTTTGACCTTTTTGCTAAAATGAAAAGTTTTCAAACGAGGCCTAAGTATATATACATATTACTCGAGGATTACACGAGGGAATTATTCTTTACATTGGTTGGTATATATAATAAACACTAATTCACACGGTTTGCATATAATTTAAAATGGAATTGTATTGTCGAAACAATAATCTGTTGGACAATCTTCACTGTATTTAAATAGATTAAATTCTGTTGTGTACAAAACAACAACAAGAATAAAAGAAATAGATAAAAATGAGAGAATTTGTTTGATTACAAAAATCAAACACGAAATAATAATAAATAAATAAAACCACAGATTTTATTTTGTTACAAAAACAAAGATAAAATCTGATTAAATAAACAAATAAAAAACAGAATAAAATTAAACAACTTACTTGGTTAATTTATTTGAATAACTTTTCTGATCAAGTCCAGTGTTTAACACTGTGTCCTTAAGACAGATTCGTCCTCTCCACGGTGCTTTCAGAATTTGGACGTCTATCTCCTAGGATGAAATGATCTTACCACAAACAATAGCAGCACTACAAATTGTTTGCCTTACGAACACACTAAGTGTTTACACTCTTTCTTTTAGAAATAAAATGCAGCAAGATGAAGAATAGAATTGGCAGAGGTGAAATACGAAATTTCTGAATGAAAACATCAAATGAGGGTGGTCCTATTTATAGATGTGAAGGTGGCTATTGGTTTTGAATTGAACAGGTATGTGGCTCTTGGTTTTGAATTGAACAGGTATGATACCTATTGGGTTTTGAATTCAAACAGATTCAACAATTCAAACAGATAGCAATTACGGGAAGGGCCCTGTTTGGGTGTGCACTAATTCCAAAACAGTTTATTTCTGTTTGAAAACGGGAAGGGCCCTGTTTGGATGTACAGAAAATCCAAATCAGTTTAATTTGAATTCTGGATTTTATTTTACCAAAAAATAAAATTAAATTCAAATGTTTTTGGCCCAAAAAGATTAGAAGCCCAACCCAACCACACACCACGCACCCGCGCCCAAGCCTAGGCCCAGCCCAGCCCGCCTGACCGACCAGACGGACGGCGGCGGCGGCGCGCGCGCGCGTGTGTGGTGATTTTTGGGTCCAATGGGTCTAGCCCATTTTGCCCATAACCTCTCCCTCTAAAACACTTGGGTACCCCTTGGGGCACACCCCAAGTATCTCACCCTAAGCCTTATAAACCCTTTCAAAACTTCCCACCAAATCAATGTGGGACAAGCCAATTTACAACCTTAAGGAATTTCCACCAAAACTCCACTTCCATGGAGCACACTTTGGCTTCAATTTCCCATTCACTCGGTAATGGTTTTGAGCAACCAAATATACCACGTGAATCACAACGCAGCATAGAACGCGTTACCACTTTGACCCGAGTAAATCAACACTCGGGGCCCACCTAAAATATAGACCGAACTTAGGAAAAAATTCTGGTTTTATCCAGAATTTTATAACCATTTCCAACAATCCCCCACATGAATGGAATTTGATGTCAACGGAAATGCAACAATATGCAGACTTAACGAAAGAGTATAAGTCGAAAATATCTTGCATCAGGATAGGTAGTTTTCGGCTTTGAACCTTCCCTAGTGATAACCTATCGGACTTACTGGCTAACCAATGGACGCGATGCCTTGAATTGTTCAGCCGTTTGTGTAAGGCAAGACAATAGATTTCACACAAAATATCCTCTAACACATCGTGGTTCTCACTGTTGTGTTCATTTTGGCCTTGAACGCGCCTGGTTTTCATAAGTGTTTCTAAAGAATTTAGCCTTTTCATTCTCATAGAACCGGCCCCAGTTCAACACTCATATAGGTGATTCTTATTGTGAGTATCTCCTTATACTCATCTTGATTTTATGCCTTAATCAAGATATAAGTAATCATTAAAAGCAAAGCTTATCCTTATACCCCTGCATACAACATATGTTGCAGATATCACTCTCACCATAGGAATGGGTAGGAATTTTAATCCCTTGGTGATTCTGGCGAGCCATACATAACTTAGTTGTCCCTTTGAACTTAGTTCTTGGGATCTCCAGTCATATAAGTAGGGTTACCATTATGACGACTCATATGTAATAGGCTTTAATCCCATCCCCTTCGATGAACTATACACTAGCTCTTTTGTCAAACCTTTTGTTAACGGATCCGCAATATTCTCTTTAAATTTTATATAATCTATTGAGATTATTCCGTTTGACAACAATTGCCTTACGGTATTATGTCGACGACGAATATGTCGTGACTTACCATTATACATATGATTCTGTGCCCTGCCTATTGCAGATTGACTATCACAATGAATGCAAATAGCTGGCACAGGTTTTGGCCACATTGGAATGTCTACTAAGAAGTGACGAAGCCATTCTGCTTCTTCACCTGCTTTGTCTAAAGCAATGAACTCGGATTCCATTGTGGATCGTGCGATGCAAGTTTGTTTCGTAGACTTCCAAGAAACAGCAGCGCCTCCTAAAGTAAAGACATATCCACTAGTGGATTTTGAATCTTTAGTATCCGATATCCAATTGGCATCACAATAACCTTCGAGTACTGTTGGATATCGAGTAAAGTTCAAACCATGATCACGAGTAAATCTTAGATATCTAAGAACTCGAATGATCGCTTTCCAATGGTCTTCTCCAGGGTTACTAGTGTACCTACTCAATTTACTGATAGCATAAGCTATATCAGGATGAGTACAATTCATTAGGTACATTAGGCTTCCAATGATTTGAGAGTATTTTAACTGAGACACTGCATCACCTTTATTTTTTTGATAAATAAAGACTGATGTCTACAGGTGTTCTAGCTAAATTCAAATCATCCTTGATAAATTTATCAAGAATTTTCTCAATATAATGAGATTGAGATAACGCATATCCGTCAGATGTTTTAGTAATTTTCATTCCTAATATAACATCTGCGACCCCCATATCTTTCATATCAAATCTTTTGTTAAGCATTTGCTTAGTTGATTTGATCATGTTTTGACTGCTTCCAATGATAAGCATGTCATCCACATAAAGACAAACTATGACATATCCTTAGTCAGTGTTTTTAACATAGACGCATTTGTCACATTCGTTTATCTTAAACCCATTAGTAAGCATTGCTTGATCAAATTTTTCATGCCATTGCTTAGGTGCTTGTTTTAATCCATAAAGGGATTTTACAAGTCGACAAACTTTCTTTTCTTGTCCTGATACTACAAACCCTTTGGGTTGTTCCATATAGATCTCTTCATTTAGATCACCGTTTAAGAAAGCTGTCTTAACATCCATTTGATGTATTTCTAATTTAAACAACGCTGCTATAGAAATAAGCATGTGAATGGATGTTATTCTTGTCACAGGGGAATATGTGTCAAAATAGTCCAGACCTTCCTTTTGTCTGTAACCTTTAACAACAAGTCTTGCTTTATACTTGTCAATTGAACCATCTGCTTTCATTTTTCTCTTGAATATCCATTTATATCCAAGAGGTTTAGAACCTGGTGGAAGATCCACCAATTCCCAAGTATGATTTTGCATAATGGATTCAATTTCATTATTAACAGCCTCTTTCCACAAAGGTGCTTCAGGACCTGTCATTGCTGCCTTAAAGCTTTGAGGTTCATTTTCTAACAAGTATGTCAGAAAATCTGGACCAAAGGATTTGGATGTTCTTGCTCTCTTACTTCGTCTAGGTTCATCATTAGTTAAATCCTGTTGGTCAAGACTATTACTAGTCTCTTGTGTTTGATTGTCATTAGTCTCTTGACTTTGTGTACAATCATAAGTTCTTTTCTGTGAACTTAATTCCTGTTCTTTCTTGTAAGGAAAGACATGTTCAAAAAACACAGCATTCCTTGACTCTATAATAGTGTTCACATTTATATCAGGTATATCTAATTTATAAGTCAGAAACCGATATGCACTACTATTCTGAGCATAACCAATAAACACACAATCTACTGTTTTTGGTCTAATCTTAGTCTTTTTAGGAACAGGTACTTCAACTTTTGCCAAACACCCCCACACTTTTAAGTATTTGTAGGAAGGTGGTCGACCTTTCCACAATTCATAAGGAATGCTTTTGGTTTTCTTGTGGGGTATTCTATTAAGAACATAATTAGCAGACAATATTGCTTCCCCCCACAAGTTCTGTGGTAAACCTGAACTTAGTAACATGGCATTCATCATTTCTTTTAGGGTTCTATTCTTCCTTTCAGCAATTCCATTTTGCTGTGGAGAATAAGGGGCTATAGTTTGGTGAATAATGCCATGTTGTGCACAAAATTCATTTAATGGTGCATTATATTCACCACCCCTATCACTTCTAATATAAATCAATGAATTTTAAAACAAATTCAAGAAAAAACCAAAATAATTATGACTACTCAAGTCAGAATTAATGTTTTGACAAAATTATATCCTCATAAAAAATTTTGCCTAAGAATCAAACAATTCAAAAACCCATTTGATTGTATACATTCTTGCAACTCAATAACAAATAAATGTCACTGTTATAAAAATATTTGTGACAGAAGAAAATTAAATTATCTCAACTAATGCAAGAGATACACCCCCATATTAATAAAATGGTTCATGGTTTAACAAATTCTGCTACGCAAGTAAAATAATTATTAATGACATCTCATGTCACATAATTCAATAATCAACATAAAAGATTTCTTAAATTACTTCCCAATTAAACGGACCGATATAATTACATACATCTTCATGTTTAAATTTCTCTGGTGTTTAAACACCCATTCAAAATTGATTAGAAATATTCAAATTAACCTGCTTATGTCCAAAGTCGACATAACAATTTATCATTCCAAATCACTTGACATTATTGTTAAGAAATAACTTGAGTTGATATCATACATGCATATCAAACGCATCAACTAAAAATAATGAATTAACAAAATAAATTAATCATGCACGATCCCATCACTTGCATCATGAAATAAAAGGATTCTCAACTCATAAATCAAATCCAACACATTTAAACTTTAAACTTCAAAATGACAAAACATACCTTCATTTAATAAGTTTGATTTGTACATAAATAAACAAATTAAATATGCATTAAAATGTTCTTGTGAATATATATATATTTTCCGACTCAAGTGCAGAAACAATTCAAGACTATGAATCCACATTGTAATAAAAATAAAATTAGTTTGTAAAACTAATATTTTACTCTAGAAACAAATTCTTTCATGGTATACTCACGATGAACTATGATAAAGTCAAAATCATTAACACCTTTTTCACAGAAGGTTAAAAAATAAGTGGTCTACCAAACGAAACCATAAGTTACTTACAAAGTTAACAGATTGTGACCGAGTCACAAAGTTACATGATTGATTAACAAAATTAATTTTCTAGTTACTAAAACTAGAAAATAAATTACAATACAAAATAATTCTATTTTCCTTGTTACTAAAACTAGTAAAATAAAATACCGAAATAATATCTGATTACAAAAATCAGAAAACCAAACCATAAATTAATTTTCTAGTTACTTAAACCAGAAAATAAATTATAACACAAAATCATTTTATTTTTCTTGTTACCAAAACTAGAAAATAAAATACCACAAAACTATCTGATTACAAAAATCAGAACAAACACAAAATAATTTTCTAATAATTAGAAAATAAATTAAAACACAAAATAATTTTCTAGTTACTAAAACCAGAAAATAATTATAACAACAAAATAATTTTATTTTCCTTGTTACTAAAACTAGAAAAATAAAATATCACAAGAATTTTCTGTAATACCAAATAATATTCTGAATTGTTAATGACACTAGTATCGTACTACTAGTTGTTGTCAAAGAAAAGAGACAGTATATTACTACTATCTGTCAAATAGCATAAATCACTATTTGTTTTTCCAACCAGAATATTAATTTAAAAACACAGAAAATTAAATACAATGAAGATACCCAAAAACGAATCTGTCTTAAGATTGTTGGACAATCTTCACTGTATTTAAATAGATTAAATTCTGTTGTGTACAAAACAACAACAAGAATAAAAGAAATAGATAAAAAGGAGAGAATTTGTTTGATTACAAAAATCAAACACGAAATAATAATAAATAAATAAAACCACAGATTTTATTTTGTTACAAAAACAAAGATAAAATCTGATTAAATAAACAAATAAAAAACAGAATAAAATTAAACAACTTACTTGGTTAATTTATTTGAATAACTTTTCTGATCAAGTCCAGTGTTTAACACTGTGTCCTTAAGACAGATTCGTCCTCTCCACGGTGCTTTCAGAATTTGGACGTCTATCTCCCAGGATGAAATGATCTTACCACAAACAATAGCAGCACTACAAATTGTTTGCCTTACGAACACACTAAGTGTTTACACTCTTTCTTTTAGAAATAAAATGCAGCAAGATGAAGAATAGAATTAGCAGAGGTGAAATACGAAATTTCTGAATGAAAACATCAAATGAGGGTGGTCCTATTTATAGATGTGAAGGTGGCTATTGGTTTTGAATTGAACAGGTATGTGGCTCTTGGTTTTGAATTGAACAGGTATGATACCTGTTGGGGTTTGAATTCAAACAGATAGCAATTACGGGAAGGGCCCTGTTTGGGTGTGTACTAATTCCAAAACAGTTTACCCAAAAAGATTAGAAGCCCAACCCAACCACACACCACGCACCTAGGCCCAGCCCAGCCCAGCCCGCTCGACTGGACGGCGGCGCGCGTGTGTGGTGATTTTTGGGTCCAATGGGTCTAGCCCATTTTGCCCATAACCTCTCCCTCTAAAACACTTGAGTACCCCTTGGGGCACACCCCAAGTATCTCACCCTATGCCTTATAAACCCTTTCAAAACTTCCCACCAAATCAATGTGGGACAAGCCAATTTACAACCTTAAGGAATTTCCACCAAAACTCCATTTCCATGGAGCACACTTTGGCTTCAATTTCCCATTCACTCGGTAATGGTTTTGAGCAACCAAATATACCACGTGAATCACAACGCGGCATAGAACGCGTTACCACTTTGACCCGAGTAAATCGACACTCGGGACCCACCTAAAAAATAGACCGAACTTAGGAAAAAATTCTGGTTTTATCCAGAATTTTATAACCATTTCCAACATAATCATCCTGTTTAGTTTTCAATTTTTAAAAATAGTTTTTTTGTGTTTTCAATTTGTATATTTATATTTTTAATAATTTCTTTAAAAAAAATTTAGATTCATTTAATCTTAATAAACTTTTTTAGTCTTAATTTAAATAGTTAAAAAATCAATCAAAATAGCCATCTTTCCGAATGAGCCCTCTAATAAACTATGACAATATTGAGTTTGAAGAATGCGTATCCATTTTGGATTATAGTACTGCTCTTTCATAATTTATTTATTGCTTTCGGATTTGCAAAAGGTTACATTTATGCACATTGAGAATAGAAGATGATTGTGATTCGCAAACAAATCGGGGGTCTCCACATTTTAATATATTGAGAAAATTACAAAATATATATAAATAAAATTTTAATTTTATAATTTAAATTGTAATCTTATTTTCATTTTAACTTGAGTCATAACCAATATAAAAATGAATTATAGCTATAACATCACAATAAATAATAACTAAACATTAATTATTATCATAATAAATCATAATTAAAAATTATAAATATTAAAGTGCGTATTATAAAAATTTTCATACATAACACGTCATGATATCTTACTGAGAAACATTTTAACAATGCTTGTTTAATTAATGATCCAAACCAATCACCATTTAAAACAAAAATTCAAAATGCAACTAGTTACATCTATTAGAAACGATGATTTTATTTCAGGGGATATATTAAGGAGTTGTCTCAAGTTTGCTTATTTAATGTATTTTTTAACTTTTTATATATATATATATATATATATATATAAAAATAAAGAGATGATCACTCAAATAAATACATTTTTTTAGATTATTCCTAGGCTTTGTTTGGGAAGCTCAACTTGGGACTTTTTTGGCTATTTTAGTCACAAAAAATAAAATAAATTTTTTACTTTAATAAGACAAAATATTATATCCAATCTATAATCATTATATTCTTTCTCTCACAAAAAAGTCAAAAAAATCAAAAATCCTATCCAAACGAGACTTTTTAACTCCAAACTAAAACAGTCAAAAAAATAAAAAAGCTAACCCACTTTCCAAACGAACTTTAAATAAAATTACAATTTTGCTTTTGTTCTTGTTTCCTATTATATGAATACTAGCCTATCACCCGTGCTATGCACGGATTATATTTACAATTATCTATATATATGAATTATGATTTTTAAATGTTTTCTTTTTTTCTTTTTCTTTTTTAAATGCCTTATTTTTTTCCTTTTTTTATATTTTATTAAAGTTTAATATTCTGATAATAATCATATGTGTTAGACTTTTCATGGAATTAAATGTCTTTTTTTATTATTATATTATATTAAAATTTAATATTTTGATAATAATCATATGTGTTGGACTTTTTAAGAATTTTTTTTTTATATTTGTTCTTAATACATTAAAGTGTTATTATGAGGAATAATAATCATATGTGTTGGGACTTTTCAAAGAATTCATATGTGTTGGATTTCAAAAAAAAAATTATACTTGTTCTTAATGCATTAAAGTACTATTATGAGAGTAAGATTTGAGGGTTGTGAGAAGTTAATAAATGTTAAGGTTTTTTTTTTTTTAAATCAAGAAATCAGAAAATTTAGATTGGGAGATTGGAGCTCCTACAAGACTTGGGGTTAAAAACCCCTTTTACTTAGGGTTGGTTTGGGGTGTACTAAAAAAGTGCACTTTTTGTCTTTTTACGAAAGATGTGCAAAAAAGTAGAGAGATGATGTGATGGAAAAAAGATAAAAAGATAAAAAGATGAATTATATAGTAGATGACAAACAAGGCTTTAATATATAGTATAGATTTTAATTGAACTATTCTAACAACAGGGGACGATCTCTCTAGTAATGATGAGGAGAATCCTCCTGAGCTAAAATCGAATTCTCAGCATAATTACCGTTGGTTCGAAAAGCTTTACTACAAAGCCAGTAGTTTCATGAAGAGCCTGCTCATGACAACGATTGCTCCACTCAACTATGGTAAAGGCCAATTCTAGCATACACCCATTTAAAACGCGTATATTTTAGATAACATTATAATAATTTAATATAAGATTTATTTTAGACTACATAAATAACGTAAGATTTATTATTTTAAATAATATATTTATTATTTAATTTTTTTAAAGTTGAAATAAATGTATTTATTTTTTTCTTGGCAATTTGCATTGCTTATTCATTCTTATGTAAAAAAAAATATATTATTTCATCTCTTCTCAATATTATTCTCAAATTTTAATTTTTATCTTTGCACCATTAAACTTCTTGTTGATGCATATTTTAAAAAAGTAAGTTAATATTTCTCACATAACTAAAAAAATTAAGAAAAATAAATATAAAAGTAAAAAAAAAAAAAATTTACCTCCTCCATGGTTATCAACATTAATATTAACCTTATATGCACTAAATTTAATTTACCCTATTAAATATATATGAAATTATTATTTATTCTTCATAATTTTTTCAAAATATAAATATAATTTCTTGACTCTATTTTTTTCCACAAGTTTTTGAACTTTTATAGAAAAAAATAAAATAATATATAACCATTAATGAAGGTGAGAAATTAATTCTAAGATTTCATACTCCTTCGGTCCCTATAAACTAATTTTAATTTATTGTGGGGTGATTATATATTTTCTACTTTTATATTTATTTTTTAATTTTTTTAATCATGTAAAAATATTAAATTTCATTTTTTTAATTATGCAAGGACTAGAAGTTTAATGATCCAAAGATAAATATTAAAATTTGAGAATAATATATGATAGAGAAAAGATAAAATAATAATGTTTGTACATATGAATAAATAAGAGCTTTGCTAAGCTGGTGCTGGATAGGAGGGTCGACCAGTCAGATGGTTTTCTCAGGTTTAGAAGAGCCTTGCTGAGTTGGGAATCAGATGAGCTGATTAGTTTGGAGGCTTGGTTGAACTCTGTTGGGTCTGGATCTTCAGATAGAGATGACTGTCTACAGTGGTTGGCTAATACTTCTGGACAGTTTTCGGTCTCTTCCCTGTATTCTTTGTTGATGCCTTTCACTCCTCTATTGGTTTCTAAGTTACTTTAGAACAATATTTACCCCCCAAAAGTGCAGTTTCTTGGATGGTTGGCATGGAAGGGAAAACTTAAGACTTCTTCATTTTTGCAAAGAATTGGGGTTTTAGGTCCTGAGGCTTCGGTCCTATGCATATTTTGCAGGAGGGAGGTGGTGTCAGTGCCCCATATCTTGCTGTGGTGTCCTTTTGCTTAGAGGGTGTGGTCTTGTTTACTGCAATGGTGGGGGCTGCATTGGGTTATACCTCGGAATGTGGAGAAACTTCTTGGCTGGCGGAGTGGTTTTAGGTGGGGTAAATTTACAAATTTGATTTGGCAGACTATACCATTGGCTGTATTGTGGTCATTATGGAAGCTCGGAGATGAGGTTGTGTTCCAAAGTAAGCAAGCAAATCTGGTGAAAGTGTGCGATTTGATCAAATTCAGAATTGCCATTTGGGTTAAGGCTCATTCCAGTGATGGGTTTTACTCTCTGCAGGAAATTGTTAATAACGTCCAGTAACTCAGAGGTCATTCTTAGCTTCTTCTTATTGGATGCTTGCTGGATGTTCTGATGATTGATTATTGCTGGATGGTTGTATCTAGATGCTGGTTCTGCTGTATATTGTTGTCGGTGTGAAGCTTGAAGGGCAATTTGATTGTTGATGCTGCTGTCTGTGGTTGTTGTGATGCTAGGTTGTTGATTCTGCTTTGATGCTTATTGGAATTTACTGTTGGTGGTAGTAATCTGATGTGGCAGGCAATTTTGGCTCAATGGGTTATATTTTGGAATATTCTCAGTAGCTGCTATGGTTGTTGCATTTTTTTGTACTTTGAATTGGATCAGACATTGTATGAGGTGAAGGGTGTTTACTATGGCATTGTGGTGGCAGTGTTCTGGGATGCCATGTGCTGGTTTTGTTACTGGTGTGGGAAGCCCTATGCTGGTGTTTTGTTGTTTTGCACTACTGTTGATGGTCCTATTGTTGCTGGTTTTTCTTGTTACTGGTGTTTGCTGTCATGTGTAGTAAAAGTGTAATTGGTGCACTCTTCAGTTTGTCAACAGTCCTGATGCTGCTATCTGGTGTTGCTATCTGTTGTTTTTGCAACCTGGTGCTGCTATCTATTGGTGCTGCTTGTTGATATCATGGGTGTTAAATACTTAGTGCCTTTTCGTGTGGCAAGGAGATAGATGGTGTATGTCTTAGAAGGTGCTGGTAGAGTCTTCAGGGGTAGGTGTTGGCAAAGTTGGTAGGTTGCTACTGCTGCCAAGTTTGCTGGTGGTGGAGCTTGTTGTTGGTGTTTTTTGGCGGCCTTTCTAGTTTCCTCTTTGTTTTCGATTGGTATCTCGCCAATCAGTGGGTTTAGTGCTAACAAATGATTGTGCTTCCTTCTTGATGCCAACTTAGTTGGGATTGTGGAGTGATAGCTATGATGTTTTTGCACTTCCCTCTTTTATTGATGTATTTGGGTGCTTGTTCTTGCTCTTTCATCAATAAAAGTTTCCTTTTTCTTTGCTAATCGAAAAAAGTAATGCAAATGTTTTGAAAAAATATAAATTCATTTATTTCAACTTTTAAAAAAAAAATTAAATAATAAGTGCATTACTTAAAATGAAAAATTTTACATTGTTTATGTAGTATGAAATAAGTCTTATATTAAATTATTATGATATTATCTAACATTAATTTTAGAGAGATTGTTTATTTTTAAATATTTTATTAATAAAAAATTAGTTTTTTTTCCCATTAAATGATTTAATAATATTTTAATAATTTAAGATTTTTTTTCCTCATAATTTAAATATTATATTAAATTATTAGGAAATTACCCATTTGAATAGATAAAGTATCTAAACGGTAATTTCGTCATTATTGATATGATATCAGCATGACACAAACAAATAGCCCAACGGAAAATAATAGTGAGGGAATCTTTATACAGTAATGCTACAGAGCCCGAATATAGGGGCTCGAATTTGGCTCGAAATTAGGAGGAAGAAGAAGGAGAAGGAAGAGGAGAAGAAGAACTCAACTGGAGGGGCCAACAAAATCGGGCGGAGGCGGAGGTGGAGGCGGAGGCAGAGGCGGATGCGGATGCGGAGGTGGCGGCGGGCGGAGGCAGAGGCGGAGGCGGGGCTGCGATGCCGACGAGCGACGAGGGACGAGCTGCGAGATCGGCCGACGAGCTGGGACGCCGACGGGCTGCGATACCGACGACGACCTGCGTTCTCGCTCTCGCCTCTGTGTTCTCTCTCTCGCCTCTGTTCAACTCAACGAAGAATAAGAAAGAAAAGGAAGAAAAGAAAAGGAAGAAAAAAAAAATCAAAACCCAAAACGATTCGAGCCCCTAATTTCGGGCCCTCAAACATTATTCATCTTTATAATAGTTTCAAAAGTAAGGTATGTTAGTATAATTATTAAAATTATAGAGAAAGTTCTTGTAATTGTAAAAAATCTCAAGAAAAATAAGTATAATTTATCCATTTATTTTTAATCATATTTACCAACTCATATGTATGCATTAGAAATAGACAATAGTAATAGACCTATTATATCACAGATGAAATGATGATTAAATTGTGATAAAAAACAGCAGGTGTAAACTTTTCTCAAGTTTACTTGACAGTAATGATTGGACTTGTTGAGATCTACCATAATAATAAGTTATATTTTATGTAAAAATTAAATTGATGAAATAATTATAATCTTTTAATTATATATATTATATATAGAAATATAGTTGAATTGAGAGCTTATCACAATGGAGTAGCTCATCTGTAGACTGCTCTCTCCATATCGGATTGTTTTGATTTTTGTTGTAGAAAGGTCATATATTCTCATATTAGTATTTACTTGTCATGAGTGTGAGTGTCGGTATATATTGTGTGTGAAACAGTTAAATTTGAAATAGTTGTTTAAGTTTAAATCAATTGCAATGGTTATTAAGTTTGAACGGTGATGCTAAGAACCTCCAGTGATTGGGCACCCCCAGCACTCTCCAGTGCCACATGGCACACTGTCAGTGGCTGAAGTCCAAAAAAAAAAAATTCAGCCAATCAGCAAGGACCCAGCACCCCCAGTGCCACATGGCACACTGTCAGTGACTGAAGTCCCAAAAAAAAAAAAAAAAAAAAATTCAGCCAATCAGCAAGGACCCCAGCACCCCCAATGGGGTCCAACGCATTTTCCGAGTTTGAAATAGTTAAATTTGTTTAAAAATTATTTCAAGTTTAAAAAAAAAAAGTAATAAAGCTTTGAAAAATAAGTGTTTTATTTATATCAAAATTGTTAAATTACATTTTATCCTAATATATGACCAAATATGTGGTTAAGAGTCAAAATGAAAAAGATGATAAAATATAAAAGGAATAAAGTGTAATTTATCTTAAAATTATTTTGAAAAGTTAATTAAAAATTGACTTTTTAATTTTTTCTGACTTTTTTTTTCTCGAAAAACGTATAAAAAAAATAAAGAAATAATATTACTCAAAATAGATTAAAAATTAAATTGACTTTTAATTAAGTTTTCAAAACACCCCTTAGTATATATATATATATATTTCACATTATTATAATACAGTTAATGTTTGCTATATGTTGTTAGGACTCTCGTGGAAAATGATTTTATTTCCAAAACGATTACTGGAGTTGAAAACAAAGCACCTATACTTCGTTAAGATCGTGAATGAGCTTGTTGAACATACTTCCCCTTATGACTATAAAGCTTAGGGTTGCGTAAAGAATCCGTAAAATTCGTAATTCGATTTAGTTCAGTCCAATTTGATAGATTTGGATTGGTTTTTTGAATTCGTAGTTCAGTTTCGGATTGAAGAATAAGTGTTCCGGATTGAATCTCACGGTTCTAGATTGGAACCGATCCGAACCGTATACAAATAGTCTATATTTTTATTATACATTGTCCCTCATAGTATCTTCTTTTATTCTATATAAAACATAAACTCAAACCTAAATCCGTATAATATCTTATTATTTTTGTTTGTTAGTTTTTAGTTTTAATTTATAATGGTCTAAATTCTTATGGTAAAATCAATTTTCTTATAGTCGTTTAAATTTTAGAACAGTATATCACTATTATAAAAAAATATGTTACTATTGTAGAACTAATATAACGCTATATTTATGTTTTTATAAAATTAAAGTGTTATATATATATATATATATATATTTGTTATTTAATTATGTGAATCTGTGATCCTAAACCGATCCATTTCGTATTTAAATGGATTGATTCGAATTGATTTCATAATTTAAATGGATTGGATTGATTTTAATTTTTCAAGAACTTAGGTCAAGTTTGGCAAGTTCAGAATAAGTCAAAAAGTCAAAAAGTTACTCAAAAAGTTAAAAAGTTAACACTATTCACCAAAAGTAAACAATTACGGCTGCACAACTCCCAATTCTAATTTTCTCTTACAAACCAATTTTTACAATTTTTTATTACACATTTTTTCATAAAAAGTCAAAAAGTTAACCCAAACATCTATATTTTCTTTCTCAATTTTTTAGTTCAAAAAGACAAAAAATACACTTATTTAAGACACCCCAAACAACCCCTTATTTTACTTCAACCTAACCTAATTCGGACCATGTTGATCCCTAATAAAGCGACTGGAAGCGAACCCACGTCACGCTATGAGATTGATGCCACGTTTGACTTCAGTGTAGTTTCCAATCAGAATCGTGATGTCACGCTTCGCATCGTTTTTAGTCAGAGCCACTGGGACAGCAGCCAAGATAACCAAAAGAAGAAGAGCAAGGATCTCGAGAGTTTTTTTTTTTTTTAAATTTTTTAGAGTGGTGTATTATGTGGTTGAAATTTAATAATAAGTTATATTAATTTTTTAACATTAAATTTCAACTACACAATGCACCACTTTAGAAAACTTTAGAAAAAAAACACTCTAAGAAATTTTTGGTGAAAGAAGAAAGGTATTCCTTGGTTCAAAATCTATTGTCCATTAGTAAAACTGTCTCAAAACTATTCTATATATATATATATATATATATATATATATATATATATATATATTTATATTTATATTGAATTTTAATAAATAAAATATAGGTTTTGTTTAAAAAAAGTAGTTTAGATAGAAAATAAAAATATTAAAATTTAAATTGACAAAATTAAAATTTTAATTTATTACAATGATTAAATTTTGAAATTTTTTTATTATAGTTTTATTGAATTGAGGATGTTGTTGTGCTTAAAACAATTGTTGCGAGCTAGGGGTGGGCGCAAGTTGGTTGAGGTTACGGAATCTTCAATTCGTCATCCGTCCGCCAATTCAGCAGATGTGTATTGAGTGGATTGATGGATTGGTAGATGGATGCGAATCGGTTTGGTGTTTTATAAATTTTCAACGTAGTTCAACTTGTACACTTCCTGAAAAAAAAAAAAAAAAGTATTACAATTAATGATTTAAAAAAAGTATTACAATCACTGCATGCCTCATCCAAAGAAAAAAAGTTTGAAGCTTTAGAATATTACAATCATTGCATGCCGCATCCACATATTACAATCACAACAAGCCTCATACACATAAAGTATTACAATCTATGATTCTTAAAATATAAAAATAATTCAAATCACCAGAATTATGAACATAGTATCAGGAGAGATTGTATGTCTCTGTATAGTTACATCTATATCTGTTTTTGAAAATAAAAACCAACCAGCATATATCATATATCATATTTTTTATTTATTTTTTTTTAGAGATAGATTTAAAAATAAAAAATATAGATAAATAATAATTTTCTTCAATTCAAAAAATATATTCAAGTTGAAAACTCTTTTGCAACAGACTATATTCAACAAAAGATTTAAATTCTTTTTCAATTGAAAACACAAATAGAATACCAAAACAAATTAAAAATACAAAGTTTTACAAATTATTTGGGGTGCTCGCGATGTGACAGTTCGGTTGCAGCCAAACAAACTTCGAATCTGTCATCCGTCTAAAACTAAACAGATTGAAAAAAAATTAATCCGCAACCGTCCACTTATCATCACGCATCCGTCCAAAATGCGACGAATTAGTTCGGTTTGATCGATTTGGATAAATCAATATATCCACTGCTCATCCCTACTCCGAGCTAATGTGATATCTTTTACTATTTTTGGTTTTTTTTTTTATTTTTTATAATATCATTATGTCTTTTCTCTAAGCTCCGCATGGCAAATAGAAACAAGAGTTAGGCATTATATTATTTGGACAATTAGCAGATCATGAGGTGGTGAGATTGTTGAATTCATGTGACAGACGATCAAGATTCCTACAAAAGCAACCAAAAGGAGAAAAGAAAGATAGGTGATCACTGCTTGTTTCTTTCCTTTGCTCTAAAATTTTTTTAATACATGTTCCCAAGGCAATGACCATCTTTGTCAATTATTATTATTTTTTTTTTAATAATAATTGGGTGTTGAGATTAGTTTATGCCTATCTTAATTAATCAATGACTTTTTTAAAAATAATTACATATTAATAAAAAAAATTGTATGATTTTAATCATTAAAGCGGGTAAAGGCTATTACGATATATAATTAATTTTCAAAAGTACTATTCATTGGGGGTATTTGTTTCAGCTTTTCAGAGTCAACTTATGACTTTTAGTTTTGAAAAAATTATTTTGGACTGTTTGGTTAAACTTATTTCAAACAGTTTCTGATTCTAACAGCTTATTTTAACTCAAAAAAAGCTGATTCTGAGAAGCTGCTCACCCCTTACTTCTGATTATTAGCTTCTGCTGTGGATATGTTAATTTATGGTTATACTCTTAAATTTTTTTATTTTTTATTTTTTTAAAAATAGAAAAAGACTCAAATGGACTATAGATTATTATTATTATTATTTTTTATGAGAAATGTAGACAAACAAAAAATAAAAATTAATTGAAAAAGCTATTTCACAGCTTATTTAACAAACACTACTCGGCAACTTAAATCTATAATCCAACAGTTACACCAAACAGATTAACAACTTCTGATTAAAGTCATAATCTATAATCTGTTAAGCTATAATCTATAAGCTGTTTTAACAGCTACACCAAACGGGGCCACTGTGTTTGGTTTAAATTTTTTGTTAATTAAGTTTTTTGTTTTCTTTCTTCTTTTTTTTTTGTGAATATTTTTAAAATTTTAAGCAATTTTTTTTTTTTTACTTTTTTGGATGTACCTTACTAAGATGTATCTAAAAAATAAAATATTTTAAATAATCAATCCATACACAAGAATACGAAAATGTATTGAATTAACATATTTTTGGTATTTAATGAATTTTTTAAAGATTTTTTTATAAGTATTATTTATGTTAAGCGTATCTAAAAATTTTAAAAATTGCTTAAAAAAAAAGAAAAACAAAAAAAAAATTTAATTTTCTGAATAGTAAATCCTAAAAACCCAAACCAAACAAGCTGATTAATTTTTATTTCCCCTAATATCTATTACATAATTAAAATTTTGGGTAAATTACACTTCCACCCCTAAAATATTATCCCTTTCTCACCTTACTACCTAAAATATATTTTTTCTCACTTTAGTCGTTCACCTATTCATTGTTTCCTAGTTTGGGCCAATTTTTAATGTCTATTAGTAAAGGGGAACTTACTGATAAGTCCCATGTACCAAGTTCAAAACCCAGCTAATCCCAAAATAAAATACTTGCACCAATTAGTCCAATACATTTTTAATTGTTACCAAAAAATCCTTTTTTTTTTTAATTTACAGACACTGTTCACATCTTACTACCGTAGGACTTCCGTCAAACGGTCGCCGGAGACTCGTCGGAATGTTCAACATCGCCGGGAAGTCGCCGGAGTATCACCGGGACATCGCCGGAGTTTCGCCGGAAGTTCGCCGAAGTGTTAAGAACGTTAATGGAAGTCGCCGGAATGTTCAGAACGTTCACTGGACGTTAAGAACATCACTAGAGACTCACCGGAATGTCTAGAATATTGCCGGAAAAAAAAAAAAGAATAAATGGATAAATTATAGCAAAAAAAACATAGCAAAATGTGCTAAATATTGATAAACTAAAAGGAAAAAAATGAAACGACAAAAAACAGCAACAATGGGGAAAACATATGTTATTTTTCAATTTTTGTAAGGTTCAAGCAAATAATCTCTAAATAGTGATCAAACTGAAAAGTAAGTTTTGAAACTGTAAAATGTTACAGTTTCAAAACAAAAATCTATTAAGCATTTATCCTTATTAATCAAACTGAAAAACATGTTATAAAACTGTAAAATTTTACAGTTTTATACCATGATTCATTCCAGCACCAAAAAAATTTGAAACTGCAAAATTTTACAGTTTTCACCGCCTGTAACTAAAACTCAAAAACTACTTGTTAAGAATTCGAAAATTTTCTCCATTAGAACAGAAAAACAGAAGTGTATAACAGAGAAAAAAAAAAAAAAAAAAAGCGATCGAAGGAGAAAGGCGCATGTAGAGAGAGGATTGTACTCCGGCAACTATTTTTTGTTTAGATCTAGCCAAATCTGATGTAGATCTACTCAGATCTGATGTAGATCTGAGTAGATCTACATTAGATCTAAGTACATCCACTCATCTTCTTCGTCGGAAATATATTATCTTCGTCGTCGGTGAGAGTGAAGTCACCAGTTGATTTCGATGGTTGGCGGTTATCAGTGAACCCCGATCAATGGAGAAAGACATGATCACCGGTCGTCGTCCATGACAAAGACGATGAGAGAAAAATACAGAAAAAAAAATGAGAGAGGAAGGGAAGCAAAAAACTGAGAGAGAGGAAAGGACTTTTGGGTGTACTCAAAAAGTTATGGGATTAAATGGTGTTCACATATTTCACATGGGACCTGTGGGTAATTTCCCCATTAGTAAACTCGATCGTAGCCCGATCCTAGCCCAATCCATGCCCACGGGTAATTCATGAAAATTTGGAAAAACAATTCTAGCCCAAAATTAGAAAATACAAAAAATTTACCCCTCCTCCCTCTTCTTCCCCACATTGCTACCTTGGCCATCACCACCTATTGCACCTCCACAACACAACACAACACAACCTATGGCACCTGCCGCACCTCCACTACTGTAACACCACCTCATGAAAATCAAGTGGTATAATGGAAATCTATATTGGCAAAATATTGAAATTCTGAGATTTTTCTTGCTGCAGGTACACCGATAATAATTGCAACAAAGAATGGTATTGGTGAAATAGTAAGGGATATTCTTAACACTTTTCCTATGGCTATACATGACGTGAACTCAGAGGGAAAGAACTTGATGCTTTTAGCAGTAGAAAACAGGCAACTCCATATCTACAAATTGTTGCAAGATGGAAACCAGATAACAAATAATTTGTTCGATTATGTGGATGATAATGGAAACAGTGTATTGCATCTTGCTGCAATTCCCAGTACTGATAGGCCTTGGCTCGATCCAAGTGTTGTGCTTCAAATGCAATGGGAAATCAAGTGGTATGAGGTACGGAGGCTAGCTTGCTAGTACATTTTATTAAAAACTAATATATATTTGATCAGCTGTCTAATGCTTCAACATGACTGATAATAGTTTTTTTTTTCTAATCCATACTGCAGTTTATTAAGAACTCTGTGCCGAAATATTTGCTGAATTACCAAAACGACAAAGGCAAGACACCGGAAGAAACCTTCAGGCAGGAACACAAAGAGCTCGTGAAAAGCGACACCGAGTGGCTAAACAAAGCCTCAGAGTCATGCACTATCGTTGCAACACTCATGGCAACGGTCGCCTTTGCCACATCGGCTAGCGTGCCTGGCAGCATTAATGGGAAAAACGGAGAACCCATTCTCAAACAACAACGCATGTTTGAGGTGTTTGCAAGCTCATCACTTGCAGCACTCTGCTTTTCACTAACAGCAGTGGTCATGTTTCTCTCGATTCTCACCTCTCGACACCAAATCATGGATTTTGGCACTGACATGCCTAGAAAGCTCCTAATTGGTTTGAGCGCGCTCTTCATATCCATGGCTTCTATGTTGGTATCATTTTGCGGTGGACATTTCTTTGTTCTCAGAGACGTGCTAAGAGACGCATCGATTGCCAAATATTTAGTTGTATTTCTACCCATTACAATTTTTACCATGGCCCAATTACCACTCTATGCTAAGCTTGTCTTTGGTTCAAAAAGAAGGTACCTGGGAACGACTTAGTGGTTACTAATTAACTAGATTCTGTTTGTCTAACAAATATTCATGTATAAGCCATCTGTATGTGTGTGTTTTCAGTTCTTGTTTCCCAGTTTTCTTCCCTTCAGTTTGATGACCAATAAACATTGAAGTGATTTAAATAATATAATTCCCCATAATTTTGTTTAATATAATTGGCCAGGATGTGTTTTTCTGTTTGTTCATATCTCCATCAAGTACAATGGAAAAAAGTACTAACTACCCTTGTATAGGAATATTTTTAAAACCCGTGCCCTAATCCTAATGGCACACTTTAACATGGCCCTTAAAATTAATCACATATTACTCTGTTTGAAAAATTAAAAATGGATATTGGTGCGTTAAATGAAAAAAAAGTACCAAAAGGTATAAAGAAAATTATGACACTAAAAAGGAAAAGGCAAAAAATGAGATGCTATATATCGTTAGATGTATATTTTCCCACTTGTTTCATGGATTTGCACTATAATTGTCATGTAGAATGAATGCAATATGTACACATGACGTTTGACAAAATTCATAGCGTGACAAACAGCATTTCCTGCACACAAAAAAAGAAGAAGAAGGGTTTTAAATGCTGTAGATTTTATTCAATAAAAGGGTTGGATTGCAATTTCAATGTTACTTCAATAATGGTAAACTTTGCACTGCAGAGAAACAGAGTACTCTGCTTTAATTTGATGTTGTAGGAAGTGTGATAACTTGGACTCTATTTTATTGAGATTTTTTATTTGTCCATACACCTCAGTATGTTGATGCAGATGGAATTTTAATTGGGTGGAACTTTTTGTGTGAAGCATAGCAATTTTGATCAAACAAAATTTCGACATCATGCTACCAAAATGAAAGGGTGGCTTGAATCCTTAGCTTGTTACATTTGATTAGAATGTCTGTTCAAGAATGATTCCGGTAGATATTTGATAGTAAAAGAGAATATTTATTGTGGAGCAAAAACAAGGATAAATTCGTATTCAGAGACATGAGGGCTAAGGTTACATAAGAAGAAGAATAATCTATGATCAAACTATTCCTGGAAATTATTAAGGAAAAATCATACTCACAAATTCAATATTAGATCGGATATATTCAAACTGGGCGTCTACTCCAATCTAGTCCACCTATTTACAAATTCAATATTCAATCTAAAAAGCCTTAGAGGTAAGAAAGGCAAGTTTGGAGGCATGGTTCTCAAAATTGATTTGGAAAAAACCTATGATCGCATTTCCTGGGATTTCATCCACCACTCTCTTAAAGAACTCAATCTCAATCCTGATTGGATCACTCTCATTATGAACTGTGTGTCTAATGTTAATTCTACCATCATCTGGAATGGTGAGGCCTTACCCAGCATTAGTATGTGAAGAGGACTTAGGCAGAGGGATCCTCTATCCCTCTTTATTTGTTCTTTGCATGAAAAATCTGTCCAACATGATTAGAATTAAAACTAAAAATGGTGAATGGAAGGGCCTTCCAGCTTCTAAAAATAGCCCTCCCATTTCCAATTGGTTTTTTGTTGATGACCTTATCTTATTTGTTAGAGCTACTAGAAGAAGTTGTGATTGTATTATAGATGTTCTTTTTGAATTATGTGATATGTCTGGTCAAAAAATTAATTTTCAAAAATCAAAGATGTTCTTTTCTTCAAATGTCCCTAGAAGGAAAGCCACCTCTCTCAGCTTTCATTGTGGCATTTCTCTCACTGCTGATCTGGGTAAATACCTTGGCATTTCTCTCCTCCATAGCAGAGTTTCCAAATCCCAGTTTAAAGACATCCTTGACAAAATGGCCCAAAGACTCTCAGGATAGAAAGCTAAAAACTTGTCCCTTGCTGGTAGAACAACCCTGATTAAGGCTGTCACTTCAACTATGCCTAACCATCTTATGCAAACAATGGAAATCCCTAGGAAAGTTTGTGACCAAATTGATAAACTAAATAGAAATTTCCTTTGGGGTAGTACTGAAGCCAAGAGGAAAGTTCATCTTGCGAACTGGCAGCAGGTCTATAAAAGTAAGAAACATGGGGGTTTAGGTATTAGACAAGCCAAAGTCCAGAACTTTGCCCTTATTTCTAAGTTTGGTTGGAAAATTGCCACTAACTCTAAGCTGTGGTGTGAAGTTCTCAAAACTAAGTACCTCAAAACCTATTCTCTATCCAACTGGCCTACTAGGAGACAAGTCTCACATACTATCAAAAACAGAGATGTCTTAGATAGAAATATTAAATGGGATGTTGGGACTAGGGAGCATGTTTCTCTTTGGGCTGACTGGTGGTGTGGAGAACAACCATTATGCATGGCAATCCAGGGAGTCCACACTGGTGATCTAACCAAAGTCAGTTCCATTCTTAATGATGATGGAAACTGGGACCTCACTTCAATTCACAACCTGCTACCCCAACAGACCATTGATACCATTCTTAGAATCCATAGACCCAAGTATGTGATATATAATGACACACCTCATTGGAAAAGTTCCCCCACTGGTAAGTACTCTACTGCAGCAGCCTATCAAGCCTTATCAAACCAAGAAACAGATGGAGTTAACTGGCAATGGATTTGGAAATTAAAGGCCCCTCATAAACTGAGAACATTTCTCTGGCTTGTCATGCATGAAAGACTTCTAACTAATCATATAAGGCTCATAAGGAATGTGTCAGACACATATATCTACCCCAGATGTCATTCATCCAGAGAAGACATGCACCACTTATCCAGAAGCTGCACAAAAGCTAAGTCAATTTGGTTGAATCTGCAGAATTCTACTTGGTGGCAACACAGCAATAGTGCTACCTTTCAGGAATGGATTAAAACCAATATCCACAGCAAAGACCAAGTCAACAATATTCACTGGTCTATAGTTTTTTTGACAGCCCTATGGATCATCTAGAAAGAAAGAAACAGAGAAGTGTTCAATAATCTTACACAACCTCCTTACACCAGTGTTAACTCCATACTCTAAAAGGCTATGGAAACTCAGGAGGCTTTTCAAGCTATCTTCCACCCAAATTTTAAAGATCCTAAACTAATGCTCTGGTCTTGTCCTATTGCAGGCCAGCTTAAGCTCAACACAGATGGATGTTCCAAGGGTGATCCTGGCCAATCTGGATTTGGTGGGTTGCTCAAAGATGAAGTAGGTACCTGGGTTTAGGGATATTATGGCTATTTAGGTAACTGTACAAGTCTAGAGGCTGAACTTTGGGGCATATATAGAGGTCATACCATAATCATGCAGAAAGAAATGGCCAACATCCAAATCAAAACTGACTCTCAACTGGCTATGGAACTCATTCGAGACGAAGCTGGTGAGAACTCACCATATCGGGCACTCATTGAAGATGCAAACTTCATCCTCAAAAGATGTCAATGCACTATTGCCACAATTCCCAAGGAAGTAAATCATAGTGCAGATGCTATGGCAAATCTAGGAGTGAATCAACAGGAGTACCTCCTTTTTCTAGAAGACCCACCTAGTTCTATTTCCTCTTTGTTAGCTACTGACATGATTAATGTTGGTTCAAGAAGGGATTCTAATATCCCATGACTCTAGACTTGTAATCTGTTTTATCTCTTCAGTTGAATAAAAAAAAAAAAAGGTGGTCACAGATCAGATTTGTGCAGTTTGCGGTTCAGTTTTGACCTGCCCGAATCTATGTGGTTTGGGAAAAAGTCAACCCGCAACCGCCCGCAGTGTGGTTTGCGATTTGTGCGGATAAGGTTCGATGATGTGCAGGCTGTTTGCAGTTTGGACTTTTTTCTTTAACAATCTATGAAGAATAGATTCAATTAATCAAATAATGTTCTGCAACATATTCAATTTCAATTAACAGTTTCAATTTCAATTAACATATTCAATTTCAATTAATCTAACAATCTAACAGATTCAATTTCAGATTAAATTAAAATTCAATAACAGATTCAATTAATCAAACAATGTTTTGTACAAGTCTATGAAGAACAGCAACAAATTCAATTTTAGATTCAATTAAACATAATCTAAATAGATTATGCCAAAAATTCAATAACAGATTCAATTAATCAAATAAGGATTAATATCATCATCAAACACAGATAACAATAACAAATTCAATTAATCGAACAAGGATTAATATCATCACCAAACACAGATATCAACAACAAATTCAAAGATCAAACAAGGATTTTGTTTATAATCCTTGAAAATTTCAAAGTTGAAGAGACACGATTAACCAACTGCATTAAAAAGAGAAAGGAACAATAGGGACAATAAGATCAACTTCTCAAATACAAAGGTCAAATGAGGCAAAAACAAAATAAAAATCAATCTATACAATTGGATTTACCATCTATCTATTCTTTCTCCAATGAAACATTTTTATGCTTGCCTACAACACTACACGTACATGTGATGTCAACATTCGCCATTTTCTTCTCTTATGCTTCATTGGTGAGATTTAAAAGCTCAACTTTTTTATACTATGTTTGAATTTTAAATTTATCTCAAAACAAAAAAGACAAAACAAAACAAAAAGAATGGAAAAATGGCCCAATAAATAGGATAACTACTTAGGAGGGAGTGAACATAAGTGTAGAGTTTGAATATCATTTTTCTAAATTCAAAAAAAAAAATATTATATTTGATTCCTAGAAGACAACCAACTAGTTGAGACCCAAAAAAAAAAGTTGAATCTCATCTGTAAGTTCTTCCTCTGATGGAGTGTTCTCTCATTTGAATCTGTTGTGCATCTTGCGGGGAGAGAGAGAGAGAGAGAGAGACAAAAACAGAGGGATGCTTAGTTGAGAGTTGCCAGAGGGAGAGAGTCGATCTTGCTAAGGTCGATCAGGTAGAAAGAGAAGAGAGAGTGAGAGAAGATCTTGCGAAGATAGATCTTGCGAAAGTGGATACTGCGAAGGTGGATTAGTCGATCGGTGGATCAGGATCTTGCGAAGTTCTTGCGAAGGTCTTGGTCGATCGATGAGAGTTGCCGGAGAGGCAGAGTGGACGTCGATCAGTGAGTGAGAGAAGGTGGAAGAACGAGAGAGATGGAAGGAAAATGAGTAAGAGAAGAGAGCTAGGGATTAGGATTAGGGTTTGGTTTGTTTAGGCAGCGCAACCAAAAATAGGATATAGATCATAGATGAACGGTCCAGATATTTTCTAAAAATATATTTATATATTCTAAGTGCGGGCGGGTTGTGACGGGTGCAGGTAAAACTCACAACCTGTCCGCAATCTGAATAATTGTTATATTTCAAACCGCACCCGACCCTATTATGTTTGCGAAACCGCCTACAGTGTGAGGGTCGGTTCGGGTATGGTAGTTTGTGTGGGCCGGATAACTCGCTATCCAGCCCTATGAAAAGGTTTTTTTTTCTTAAAAAAAGGAAACAGTTTGAAACCTGACCAACAATTTAGAAATAGACACCATGATATTACTAGGCCACAGAATTTAATGATAGCATGAATTGTTTGCTGGCATACAAATTACAACATGTGTAGAGTCAAATGAAGCCCACAGGGGCTACTATATACCAGTTCAAGTCTACAGGCCCATATCGGTGCTTGTCGTGAGAAAATATGGTAACAGTTGCAGTACATACAAACTTTTTTTTTTTATGGGAAATTATGCAAACTCTTTCTTATTGGACCCTTATTTGGTAAAACAGATAGTCCACTTTATTTTTCTTCATAAATCCTCTAAGAAGAAAACACATAATTAAATAAGGACAAAATAAAATATAATTTTTTTTCTCTTTCTTGGATAATATTACCAGAGTAACGTGTTATTGTCAAATAGACTAATTGTCAAACAGAGTAACATGTTACTATGAGATAAAGTGACATGTTACTATCAAATAGAGTAACATTTTACTGTTACTGTTTACATCAATTTTAACGGTAACATTCTTTTTTTTTTTAAAGAATTTTATAGTCAATATAGATCTTATTTGATAAATCTTGATTAGTGAATTTTAAAAATATTAATTTTATTAAAAATCGATATCTACATCAAAAGTTATATTATTTTAAAGTTTAATATTTTGATAATAGTGATATTTGTTAGACTTTTCAAGGAAAACTTTTTGTGCTTGTCCTTAATACATTAAAATTTTATTATGTGAGGATTTTGACTAAATCTCCCTTTTTTTATAACATTTTTTTTTACAGTTTACATGCAATGAAAGTGGACCTCACATCATCACATGATATAAAACCTATTTTTATTGTGAGTAAGCAATAAAAAATATTGTAAAAAAATATGCAGTTGTAATATTACCCTCCAAGTAATTTGTTTGACATAGTCCATACCTTTCTTTTTATACCTGTCATTCAAAAATAAAAAATAAAATATAACGGTAATATCATCCTATATGGTGTCATAAAAAATTTAAAAAGCATAAAGAAGGTTAGGTAGACAGTTTTGTCGATCACTAATCTAACCCTATTGTGGTGCAAAGTAAAATTTCTAAAATTCAATATTTATTGTAGTGATCGAATCCTAACTTGACCGTGAGAGTGTATTGCTTAAAACTTTGATATGTGATATTTTCAATGTCATGTTTAACGCGGTTGGTGAACTGTTACAAACAAATAATGGTCTTGCTTACATTTGTCTCGTAAAGAGATTCTCTGTTTTCTTTTTCTCTCTTTGGAATAATTGTGTGAATAATCACTTTTGCTTTTTCTTTTTCTTTTTCTTTTTCTATATATGTTTTTTATTTACGTTTTGTTACTTTGTATCATTTTGTGTTGAAGAAGACATACAAATTTTCTATCGAACTTGGAAAAGAAAAAGAAGTGTAAAGGAAGGCTTGAGTAAGTAAGTGGCTTGCATCCTTTGCTGCACAATTCGATTAAAAAGCTAGCTATCAATTTGTAAATTTTTTTTTATTATTTATAACATTCATATATAATATTATAATGACATTCAATACATTACAATCATAATATTAAAAATCAAATATAATATATAATTGATACAAATAAACTCCCAAAATAAGAAAGAGAAACCCTAATAAATATAATATAGAGAAAAATAATAGAGAACTTACGTGTAGGTCCTAATAAGTGCATATGTCCTATGCTAATTAATGACATTTTTTATCAAACACTATTAATTATTAAAGAACGTCACTAATTGTTAATTTTCAGTGATAGTTTAAAAATTTTGTTACAAAAAAGTCACTAATTATAAGTTTTAACGACAATTTAAAAAAATGGTTACAAAAAAATGTCACTAATTTTCAACTTTTAACGACAACTTGAAATTTTGTCACAGGAAAAAATCACTAATTGTAATTTTTAGCGACAATTTATAAAAACAGTAATAAAAAAAGTCATTAATTGTTAATTTTTGACGACATATTCAAAAAATTGTAACAAAAAATTATTTTTAGTAACAATTTTATTAGAACTTATTTTTAATAGGATTTGATGGAAATTAAATCTAACTATTATGACCTATTAGCAGTTTATCTAAAATATAGTACCATCCATGTGAGGACACATATCTCTTTGCACTTTCAGAGGTGGATCCCCTTCAGTCCTTAATCCGGACTGGATGGCGTTGTGTAGATCTATGAGGTTCCACTACAGATCTTTTTTCGATGATCAGAATCATTCATTTTGTCAGACTCTTCATGTATATCAATCACAAACAAAATTAGGTTGATTTAATAATCGTAACCTATTCAATTTATTACGTTTGTTATCAAAAATATATATACATATATATTTAAAAATACAATTGTCTCCTTTTTTTGGTAAAAAACGTAACAATTGAATAGGTTGCGGTCATTAAATCGACCTAATTTTTTTGTGATTAATATGCATGAAGTGTGTAGTAAAATAAACGACTCGAATTATTAAAATAAAGCTTGTGATAGACACTAACGCCCAAGGGCTCCAGGTCCATTAATTTTCTCATTGCCAATTTATTTTATAACATTTTCTAGTAACCAAAATTGATCGATAGTATAAAAGCCAACAAAAACATTAATCTGAAAAAGGGCTTTATTTATTTGCTGCTTAAGAACGTGATGCCAGATCTGCTTTAGAAAAAAGGAAAAAAAAGTGAATAATCATCCAATAGCAGCATCGTAACTAAAGACTGGTGACACATTCAATCAATATCATCTACAATTTATGTAATAAATAAAATTTTTAAAATTTATTAATTTATTTTATTTTTTTTAGTAATAAATGTAGTTCTGTCAGATATTGATGGGATTATACGGAATCCATTACAATAATGATTATAAATGTGTTATATTATTATATAATAATATAATGTCATCATTTTAATATTATTATTTTCTTAATATTGTGTTTGGTTAGGAGATTTAAGAAAGGCGTTAGAAAGTGAATGGAAAAATGTATGTGGAATTAGGTAAAATGTACATATATTTTATTCACATTTCACCTATCTTTTTACTTTCTTTTTTAAATTTCTTTCCAAATCTCCCAATCAAATATATCATAAGAATAATGTTAGACATTATGAAAAAATTATCATGAAAAAAACTTCATGAAGGTTCTCCATACTTGAATTACACACAATAAAAAAATCATAAAAATTGTGGCCCTCAATCATTGCTGAATGAAAAATTTTCATAAAATATTTTATGATATATCTTTTTTAATACCTAACATTATTCTTACATTAAGAGTAATGCTAAAATTCCAACGTCTTGTTACCAAAATGTGAAGGGTGTTTTTGGTTCCTTTCTTGTATATTACATTTGATAAGTAGAATTAGCTTAGCAACCGTGGGGGAAAATCAAGTTATATTTTGGTCGTTCTATCAAATCGGATGTTTTTTAAGGTATATCATGTATTTTTGTGGTAAATATTACATATATTTATTAGTATAATTATGATAATTTGTGATTTAGAAATTAAATTACGTATTTTTATTCAAATATTTTCTAACCAAATAACTCACTTTTTTTTTTGATGACTAACCAAATAACTCACTAGGTTAATTATTAATTACAAAAATGTTAGTGTCATATAAATCTGAGATTTTGTATGAATTTTTATAAAAATAATATTCTTTGAATTTTTTTTAAAAATAAATAAAAATTAATTTGACAAAAGTAAACTTCAAAATATATTTTTAAAATTTTAAAAATGAGTTTTACCATGCAAAAAGATTAAACTATATAAAAATGATAAATACTTTTAATTTAAAAAAAAAAATCACGAGACTAATTTTAAAATCTTATTTAAAAAAAATTAAAACAAACTCTTTTTGAAAACCAAACCAACCCCTGTATTTCACTTAAGTTTTTGCTTTGGCGAGGAAATGTAACAAGGACTCTTTTGTTTGTTTCTTCTATGGCTATATATAAATTCCCATTTTGCATGCAAACATTCTTATCATCCCAAGCACTACCCACACCTGATTACTGATTCGCAAGCTATATATCTAGCTATATATTTTTCCTTACTGTTCTAGTGATGGAGATGCCTAAAACAGACGAGAAAAAAGAAATAAAGAGCCAATTGTTCAGGCATGCCATGAAAGGTGAATGGAAGGAAGTCGTGGAAATATACGAGAAAAATGCAGAAGTTCACGTGGCCAAGATCACCAAATCAGGAGATACCGCATTGCACCTAGCGGTGTCAGATGGCCAAGTTCAATTTGTTAAACTGCTCGTTGATACAATTAATGACCATGATGGTGGTGGTGGTGAAGGTGAATCAGAAGATCCCAGTGTACAAGTTGAGGAAGGTCTTGGTGGTGAAGGTGAACCAAAAGATCCCAGTGTACAAGTTGAGGAAGGTCTTGGACCAGAGGCTCTCACGATAAAAAATGAGAGAGGGAATACCCCTCTCCATTTGGCAGCAGCATCGGGTAGTTTCGAAATGTGCTATTGGATCGCTGTAGAACATCCAAATTTAATTTTTATTCGGAACAAGGAGAACATGAACCCTTTGTTCTTGGCTGCTCTCAATGGTAAGAAAGATGCTTTCCTCTGTCTTGATAATCTTAGTAGCAACAAAAAGCCCTTGCTTGAGTACTGTAGAGGGAGCAACGGCGATACTTTTCTTCATGCTGCCCTCAATGGCGAATACTTTGGTGAGCTATCTATCTGTCTGTCTGTCTGTCTGTCTATCTATCTACAAAATGACATCTTGCTCTTCACCTTATTATGATGTTGCATATATAAAACAGTTAAGTCTGCTATTAGATTACGAATTTAAATCATATCTATATACATATTTTTATTATTTTGTGTGCTGATGTACATGTGATGTGATGCGTTGTGCTGGGGACAGATTTGTCATTTCAAATAATTTGCCGATATAGAGAAGCACTTAATCTCTACAATGAGAAAGGATTCACCCCACTTCATGTTCTGGCCACTAAACCTTCCTCCTTCAAAAGTGGAAAGCGACTTGGATTCTTAGAGGGAATCATTTACTACTGTAACTTCTCTCTCTTTTTCTCACTTATAGGAACATCATTTATGAATACGTGATATTACGTTGGACTCAAGTTTACTCCTCTCATACCACTCCACACATCACGTATCAAATGGTTTCTTCAGAAATTCTGATGTTCTTTAATTTATAAATATATACTCTCTCTTTTTTTCTTTTTTAATTAGTGTTGGAATGTTATCAGGACGTGAGAATGTTTTGGAATGTTATGAATTTGGATAAAGATTTGAAAAGGGGCAGGAAAAAAGCAACACACACTTTACATATTTCTTTTCCTTTTATTTTTCAAATATGAATTCATAAACCAAACACATAATTAATTTACACCTACTTAGTTAGTGACATTTTTAAAAAATGTCATTACTACTAAAATTTAATGGCATCTGTTGATAAATGTCACTAAAATAATTTCTTGTGTCATTTTTTTATAAAATGTCATAAAATTGATATGACATTTCTTTATTAAAATGCCACTACAGCCTTGTATATTTGTGGTTATGTGGCATTTTTCTAAAATGTGTCACCAAATATTATTTTCGTCACATTTTCTAAAAACATGCCACTAACATAGTGCTACTAAATTATGTTTTTGTTGTAGTGAGGGCCACTAGCTAGGCCAATTAACTCTGAGACTTGTAGATTGTAATAGAATCAGATTGCCACTTTGTAATTTATTACTCTTTTGTTGAGTACATTTTTATCTCTTTATGGACATCAATATTTGCAAGGTACATTTGTTGAGGAGCTCAAGGAGGATAAGCGGGAAAGGGTACCGAAACCCGAATCTCAACTCGAAAAGCAACCCAAACTTCCGGAGAACTACCAAGCGTGTTTCTTCATCTATGGACTGTACCAGAAGGTGGTCCGTGTAATTCGTGAGTTTTTTATTTTATTTTATTTTTCTAATTAATTCTTATATGCAATTATAGTTAAGAGACATGTAAGTGGGAATATTCAAATAGCTGACCTCTTTCTTAGTCAGATACAAAATTATTGTGGCATGTTGTTAGAGTAATCAAAAAAAATTATTTTATTTTTTACAATTGTGTCATTTAAGTCTAAGGAATGGAGTATTACTAATTTTTAAATTCAGCTGCTACTAATTATATATATTGAGACAAAGGTTTGCTTTGTGAAGCCCCCAAAACTTGGTCTTGATGTCATATTAAAATTTTAGTGATATATACTTAAATTCAATTTGACAATAGGTTGATACCCTTCTAGACTTTACAAATTAAAATCGACCTAAGTTGTCTTTGGATATTGGATTTGACAAAAAATTTGTGAAAATAAAGAAAATATGAAGGGAATATATATATATATATATAAATTAAAATTAAAAAAAAAATTAATACTTTTTTTTCCTGTCCCTCTACAATTTGTTAATTTTTAAAGTAATATGATCTTGATTGTATAATGATCAGTTTATAAAGGGGAAGCAACAAATTGATTAACAAGACCCCATAAATTTTGTTCACTAATACCAAACTATTTTCTTTTCAGATACGAAAAAGAATAACGGACAACAACAAACGAAAGGAAAAAGCAAAGGTGAGCAAATCATAAGTCAGGACATTTTTTTTAATGAAATTATGTGATATATTTGCGTCAGTAATAGAAAATCATCAATGTAATTCATAATTGCAAATTATCATATTATCAATCCTATTATTAGTAATAATATTGATGTATCAATGTTATTCAAGAATTTGGTTTGGATAGAAATCCTCTATATCTATAATTATCCACAACATTTTTCATAAAATGTTAAAATTCAGTAACGTAATTATCCAAAAAATTTTTTTATAGAATTTATATTCTTGGAACCTATTTGTGGAGATACGTTAAACAAAATCTATATTTACCATAACATTTTAAAAGAAAAAAAAATTGATTATGTAGAAAAAAAACTATGAGATTTCTTTGTTGTGAACTAAGAAATTTTGATGTTAGCTGAGAATTTTCACTATTAACCAAAAAATTTGTCAGTTAAATATATTTCAATTTACGAACAAAAACTGTGAAATTTCACAGTTTCTGCACAGCCACTATGAAATTTCTCAGTTACTCAAAATATCACAATTGTTTTTCTTTTTACATAATTTCACATCCAAGACTGATCTTCTTTGATAAACTCGACAAGTAAATTCCAAAATTATAAATCTTACTAAATATATGTCTCCCCTTGTAAGCAATTGATATATCAATACAATTGCTTTTGCCGATCAAAAAAAAAGAAAGCTTGATTGACCCCTTAACTATTTTCTTTTTCAGATACAGGCAACAATAATACACACCATAAAATAGATCTGGAAAGCCCAGGTAAGTAAATCAGCAATCAAACTCTTACATTTTGTTTTCTTAACTACAGTTTGGAAAACTTTTAAAAACTCCTAATGTATTGTGGTATTTGTCCAACAAAAATACATGACACATTCATTCGACGAGAAGGTAAAATAAATTTTACCCTCTAGCTTGTTTTCTTTAACTATAGCCTAAAGTTGAGAATGTGATAATTTGAACATTTTCAACTACGATTGACAATAATACAAACAAACAAGCCGATACGAAAAACCAAGGTAAGTAGCTATTAGTAAGACTATTACATTTTGTTTTCTTAACTATACACAATATCTTTCATTTTTTAATGCAGTCTGACAAACAAATAAACAAAAGTGCAAAAAAAAGACCATCAATTTTTTTTAATGGCTGGAGGTGCTCATTTTTCCTAAATTAATGGATTTGAAAATGTAAATTTCCTAAAGAAATTTGTGTAGAATTATGTTGAAATTGATTGTACACTACAAGTCTACAATTAATGAAATTTAACTCATATGTGATTCGTTGATGGGAAAGATATGAAGGGATGCAAGATAAGAAACTGTCTGGCAATGGTAAGCCCAAAATGGATTCCTTGTTCAGCCCTTGTACAGAGAAAGAAGATCCATGTAACATTTTCCCGCCCTTGCTATAACATTCTACAAAAATGAAAACCCATGTAACATTTTCCCGCCCTTGCTATAATTCATAATTGTAGAATGTTATTGTCAAAACACTACAAGAAAAAGCACATTCGGCGACTAAATTTTTAGTCGCCAAAAGTCTATTTTTAGTCGCCAAAAGTCGACTTTTTAGGTTCCCCAACTAAATTTTTTAGTCGCTGGCTTTGTCGCGAAAACATGGTCGCCGGAGGTATTGGCGACTAAAACTTTTTTAGTCGGCAAAAAACAGGTCTTTAGCGACCAAAGTTTTGGTCGCCAATAGTAAATTACACTTTAAAATTATATATTTAGCGACTAATCTTTTAGTCGCCAATAGTCAATGAATCGCCGACCAAACCGTTTTGTCACCAAAAGAAACACTTTTGGCGACCAATAATTTTAGTCACGAAAGGTTATTCCGTGAAAAAAAAAAATACTAACTTTTCTGAGATTCAAACCACCAACCTCCCACATTCTAAACCTTTCGCAACACACTATTTCCACTATGTCACTACAACACCACATGAATATATATGCAACATATATTATTTATATAGTATATTGACCCGTATTAATATAAAACTATATATATAAACATAATTATTTTTATTCAAATATAATATGTAAAAAATAAATTATTTACTAAAAAAAAATTAGACCACTTTTGGCGACTAAATCTATTTTTTAGTCGCCAATTCTATAGTTTTGGCTACTAATTATATTTTAGTCGCTAAAAAAATTCATTCCCCGCCTAAAAATAACCACTTTTGGCGACTAAACTTTTAGTCGCCAAAACCTTCACTTTTGGCGACTAAAGTGAATTTTAGTCGCCAATTGTACACTTTTAGCCGCTAAATTTTTTTTAGTAGCCAAAAACCTTCACTTTTGGCTACAAAATTTATTGTTGTCGGTAAAACACGTATAATCGACGACCAAACTATTTTTTGGTCGCCAAAACCTATACTTTTGGCTACTAAATGTTTTTAGTGGCCAAAAACCTTCACTTTTGGCTACTAAAATTTTTTTAGCCGCTAAAACCCATATAATCGGCGACTAAACTGATTTTTAGTCGCCAATAAGTATACATTTGGCTACTAAACTGTTTTAGTCGCCAAAAGTCTTCACTTTTGGCTGCTAATTCCATTTTAGTCGCCAATTCTGCTACTTTCAGCAACAAAAATTTTATTTTTAGTCGCCAATTCTGCTTTTTCTTGTAGTGAATTATTATTATTATTTTTTTTTAACTTACTAAGCATGTATATATATGTTTAATTCGCAGTTCATGAGCATGACATTTTTCCGCCCAATTACAAATCTTGTTTTGAACCCGTCAAGCTTATGTACAAGGCATTTCTAATCATTCTTGGATGTGGTATATACTATAAACTTCCCACAGCAATCCTCCTTTGGTCTAGTTATGTTTTTTAAAGCATGTTTTTGTGCTCAAATTAAGTGTGTTTTTTTTTTTTTTTTTTTTTTTTGGGGGGGGGGGGGGGGGGTGTTGGGGTTTGTTGTACTAAAGGATCAAGAAATATACAGAAGGTGCTGGATAAAAAAAAGCAACACGTATGGACTGTCCAAATTCTGAATAATCTCCTTCCTCTGTCAATGACACATTGGGATGAAAATAATGGACAAAAACCGCCAGACAATGTTAGCAAATTACAACACCCTGAAGACAACACTGATCCGAGCACACCGGCGCTAGATGGTAATTTTATACTTCTCTAATATCTTCTTGTTAGGTAGTAGTGTTTTGAAGTTGTGGAACAATTATTGGTAGATCAAACAAAGAATGATGATCGACACAAGAATGAGACGCCCATATTAGTTGCGGCAAAGTATGGTATCATAGAAATTGTGGAGAAAGTTCTGGAACAATTTCCAGTGGCCATTCACGACACGAACTCTGATGAAAAAAATATAGTATTGCTGGCGGTTGAGAATAGGCAAACCAATGTATACAAGTTCTTACGCGAGAGGAGTGTCTTGAAAGATAGCATATTTAGTAAAGTGGACAAGGATGGCAACAGTGCTGTGCATCTAGCTGCAAAGATTGGAGAATATCGTCCCTGGCTTATCCCCGGTGCCGCCTTGCAAATGCAATGGGAAATCAAGTGGTATGAGGTTTGTATCTATCTAGGCCGAACCAGAAACTTTATCTAAATTGTTACATAGCGTTGTGAAAAAAAAAATTTACGAGAAATTTAAATAAATTTAACAAATAATTTTTTAATTTTTAAAAGTTTTGAACTATTAGAATGTTAGTATGCAATTGGTTATTAAATTATTGTCTTAAGCTATTTTATTGATTAATATAATCTAATAAATAAGTAGTAAAAAATATTTAAGACCCCTAAAATATAACTCTTAAATTTATACTCAAGGATGTTAAATGTTGCATATCAGTTGATTGTTTAGAAATTAATTAACTAAGACTCAAGGCATGTCACTATGAATAAATTTATGGGTGAAATTTTAGGTTATTTAACACTGTCCATAAAAAAAGTACACATACCATTTTATTTTTAAAATTAAACAAATAAGTGATATGTACCTCCTATATTAGTAAAATCAACTTGATAAAATTAATGATATTATTTAAAATATAAATAATTAGAGATTATTTATTTTCATTATACATTGTGAAAAATATTAATGAAATAAAAATAATTTTTATAAAATTAAGAAATCATCCCATTATATATTTCATAGACAGTCATAAATATAAAATTAGTAATAAATTGTAAAAAATCAGACCCGGCCCCCTACACCCTTTATCTACCAACACATTTCAACTACGTTTTGTTTTTTTGTTTTTTTTTTTTTTTTTTTTTGATCGGCAAAAGAAATTTCAACTACGTTTTGTGATCGAATTTTTCCAAAACACTCCGCACTTTATGAAATTTATATGATTGCGAATTCCATGCTTGGATGTAATGCAGTTTGTGAAGTATTCGATGCCGCTACATTTCTTTGTACACTACAACAAAGCCAATGAAACTCCAAAGGACATATTCACAAAATCACACAAAGATCTCGTCAAACAGGGTGGTGAATGGCTCACCACCACCTCAAACTCGTGCTCTGTGGTGGCTGCACTCATTGCAACTGTGGCCTTCGCCACTGCAAGCAGTGTGCCCGGTGGCAATTCAAGTGAAGGTAAACCAACGCTCGAGAACCAGCCTGCCTTCAACGTCTTTGCCATCGCATCACTGGTTGCACTGTGCTTCTCTGTAACTGCCTTAGTAATGTTCCTCGCCATCCTCACCTCTCGGAATCAAGAGAGGGATTTCCGTATAAGCTTGCCAAGGAAACTTTTGTTGGGTTTAACTTCACTATTCGTATCAATAACTGCAATGCTCGTATCTTTCTGTGCTGGACACTTCTTTGTCCTCAAAGATGAACTGAAGTTTGTGGCAATCCCGGTATATGCAGTGACGTGCTTGCCCGTAACATTCTTTGCAATAGCTCAGTTCCCATTGTACTTTGATCTTATGTGGGCTATGTTTAAGAACGTTCCACAGCGTAGCTACAGGTTGGTTGCCCAATAAGAATGTTCCACACCGCGTTGCTCCCTTCTTTTAGGCGTTTTCGTGAGTTTTCTTTGAGTTGGTCTCTTTTCAATTTGGGGTTATGCTTCTAAGTTATGATGCCTGTTTGGGAGGGTTTTTTTTTTTTTTTTTTTTTTTGAAATATGTTCTTGGTATGTATTGATATAATTGTGTTTTCATATTAATAAAATTTCTTCTGCGTGCCAATATTTTTTTTTTTTGAAATATGTTCTTGGTATGTATTGATATAATTGTGTTTTCATATTAATAAAATTTCTTCTGCGTGCCAATAAAAAAAATTAGAAGTGTTTGAATTAGATGTTTTCCTTCATTATTCGAGATATTAACTTGGGTTTCAAGGAAAATGTTCTATACAAGTATATTGACCTGATTTCCTAATATATATATATATATATATTCAAATTTAGATACTTTTCTTCATTATTTGGGATGGTTTCAAGAAATTATTTCTCAAAACTATTAATCTCAGGTCATGTATATTTTTCACGTACTGAGTGTTGGACAATCTTCACTGTATTTAAAAGGATTTAATTCTGTTGTGTACAAAACAACAACAAGAATAAAAGAAATAGAGAAAAGGAGAGAATATGTTTGATTACAAAAATCAAACTCGAAATAAAAATAAAACAGATTTTATTTTGTTACAAAAACAAAATTAAAATCTGAATAAATAAACAAATAAAAACAACACTGAAAGTAATTAAATAACTTACTTGATTTAATTTCTTCGAATTATTTTTCTGATCAAGTCCAGTGTTTAACACTGTCTCCTTAAGACAGATTCGTCCTCTCCACGGTGCTTTCAGAATTCGGACGTCTATCTCCCAGGATGAAATGATCTTCCACAAACAATAGCAGCACTACTAATTGTTTGCCTTACGAACACACTAAGTGTTTACACTCTTTCTTTTCAAAATAAAATGCAGCAAGATGAAGAATAGAAAACAGAAGTGAAATACCAAATTTCTGAATGCAAAATATCAAATGAGGGTGGTCCTATTTATAGATGTGAAGGTGGCTCTTGGATTTGAAATAAACAGGTATGTAGCTCTTGGTTTTGAATTGAACAGGTATCATACCTGTTGGGTTTTGAATTGAAACAGATTTGAATTAATTCAAACAGATAGTAAAACGGGAAGGGCCCTGTTTGGGTGTGCATTAATTCCAAAACAGTTTATTTCTGTTTGAAACCGGGAAGGGCCCTGTTTGGATGAACAAAAAATCCAAACTAATTTAATTTGAATTCTGGATTTTATTTTAATAAAAAATAAAATTAAATTCAAATGTTTTTGGCCCAAAAAGATTAGAAGCCCAACCCAACCACACACCACGCACCCGCGCCCAAGCCCAGGCCCAGCCCAGCCCGCCCGCCCGACCGGACGGACGGCGGTGGCGGCGCGCGCGCGCGTTTGGTGATTTTTGGGTCCAATGGGTCTAGCCCATTTTGCCCATAACCTCTCCCTCTAAAACACATGGGTACCCCTTGGGGCACACCCCAAGTATCTCACCCTAAGCCTTATAAACCCTTTCAAAACCTCCCACCAAATCAATGTGGGACAAGCCAATTTACAACCTTAAGGAATTTCCACCAAAACTCCATTTCCATGGAGCACACTTTGGCTTCAATTTCCCATTCACTCGGTAATGGTTTTGAGCAACCAAATATACCACGTGAATCACAACGCGGCATAGAACGCGTTACCACTTTGACCCGAGTAAATTGACACTCGGGGCCCACCTAAAAAATAGACCAAACTTGAGGAAAAAATAACCATTTCCAACAATCCCCCACATGAATGGAATTTGATGACAACGGAAATGCAACAATATGCAGACTTAACGAAAGAGTATAAGTCGAAAATATCTTGCATCAGGATAGGTAGTTTTCGGCTTTGAACCTTCCCTAGTGATAACCTATCGGACTTACTGGCTAACCAATGGACGCGATGCCTTGAATTGTTCAGCCGTTTGTGTAAGCCAAGACAATAGATTTCACACAAAATATCTTCTAACACATCGTGGTTCTCACTGTTGTGTTCATTTTGGCCTTGAACGCGCCTGGTTTTCATAAGTGTTTCTAGAGAATTTAGCCTTTGCATTCTCATAGAACCGGCCCCAGTTCAACACTCATATAGGTGATTCTTATTGTGAGTATCTCTTTATACTCGTCTTGATTTTATGCCTTAATCAAGATATAAGTAATCATTAAAAGCAAAGCTTATCCTTATACCCCTGCAGACAACATATGTTGCAGATATCACTCTCACCATAGGAATGGGTAGGAATTTTAATCCCTTGGTGATTTCTGGCGAGCCATACATAACTTAGTTGTCCCTTTGAACTTAGTTCTTGGGATCTCCAGTCATATAAGTAGGGTTACCATTATGACGACTCTTATGTAATAGGCTTTAATCCCATCCCCTTTGATGAACTATACACTAGCTCTTTTGTCAAACCTTTTGTTAACGGATCCGCAATATTCTCTTTAGATTTTATATAATCTATTGAGATTATTCCGTTTGACAACAATTGCCTTACGGTATTATGTCGACGACGTATATGTCGTGACTTACCGTTATACATGTGATTCTGTGCCCTGCCTATTGCAGATTGACTATCACAATGAATACAAATAGCTGGCACAGGTTTTAGCCACATTGGAATGTCTTCTAAGAAGTGACGAAGCCATTCTGCTTCTTCACCTGCTTTGTCTAAAGCAATGAACTCAGATTCCATTGTGGATCGTGCGATGCACGTTTGTTTCGTGGACTTCCAAGAAACAGCAGCGCCTCCTAGAGTAAAGACATATCCACTAGTGGATTTTGAATCTTTAGTATCCGATATCCAATTGGCATCACAATAACCTTCGAGTACTGCTGGATATCGAGTAAAGTTCAAACCATGATCACGAGTAAATCTTAGATATCTAAGAACCCGAATGATCGCTTTCCAATGGTCTTCTCCAGGATTACTAGTGTACCTACTCAATTTACTTATAGCATAAGCTATATCAGGACGAGTACAATTCATTAGGTACATTAGGCTTCCAATGATTTGGGAGTATTTTAACTGAGACACTGCATCACCTTTATTTTTCGATAAATAAAGACTGATGTCTACAGGTGTTCTAGCTAAATTCAAATCATCCTTGATAAATTTATCAAGAATTTTCTCAATATAATGAGATTGAGATAATGCATATCCGTCAGATGTTTTAGTAATTTTCATTCCTAATATAACATCTGCGACCCCCATATCTTTCATATCAAATCTTTTACTAAGCATCTGCTTAGTTGATTTGATCATGTTTTGACTGCTTCCAATGATAAGCATGTCATCCACATAAAGACAAACTATGACATATCCTTGGTCAGTGTTTTTAACATAGACGCATTTGTCACATTCGTTTATCTTAAACCCATTAGTAAGCATTGCATGATCAAATTTTTCATGCCATTGCTTAGGTGCTTGTTTTAATCCATAAAGGGATTTTACAAGTCAACAAACTTTCTTGTCTTGCCCTGATACTACAAACCCTTCGGGTTGTTCCATATAGATCTCTTCATTTAGATCACCGTTTAAGAAAGCTGTCTTAACATCCATCTGATGTATTTCTAAATTAAACAACGCTGCTATAGAAATAAGCATGCGAATGGATGTTACTCTTGTCACAGGGGAATATGTGTCAAAATAGTCCAGACCTTCTTTTTGTCTGTAACCTTTAACAACAAGTCTTGCTTTATACTTATCAATTGAACCATCTGCCTTCATTTTTCTCTTGAATATCCATTTATATCCAAGAGGTTTAGATCCTGGTGGAAGATCCACCAATTCCCAAGTATGATTTTGCATAATGGATTCAATTTCATTATTAACAGCCTCTTTCCACAAAGGTGCTTCAGGACCTGTCATTGCTGCCTTAAAGCTTTGAGGTTCATTTTCTAACAAGTATGTCAAAAAATCTGGACCAAAGGATTTTGATGTTCTCGCTCTTTTACTGCGTCTTGGTTCATCATTAGTTAAATCCTGTTGGTCGAGACTATTACTAGTCTCTTGTGTTTGATTGTCATTAGTCTCTTGACTTTGTGTACAATCATAAGTTCTTTTCTGTGAACTTAATTCCTGTCCTTTCTTGTAAGGAAAGACATGTTCAAAAAACACAGCATTCCTTGACTCGATAATAGTGTTCACATTTATATCAGGTATATCTGATTTATAAGTCAGAAACCGATATGCACTACTATTCTGAGCATAACCAATAAACACACAGTCTATTGTTTTTGGTCCAATCTTAGTCTTTTTAGGAACAGGTACTTCAACTTTTGCCAAACACCCCCACACTTTTAAGTATTTGTAGGAAGGTGGTCGACCTTTCCACAATTCATAAGGAATGCTTTTGGTTTTCTTGTGGGGTATTCTATTAAGAACATAATTAGCAGACAATATTGCTTCCCCCCACAAGTTCTGTGGTAAGCCTGAACTTAGTAACATGGCATTCATCATTTCTTTTAGGGTTCTATTCTTCCTTTCAGCAATTCCATTTTGCTGTGGAGAATAAGGGGCTGTAGTTTGGTGAATAATGCCATGTTGTGCACAAAATTCATTTAATGGTGCATCATATTCACCACCCCTATCACTTCTAACCATTTTAATGGTTTTACCAAGTTGATTTTCAACTTCTGTTTTGTAGAGTTTAAACATTTCTAAGGCTTCATCTTTACTTCTAAGTAAATAAACATAACAATATCTTGTGCAATCATCGATAAATGTTATGAAATACTTTTTGCCACCTCTAGTTTGAATAAACTTTAAATCACATACATCAGTGTGAATTAATTCTAGAGGTTCGGTTTTTCTTTCAACCGATTTAAATGGAGCCTTAGTTAGTTTCGCTTCTACACAAATTTCACATTTATGATTAGGATTAATTTCAAACTTTGGTATATAATCTAAACCAATTAATCTACGCAAAGCATCAAAATTCACATGTCCTAATCTACCATGCCATAAATTTGACTCAAGAATATAAACAAAAGATGTGTTATTCTTATTCATAGCAACTTTCGGTACAACTGTCATTACATTTAACTTAAAGAGACCATCACTCATGTATCCCTTACCAACATACATACCACTCTTTGTTAATACAAACTTATCAGACTCAAATACAAGCCTAAAACCATTTTTACTTAACAAAGACCCAGAAACTAAATTCTTCCGGATATCAGGTACATGTAGTACGTTGTTGAGGGTCAGTTCTTTCCCTGATGTCATCTTCAAGATTACTTTCCCTTGTCCAGCCACAGCAGAAGTAGAAGAATTTCCCATGAAAAGTTGTTCACCATTTGCAGCCTCATTGTAGGTAGTGAACATCTTCTTGTCCGCACATATGTGACGAGTTGCTCCAGTGTCAACCCACCACTCTTTGGGATTTCCAACCAAGTTAGCCTCAGACACCACAGCAGAAAGGTTGATGTCATTCACTCCGTCAGAGATGTAATCCAATTCTGTTACATTGGCCTGATTGGTGGTCTTCTTACTTGTACTTCCATGATTCTTTTTAGGGCGGCGGCAGTCAGAAGCTCGATGTCTAGTTTTGCCACAGTTATAGCATTTTCCTTTGAACTTCTTGCTACTATCGCCTTGTTTAGGACCATCTCCAGTAAACTTTCTCTTTTTGTTATGTGGTTTATGAACTTGTTCAACCACATTTGCCTTGGACTCAATGGGATTTTTCCCATTCCTCTTTTCAGCCTTTCGGTTATCTTCTTCAATTCTTAACCTTACAATCAATTCATCCATAGTCATCTCTTTGCGTTTATGTTTTAAATAATTTTTGAAATCTTTCCAAGCCGGTGGTAACTTTTCCACTAAAGCTGCGACTTGGAATGACTCGCTAAGAGACATACCTTCTGAATGAATATCATGCAAAATTATTTGAAAACTTTGAACTTGAGATATTACCGTTTGGGAGTCTACCATAACAAAGTCCAGAAATTTACCGACGACAAATTTCTTCATGCCGGCATCTTCTGTCTTGTATTTCTTCTCCAAAGAATCCCACAATTCTTTTGCTGTTTTCAGAGGACTGTATACATTATACAGCATATTGTCAAGGCCATTTAGGATGTAGTTTCTGCACAGAAAATCTGAATGTTTCCAAGCATCTACAGCGGCAACAACTTGCCGATCACTTTCACCCTCTTTAAGTGCTGGAGCCTCTTCATGGAGAAACCGGGCCAAATTAAGAGTTGTAAGATAGAACAGCATCTTCTGCTGCCATCTCTTAAACTCGGTACCATTAAATTTTTCCGGTTTTTCTCCATGATTGATTGGTACATGAACATGGTTCTGGATAGGGACCGATGTAGGTGTAACAATAGGAGTACCACTGCCAGATGCAGTTTCAGTTGTAGTAGCCATAATCTCTGATTACAAAAATCAGAAAATATTAAAACACAAATTAATTTTCTAGTTACTAAAACCAGAAAATAATTATAACAACAAAATAATTTTATTTTCCTTGTTACTAAAACTTGAAAAATAAAATATCACAAGAATTTTCTGTAATACCAAATAATATTCTGAATTGTTAATGACACCAGTATCGTACTACTAGTAGTTGTCAAAGAAAAGAGACAGTATATTACTACTATCTGTCAAATAGCATAAATCACTATTTGTTTTTCCAACCAGAATATTAATTTGAAAACACAGAAAATTAAATACAATGAAGATACCCAAAAAGGATTCTGTCTTAAGATTGTTGGACAATCTTCACTGTATTTAAAAGGATTTAATTCTGTTGTGTACAAAACAACAACAAGAATAAAAGAAATAGAGAAAAGGAGAGAATATGTTTGATTACAAAAATCAAACTCGAAATAAAAATAAAACAGATTTTATTTTGTTACAAAAACAAAATTAAAATCTGAATAAATAAACAAATAAAAACAACACTGAAAGTAATTAAATAACTTACTTGATTTAATTTCTTCGAATTATTTTTCTGATCAAGTCCAGTGTTTAACACTGTCTTCTTAAGACAGATTCGTCCTCTCCACGGTGCTTTCAGAATTCGGACGTCTATCTCCCAGGATGAAATGATCTTCCACAAACAATAGCAGCACTACTAATTGTTTGCCTTACGAACACACTAAGTGTTTACACTCTTTCTTTTCAAAATAAAATGCAGCAAGATGAAGAATAGAAAACAGAAGTGAAATACCAAATTTCTGAATGCAAAATATCAAATGAGGGTGGTCCTATTTATAGATGTGAAGGTGGCTCTTGGATTTGAAATAAACAGGTATGTAGCTTTTGGTTTTGAATTGAACAGATATCATACCTGTTGGGTTTTGAATTGAAACAGATTTGAATTAATTCAAACAGATAGTAAAACGGGAAGGGCCCTGTTTGGGTGTGCATTAATTCCAAAACAGTTTATTTCTGTTTGAAACCGGGAAGGGCCCTGTTTGGATGAACAAAAAATCCAAACTAATTTAATTTGAATTCTGGATTTTATTTTAATAAAAAATAAAATTAAATTCAAATGTTTTTGGCCCAAAAAGATTAGAAGCCCAACCCAACCACACACCACGCACCCGCGCCCAAGCCCGGCCGGACGGCGGCGCGCGTGGTGATTTTTGGGTCCAATGGGTCTAGCCCATTTTGCCCATAACCTCTCCCTCTAAAACACTTGGGTACCCCTTGGGGCACACCCCAAGTATCTCACCCTAAGCCTTATAAACCCTTTCAAAACCTCCCACCAAATCAATGTGGGACAAGCCAATTTACAACCTTAAGGAATTTCCACCAAAACTCCATTTCCATGGAGCACACTTTGGCTTCAATTTCCCATTCACTCGGTAATGGTTTTGAGCAACCAAATATACCACGTGAATCACAACGCGGCATAGAACGCGTTACCACTTTGACCCGAGTAAATTGACACTCGGGGCCCACCTAAAAAATAGACCAAACTTGAGGAAAAAATAACCATTTCCAACACTGAGTTAGATTGGGTTATCATATTTAAGATTACTAATTTTGAAATTATTAATTCATTTAGATTGTATATCTTATCACATCTTTGGATTAGACCAAATTAAGAAGAGGAATCAACAAAATCTTATCAATTTTATAATTTAAACATTTCTTTAATTTCTCATTTTGTATTCTAGCTCCTCTTTTGGGATTCAATAGTCTCTCTATGAGAATATCATGTTTGGGAGGAATATTAACTTGGACACCAATTTTTGCAACCAAATGTGGAATTACATATTTTGTTTGATTATTAATCTAATTCCAAGAGCACCTCACCTAAACAATCATGATTATTTTTCTCAAATATAATAAAATTAAAATACTACAATATGACACTTAACACTCTTTTTTATTTCTTTATTTCTTCTCTTATACTATATTTTTTTAAATCTCATCACATACAAATTATTATTCATAATATTCCATTTGAATTATTATTTTTATTAATACCACCGTATTATCTCCTCTCTTTTTTCTTTTTTATATTAATACTAGTACTACTATTATCACCCGATGTCCCGCACCCAAATAAAAAACAATTTATTTAATTAATGAGAAAGGCAGACAAATTGAGAATGGAAAGTGGTAGTTGTTCTTGGGTGGCGTTGGATTCACTGACTTGGCATTCCGACCGATTATTACCGAAATCAACCGATTTTATTAATATTTTTACTAAATATCTCATATGGATGTAGAATTTTCACCATGTAAGTACTATATGAAATATTTGGTAAAAATCTTCATAAAACATTTGAAATTCCTAACATTAGTCAACGAGAAATGACAAAAAAATTGAAAAAGAACCAACAATATCAAACAGATTGAAAATTAAAAATTACTTCTAGCAAAATCATGATCAAACAACCAAACTGAATGTTCAATTAAAACAGTTCATCATTTTTCAAGAATAAAAAGGAACGTAGGCGACGAGTCGAATCAAACGGCTAGGGTTTCTCCGACAGTGAAACACGGTTGACTATTGAGTTCGTGAAATTAATTGTTGGGCTGGCTCATGAAATCACTCGAGACTCTTAAATTATTTATTGGGCCGGGTCGTTAATGATAAACAAACAAAATGCTACACGAGCGAGTCACATGGATGCCACATGGGCTAGCCAACAGTATACCAGTTCAAGTCTACAAAGTACGGGCCCAGTTTGGGCTTGTCATGAGAACTTAATGGTGACTGACTTCAAAATATAATGACAAGTTCAAACAAACCCAATATTTTGAAAAGTATATTCCAGTATCCAAGTCAATTTGCACTAATATTCAACTGATCTGTAGTAAGATAAAATAAAAAATTGTTCAGAATGATTTGAGATTTTTTTTTCCCTGAAATAACATAGTATTTTAGACTATTCAAAATTTATTTGGGAATAAATAAAATATAAAATAATAAAATAATTTTGTTTGAAACATTTTTTTGGATAAAATTATAAATACGCTCCCAAAATTTACTTAAAATACAAATTACTCCCATGATTTTAGAAAATTACAAATATCTCCTTGTTAAAATTTTTATTGCAAGTTGTATTTGCCCACTTGTGTGCCATGTAATTATTTGTCCTTGCAATTCCAGGTCACACGCTTTAACTGTTATTTGTCCATTTGCCTGCAAGATTGAAAAGCAATTTTAAAAAAATATTATTTTAAATAATGATCATTAAAATGACACTGTCTATATATACTTTCCTGGTGAACTTGTTTGCCACTCTGAATTGTTAAACAACCAACAGGCATTCCAATCTTTGCAGGTACTCTGCTGATGTTTGTCTAATTTTATTTTTTGTCTATATATATTGTCACGACCCAAACCCGTCCCCATAGGTTTAACATCGTAACCGGCCAGTAATCCTTGGATTACCAAAGACCTTTGAACAGATTAACACATAATCAGGGATTGCAGAAGCAAATATAGAAACATACATAGTCCATGGAGCTATGCAGACATACATGGGATAGATAATTTAAAACCTTGTATATATATACACAAAAGAACTAGTCACAAAACAACAAAAGTCTCAAGCTTATGGCATGGTTTACAAAACTCGATCGTTGAACTCTTTTCGGAACCTCCTCGGGAGACACAATGGTTGGCAGACAAAACAGAAACTCCAGGTCATCAACTCTGAGCCTGGTCACGTGCCTGGTTGCCTACATACATAATATAAACAGTGAGCAAAACTCAGTAAATAATAACAGAATAAAGATTTTAATGAATGATATCCAGTTTCATATCATATCATATCAATCAGAGAGATAAGTATAGTCATATCAAAAACAGAGTCATGTTTATATTCGTATTCAAATCATGTGTAGTACTTTCATTAGCATTAACATATCTCTTTGGTCAAGCATATTAAGTTCCATAATGGAACTTTCGGTACCGGGTAACATATCTCATACATGGGCCACGGTATTGTCTCCCCCGGGTGAGAGCCTGGGCCATAGTATTGTTTTCCCCGAGCGAGAGTCTCTGCTAAGGATACCACAATTACATTTTAAAGATATGGATCATCATTTATGAAATCACAAATTGTCTTTTGTATCATTCAGTGACAATTCATATCATATCATAATGTTCAGAAAGTATTTCATATCGAACACAGCTTTACTAAGTTATTATTCACAAATAGTTACACAGATAGCTTGATAGCAACCAATAAATCAACAGCTTACGGTGCGTGATTTACACAAACATAACAGATATACATACTGAAACACATGCTCGGATCGTACTTAACTTACTTCATTTTATTCTTCGTGTGTTTCTTAGTCTTATCCTTATTATTATGTCTTAATCTTGGCCTAAGAATGCCTAGAATGTAATGAGAATACTAAAATGTACTTGAAAACACTCAAAACATGTAAGTGGTCGCTCGAGCGGAACTTCCTTCGCTCGAGCGAACGTCCAAACATGTGAGTGGTCGCTTGAGCACAACTTCCTTCGCTCAAGCGGTCTGTAAACTCTGCAAAAATACTAGTTGTGTGATTTTTTCGCTTGACGGTCGCTCGAGCTTGAGATTGAGGTATTCACTCGAGCGTAACTCTTGTCGCTCGAGCGGTCTGCAAAAATTGTAAACTTATGAGAGCATGCATTTTACGCTCGAGCCAACTTTTGGTCGCTCAAGCAAGAGTGCAAAATACAAAGTGGTTGTTCGAGCGCAGGTTTTGTCGCTTGAGCAGAGAGACAGAATCTGAAATTTCCAGATTACTCTTCCAAGTTTAAAGTTCAAATTCAAAGTTGCAAATCATGGTCTTTTGGGCCAAAAACTTGAGAAAACGCTTGAAAAGGGATAAATCATGGTGAATTCAACATCATTTTGCAAAATTAAGCCCAAAAGCATGTCAATTATTCAAAACCAAATCTTAAACTTAGTATATGACACATGCATGCATTGTGTTGAGTTCAAACTCCTCAAATCATGAACAAATGAGATGTGATACACAAAATCATATTGAAGTCCTAGCGTTTAACAAATATAACTCCATGCATGTGAGGTTCAAAATGGAATTCAAACTCAATTTTCATGAAGTATGCCTGCACTGCATGAATCATGCTCACATTCCTTAATCTAAGCTCAATTCTCAAATTTAAACACTTAAACCTCTTGAGTTCAACCACTTATGTCTTTAAGGGCATGATCCTTACCTAAAGTTCCTAATTCTCTTGAATTCTAGCAAATTCTTGCTCAATTCCACAAATTTTCCTTCAATCTTACCAACTCCCCTTTTCTTCTTCTTGAATTTAATCATGGTTTATCAGTTAATCATAAGTCGGGGTAGTTACATATATCCTCTAATTTTATATTTATTTTATGTGTTAAATTAATTTCTTATTGAATGAATGTGGTACATGACCCCAATGTCTATACAGCATAAAAAGATGGACAATTTCAATGATGATGGTGATTATGATAATGATGACAATGTTGTTGGATCTTCACAACAACCAAATCACCCGTATAGGAATCCTTACCTAATGGCAGTAGCAGTGGCAAGAACAATTTATGCAGAAAATTACATAAATAAACGACCATGTAGGACATCTGCCCTCATAAAACATCAATGGATGTTAGAATTGCAACATGGTAATGCTACAAGAATATATGAAAATTTTAGAATGGACAGTAATTTTTTTTATCGATTATGCAATTTATTAGAGACTGATTATGAACTACAAAGTGGGAAAAAAGTTGGAGTTCAACATCAAGTTGCTATTTTTTTTGTTTATTGTTGGTCAACATACAAACAAGAGAAATGCTCAAGAAAGATTTCAATTATCAGGTGAAATTATTTCGAAATACTTCCACTCTGTTTTAAAAGCGTGTGAAAATGTCCGTAGATTAAGTGAAGCCTTGGCAGAGAAATGGGGTCTATCCGTACATAAAGAATAGTCGAAAATATTACCCTTATTTTAAGGTAACTAGAATTACTCTCTCTCTCTCTCTCTCTCTCTCTCTCTCTTAAAAAAATATATATATTTTATGATATTTTTTGTATGTAGAGTTGTATTGGGGCAATTAATGGAACACATATCAAAACTCATGTGGAAGTAGAATACTTACCCCATTTCATAGGTAGGAAGGGATACGCTACACAAAACATATTGGCAGTATGTGACTTTAATATGTGTTTCACCTTTTGCTTGCCTAGTTGAGAGGGAAGTGCACATGACACGCAAATTTTTTAGGATACAATTAGGAATCCAAACAATAATTTTCCATATCCACAAGGAGATATATATGTAACACAAATTAAGATTTATTCGTTTATTCTATATTAGTTATGTTCATATTTTACTTTGTAGATGAGTATTATTTGGTTGATTCTGGCTATCCAAACACAAAAGGTTATCTTGCGCCATACAAAAGGGAGAGATATCAATAGTGGTGAAAAAATGATAAAAGGAAGTGATGGTAAGAAGTGGTAGGGAAAATATATATATATATATATTATATAGAAGTAATTTTATGATTATGATCATAATTTTTAATTTGTACAAATGCATAATGTTTTATTTTTAATGTGTTAAATAATGAAAATAAAATACAAAGTTCAAGAGAAAAATTACAATTCAATGATATCTTATTAATATTCTAAAGTTTCTCCTTAATTAATTTATTTATTATTAAAATATACACTTAGAACTATTTGAAAAAATAATTAAAAACTCATTTTTATCTTTTTAAATTTTTCTCAAAGAGCCCTTAATTTGATATCAGAAATGATACATCCTTCTAATTTTAAAGCTTTAAACAGAACTTTAATGTCTTGATAATGAAAAAAAAAAAGCACAAGACACAAATATCAGACCTACGTACCATTAAAACTCTCTATAACTCTACACTCAGAGCTCCTAATCTTATTTTCATTTGATATTTCGCAAGTTAAAAATACATCACACTTTCATCATTAGCCCGAATGACGAGATGACAGTAACGGTAATTTGGGTTAGAAATGTGATATGAAAAATGTTATGAATCCTAAATAATCTATTATTACACAAATTTACATGTGTGCGGGCTCTACACTCATGTGAGAAGTTTGATAAAAACTTTGGTAGACTATTTGAGATTTCTAGCATAACTCATGTGATATAGCACCCCCGGCAATTACGTTGCATCCTGGGGTTGCATTTTGAAGGGAATGTTTTTGAGTAATGTTAAAGGTCTCAAAAATTCTATTAAAATTTTTATCAAATGTCTCACATGGGCGTGAGATGTTTAGTTGAAATTTTGATAAAATTTTTAAGATATCTAACATTTTTTAATTTTTTTCAGTGATATTAAAATTTTATAAAATAAAAAATATATAATATTTTTATAATAATTAAAAAAATTAATATTTTTATAAAAAAAATTTTGATTCAAACAAATTTTATCGACTCATGAAAAAATCACTTTTAACATAATTTTTTTAATTTTTACAATTTATTTTTCCCGATTTTACAAAGAAATTTCATCAAAACTTTAACTAATAAAAAAACACATCTTAAATCTCTTATATTACACAAAATTAAACGACTTGTTTGATTTTGGTTTTCAGAAAACACTTTTTAGAAAATTTTATATTTTTATTTTTCATCTTTTTTCTTTTCAATGAATTTTTTAATATTTTAATTAATTTTTAATTTTTTTTTAAACGCACCCAACATAAATATACTTAAAAATATAATATTTTGAATGTCTATTATAATCATTAAGGTTTAGGGTATAATTGCCATTAAATTAAAAATTCTTCCCTTAGCAATGGAAAAATTATATTTCCACACACGACATTATCTCACTCCACACACTTAATAATTTGATTATTAAATATTTATCTCAGTCTACACACCCTCACATTCCAAATATACCTATTTAATGAAAAATGTGTACACTCTCGGCAGATTATATTAGACAAAATTCATAAATAACTCCAAGGCTCTAACAAGCCAAAATCAAGATTCTTTCTGCAACAACAAAAAAAAAAAAAAAAACAAAAATAATTTGATCAAAAAACACATATGGATTTGTTCCAAAACACAAATTAAAAGCAAACCCATTTCTCAGAAAACACAAATGAAAGGATTACCTATCTTACCTTCACACGATTATGATAAAACCCAGTTTTTAGATTCATGACGGGTCTCCTCAAAACCTCATGGAAACCAAATTTAACCCCAAATTAGGGAGATTCAAAGACGACCCATTACTGAAAACACCTTCCCAGCAAACAACTTCAATGAAATTATGTAGTAGGCACCAACAAATGATACACACAAACTAGAAAGAAAACAAAGAAACGTATAATTTAATAAATACAGATTTTGTGGATTCTTGTGAAGTTAGCTGTTGAACCATCATCAATGAAGAAAAAATACGGAAAGTCACAAAATGAGTGCGTGCACACCCTCATCAGATTATGTGTGGGTAAGATGATTGTGAGTGAAGTGGTAATTTTATTGAAAGATAAAATTATGAATCTGAAAAAAAATTCATTAAGCGTGTGATTTAAAGAAACTTGATGCGTGGAAATAGAGAATTTCCCTCTGTTTATTTAGGCGTGTGGAAATGCAATTTCCCCAAAAAGGGAAGACAGACAGGAAGAAACAGTTTACCATGTTGGCCGGAATCAGGCACCATGTCACTGGAAGAAACAGTTTACCGGTCACCACTCGACAATCCTCTCCACCATCTCACTCAAGATGACATCTCTCCACTCACTCGCTTTCATTTCCCTCGATACCTCAAAGCCAAAGGTTTCTCTCTCTCTCTCTCTCTCTCTCTCTCTCTCTACAAGGGCTAATCGGAAGGTCCGCACAGGGATGAGACGACCTTCGTGGAACAAATCGCAGGCGATGCAACAATTCATCTCTCTCAAGAAACTCCGTCTGATTCTCTACATTCTTCGCCCCCCTGCAATTCCACATCGTGTGCATTTCAATCATCTACTATCCCTCACTCCCACACACTCCCTTTCTTTTTTTATATTTTTTTATTACTACTAAAAAAAAAAAGTCAAGAATGTTTATCTACTTTTTATAATGTTTTTTTTTTTAATTCATTGATTCACTTGTAAACTGCAACTGTAGTGTATGTTTATTGATAGATTAAATTATACTGAATAATTAGGATATATGTAAGAGCAACCAGTGTTTGTTCTTAATTTGTTATTATCAATCGAACAAACATCTTTACTTGTGTCAGCCTGTCAGGAATGAGGTTATAAGATATGAATTGTTAACAACATAATTTGTCTACATGGGTTTCAGTATGAGAACGAACAACCACTAATTGTTGTTGGACCCGATATCTAAGATCCTAGTTTGGTAATGCAAGAAGAGCATTTGTCAAACAATTTATACTTGTGGTGGGTTTAAATGGAAAACTTGTTTCTAGTGTTGTTGGGTCATGTTTTCAACACTTGCAGACTTATTTCATTATACATGCTAAAAAAGCACAGTCCACTTAGCATCATTCGTTTTGCTACATTGTTTGGACTTGAAGATCTTTGTTTGAAAATTTTGCCACTGCTCTGCATCTCTATTTGCGAGTTTGAGAGAAGATGGAAATCAAAAGTAAGAAGAAGACATAGAGGGAATTAAAATAATAATACTGATAGTAATAATAACGTTCATCTTGACAGGGAGTTTTGAGGTTAGATTCACAACAACGGTCTTTTCTGTATTTGGGATTTTGCTGTGATGCTTTCTAAACACAGATAATTTAGTTGCAACTGAACTTCAACTCTTGTTATCCATGAGCTTTAGGTCTACTAAAGGTTTTCTTTGTGCACATCCTGGCATGGCTCCCACAACCCCAAATTTGGTTACTTCTTGTACTTTTTTACTTCGGGAGAAACTACTTCATTTATTTTATATTACAGCTTGCAATCCAAATTAACTTGCAATTGTACAAAAGTGTGTTTGTCTGTATGAGTGGATAATGACTGACAAATGACATATTTCTTTGTTCTAAATGAACCCAGAACCGCAAGTGCAGCAAATGGCCCAGAAGGACAAATGACAATATTCGGTTGTGGCAAAGTGAATGTCTATGATGATGTGCCAGCTGAAAAGGTATTGAAGCTTTTCCTTCTGAGTAAATTCCCTGAGATTATTCTGATGGTATTCTAGGCCTCTAATGTGACCAAAATGTTTAGGCATGAGTACTAATGCAGCTTGCTGCAAGCCCACTCCAATTGCCTCTAGAAGTTCCATTTGAAGGAACTACGGCAAGACGACCTTTGCTGTGCCATTTACAGGTTGCAACTGTTAAAGTAGGCCCAGATGCTCTTGTTGTAATATTGCCAACCTCACAAGCAGGTAATTTAGAATACATTAAGAATCCTCTCCCTTTGTTTTATTTCATAGATTATTGAACTTCCAGCTTGGAATGTCTTTAAGGATTGTGTCCATTCTCCTTTGAGCCACTTGTCTAATAGGCATTCTTGGTGCCTGGATGGCAAAAAACTTGGCTAACACAAGCAGAGCACATTGTTTGCCTTCAATAAATGGCCTGTTTTTACTTGCCAATGATAATGGCATGGAAGCATACACAGCATATTTGTAAACTGTTATATGTTGTGGTTAATAGTTGTGCTTATGCTCAGTATTAATCTTGTTCTGGCTTTATAGTGAACATGACTGACAACTGTCAGCTGCAAGGGGAGGAAAGCGCCATATTTCATGAAGACAACCCTGGTAAATGCTTCTACCAGATTATAATTGCTTCATTGGGTTATATATAAATAGGAACAACAGATCACTATTTTTGGCATCGTTAGATCAATGTTGAATAAGGGGAGTTTTTTTTTTATTTTTTATTATTATATATTAGTGGGTGAAGGTCCAGGAAGCAGAAAAGCATCAGTGCAAAGATATCTTGAGAAGGGAAAAGACAGGTATCTTAAATGGCTAAACTGCCTTATTGGACAAGCAGATAGATCTGCAAAGAGTCCTTTTTGTTTTACGATTTTTGTTACTCACATCCATGTTAAGTGAAGGTGCAAGAGCAAGAGAAAGGTAGCAACCTCTACATCTGCTAGCATGGACATTTACTTCAACCATCAGATTGGGAATCTGGCCCAGAATGAGCACTCAAACAGGAGTGACGCATGCTCCTCACCCCAATCAGACCACCCACCACCCCTACCAGGTGCGGCTCAGCGGAGAATAATATAGTGAAGCATGCAGGTAACACTTTTGTTGCTTTTGTTTTTCACTTGAAGTGGATAAAAGACTAATCAAATTTCAAAATAATATCTTCTTATTCTTCTTCCATAAACTATATGATACTGCTAGAGTAGCCTAGACAAAAAAAAAAAAAAAATGAGGGAAAAAAGACTTTGAGTAGCTAGCAACCCCAATGATGCACAAACATGGAGAAGAAGACGTATGAGTTTGCATGTGCATGCCTGTAAAGATTCTGTGCACTCAAATAAGAAGATCCCAGCCAGCCCTACCATAATATATTGCTTTTTAAGTAAGTACGTTTGGTAGAAAAACTAAATAAATAAATAAAACATCGTAACAGTATTTCAAGTGGAAAATCTAAACTGATATCTTTGGAATTTCTTCTGATAAAAGGGCTATAATTTTTTCAAAGAGTCCAGACATCTTGTTACTTGTTACTGATGCATGACAACCCTCTGTGTGTTTCTAGGCCTAGGGCCCAACCAGTAAGTATAATATAAAACTACATTGTTTGTACAGTAGAATTCTTCAATCCCTTATATATTTTCTCTCAGATGGAGGAGTTGTTGGCTTGTTTATTGTCCCTCTTTGGATCCTTCTGTTGTATTGCGAGGCTTGTGTTGCTTTTAGCGTGTGGCCTATGGGTGCCAGTAATAGAAGTTGTGGGGTGTAAATCACCATTGCCTTTTTGTTGCAATTGAAGAGATGAGGTTAAGATCTCTGTGCTTAAATTGAAGCAGATTACATCTCACAAAGATCTTTTGTTTTTTTGTTTGTTTGTTTGTTTTTTTTTTTTGTGTGTGTGTGTGTGTATGCATGCACACAGGGGTGGGGGTGGGCACTACGGCTCTGATTCTTCTTTGGGGTTTTTAGCCGGATAGAGAAATTATTTTTATATACACAAAATGTTGTTTTGCATCTATCCCCAAGTGGGAACTTCAGCTGCTGTTGCAGAATTTGCTGTACCTTGCATAATTTTTAGAAGTCTTTTATGTTGACTCTGCTGAGTCTGCCCCAATGTTTATCCAATCCAAATCACCATCGCCTAACTCACTCTTTATTGTCCTACACAATTGTAGGCATCCCATTTGTTTTATTTCTGGATGATTAGAAGAATGCTCTATTTGAAAGTACTACTTAAATTTGTGCCGACTGTTCAGGGTGGAGTTTGTTGTGCATCTTTTTTTTTTTTTTTCTTCAAATGTTTGTGTAATTTGTTTCTGGGTTGGTATTGACTTTGAATTGTGATAAAGGATCTGTAATGGCTTCTGTATTGCAGATGTGCGAGAATGAATTTGGAGCAGATGGTTTCAGTGGGCCGTGTCAGCGGTTTATCATGTCTTCATGCTTGTGGGCTCCAATCATGCAAGATAGCTCGTGAAAATGGAGAAGAATGCCTAAAAATGTAAGCTTCCTTGTAATTTTAATTTCTTTTCTTTTTGGATTTGAGATCTGCATCTTTGCTTGCTGCTGTTTGAGTTAATGAAGAGAAGATTACCATCCTATTTGTTTGTCTCTCATATTTACCTTTAAAACTAGTTTGAGATGTTTCTAATAAGAAGTGGTTACTTGGAGAACTTTCAGGGGCAATACCCTTGAGAAAAACGGGCCATTATGATATGAAGTTAATGACAATCTAAGTGCTCGTTTGGCATGTGGGTTTGGGTGTGGTTAGGATTATTTTAGTTACAAAAAGATAAAATAGACTTTTTAGTCTAATAAGACAAAATGTCATATCCAAACTGTAATCGTTTTATTTTTTCTCTCACAAAAGTCAAAAAAGTCAAAAACTCATCCCAAACGAGACTTTTTTCCCAGGCTAAAATAGTCAAAAAGCTAAAAAGTCAAAAAGTCAACCCACATCCCAAATGCATGCTAAATATGGACGTTTCTAGGTATCCACAAAATATTCATGGTCAACATACCTTATTTGATGAATGAGATGGTAATTTTGAAGAGCATGATATTATTACAAACATAAATTATAGTAGGGTCATGATGATTGAAACAATAAAGACAACTAAAATAAAATTTTGAGATTGTAGAGGCTGTCATATTCATTGAATTGATATATGTCGGCACAATGTTTAAGTTAGTGAAACAACCATACAAGTGACCATATGATATTTCTGTAAGTTTTCTGAATAAACTTGTATATTCAACTTGTATTTGATTACAACATGACCCTAGATTTTATAGTCTGAACTCCTAAATCAAAAAAAGAAAATACAATCACGCCTCAATCACGCCTATACACAATCATGCCTATATTATGTACAATCACAATCATGCCAAATATAAAATATACACAATATATTTTCACAATTTCAGCTGGACGATGCTAGTTCATGGGCTGGCCTAGCGATTCAACTGCTAATTCCATCTGTTGAAGCAGTGATGTGATTAATAGGTTAAGAAAATTTTGGCAGAAGGCCAGAGTCCACTTACTATCCGAGCAGTATTAACAGGATTTATTGTGTTTTAATCAACAAAATTCAAGGAAAGGTCATTCTACTTTTTGTGCTTGCCTGTGCAATTTATATTTTTTGTTGTCTAGCTGTAGGTTACTGTCTAGCTGTAGGTTACTCTTTTGTTATCTTTGTTGGATGCACCACAAAATTGTTCTTGATTGGGGTTTAAATTTGTTGGCGAGCCTATTTGGGCAATGCTTTACTAGGCCGTTTGTTGTTGCTTCTGCTGAAGCTTATGCGATAGAAATAGCTCAAAATTTGATTATCTTGAAGCTGAGTGGTGTTTTCTTAGATTCTGCTTATAGAATAGCTTACAGCTTGAAATAAGTCGCAGCAGACAAATGAAATTTAAGTAGGAAAAAGATAAACACAGACAAATAGTGAAGCCCTCTTGGATATGGACCAAATCTTTGTGAAATGGGGGCCAGGGTGAAATGGAAGTGGAGGATTTGAGTTTGACATTTTGTGAATGATGCGAAAATCTGGGTCAAACCAGCTAATGATAGTAGTAATGACAATATATTTAAATGTTACTAGTGTTTGCTGGCGATAGTTTTTGTCTTCTTTGAATTCTAGACAAAACCAATACTGAACCCAGCTCGCATTTGCCTCTAAATTTGTCTAATTTTAAACAAATCAACCAATATATCATTGATGTGCCTACTCTTTCAACCTATTCTACTCGTCTTTTTTCTTCACACACCCCCCACCCCCCCTTATGAAGAAGGCACTGATATTAGGAATGATGGGAATTAGAGTACTTTGAAACATGGAGTCAAATTTTCTTACATTTTTGTCCAAACAGTTGTTTATGTGAATAGTTTAAACAATTGTAAAAGTGTATTTTTATTGGGATGATTTGGACTTTTGAGATTGGGTGATAATTATTTTTCGTAATTCACATAAAATAGAATTTTTGGCTTTCTATAATAATATAGTATAGATATATGTAGACGAAAAATCATATTATCATGTTAGACTAGAAGATAGCTCTCTTGACAATTTTAGATTATGTTTAGATTATAGATTTGGGTAAAAATTTAAAAGAGAAATGAATATGGAGAAAAAAAATTACCTTATATTTTATTCACATTTATCTCATTTTTTTTTCTTCCTTTTCAAATTTAAATTCATGATTTAAATATAGTATTAACTAAAATTAAATTAAGCCAGCCATAATCTGGCTACAAGTGTAAATGACTTTCTTAATCTTTTATATATCTATAGTTCTCAAAATAAATAAATGAATAAAATAAAAAATAAAAAATGTAAACTTATGGCTTTGACTAATAAACACAGGTTGATTTGATGTACACAAATAAATCAGTTGATAGGTATATCATGGGCTAAAGTCTCTTTTTGTGTGCTTTGCTGATTGAATATATTTTTTAAAAAATTAATTAATTAAAAACAAACAAACAAAGAACAAACAGTTGGTTATGCCATTAATGTTGCGGCTCCACCTGGACCCACCCCATCCAATACGTCAAAAAAATTAAAAAAGTAAATAAAAATAAGAAAATATTTGGTGGCTCAATTTTTATGCCTCGAATAGCTCAAGTGTATTAAAACGATATCATTTTACAATTAAAATAACGTCGTTTTGAGTGTTTCGAACTATTTAAACTATGATTTTTCAGGCTACCAAAAATTATTGATAAAAATAAAAGAAAACCACAGTAATTCAATTATCACAGGTCATAAACCTTTTCCAAATGTATTGATATTAATAATAGATCCAAATTTTGTTCTGAGGACCATACGATTACCCTTTTACCTGTTAAGTTCACTTCAAATTCTACATAAACTCATTGGTTTGAATATGCAGTTTTGTCACTGTTACAAATTAATTTATCAATTATTCATATTAAGGACGCATTTAATTATACTGCATAAAAAGTATAAGGAATGCATTTAACCTCTTGCCTCAAGATGGGTAGCCTTTAATTATACTCCATAAATTTCTTTTTTTAATGCCTGCTTTTATTTTGAAGGCACAACAATTTTTCAGCGGTGGTGTTACATGTACCAATTAGTATGATAACTAGTGTACTAACACTAGTTATGAATTTATTATTGACCCCACCCATTAATCACATTACAAATATAAAAAACCTTTTAAATTATGACACATCATGAATTAATACACTAAGTAGTACACTAATTGATACATGTAGCATTATTTTTTTTTTTCAAAAGGTAAAATAATTTCAGGACTATTGGCTATATATACAATAACCTTGATTTACATTTATGAGTTATATTTGAGAGAGCATCCGGGGGCTCCAAGGTCTCGATGTGAACATAACCAACCAACCTTCTGTTACTTTTGAAAGGTGAATCACTCAAAATCATTTGAATTTCAATTTTTGTTGACAAAAGTGTGAAACCATCATACATTTTCTTGGAAGTACTTGTGTGGAATATTTGACAATAGTAATAGTGAGTGAATGAATTCAGTAACAAGCTGGTCAATTTTTTTAAGCTTAGATTGTAGGAATTCAATATTACCATCATTAGTAAAAATTAGGAAGAATTGCATTTCAAGGGAGCAAAGACAATATATATATATATATATTTATGATGGTGCAACTCTCATATGTTCATGGTGTAAATTCATTTATGTGTTTGGTTCAACTCTTTCTGTGTGTCAGAGTTACACTAAAAAATATTTTCATTTATAGTGTAATTACTTTGTAATTGTCTTATTTATTTGCAATTTCTCTAAAAAATTATAGGGTCTTGCTGACAAACAATTTAGGGTACCAAAAAAAAAAAAAAAAAAAGACAAAAATTATACAAGTCGAGGCAATTTTCACTAATTTAATTTTTTTAACCATCTCACTATTTTCGAAACACTTTTTGTACAAATTCTAACATCAATTTTTTTTATTGGTTTAAATAGTGGAGTTCGTTATTTTATGCTAATTTTTTAAAAACCACATAACAAGTGTCAAAATATGAATAGTGTGAAGTATTGTTCCAAAGTCACCAAATATTTTTTTCTCATATTGAGAGATGGAGAGGGCTGTAGAATTTTCAAAAAATATCGCTAAATTCATAGCTAATGATGATATGACAAGGGATCAAATTGATTAATTTTTAAACCAATCCATAAGTGATATAAAATAATTTATATCATTATAAATAAATTTTAAAATCTTATTTTAAAATTCTCAAATTTTTTTTTCCAAAAGAAATTAGTAGAGGTGGACCAGAGGGATTTTGATAATTTTGAAATGATACAATGCCAAGAATGTGAGTGTGGATGTGAGTGTGATGACGTGATTGGGTGAAAGTGGAGCTTGCTTTTATGCAACCTCTTGGGCATTGGGGGAGGGATGTCTTTACTCTGTGTTCACTCACACATTAATATTCATGTACTAATAAATCTTTCTATAATACCACAAACACGACATACTTCTAGGCACATGCTAAAATTAGTTTTTTTAAGTTCCTATATACCCAATTATCATTCACATCAAATATAAAAGAATAATATTATGTATCAATTGATATACTAACTAATATATCAATTAATAATGTGACACGCTTTAAGAGATTTTTAGAATTTGTAATGTGATTAATGAGTAGGATCAATAATAATGTCATAACTAGTGTTAATATACTAGTTAATATATTAATTGGTGCATGTAGTACTACCGAATATAAAATGCATGTTTGGTTATCTCAAATAATTTTCATATAGTTTTAATTTTGTGCAAAACTATTTTTTTAATTTTTTTGAAACAACTTCATAATATTCCTATAAAATGAGTTGTTTAAATGAAAATATTCTCAAAAATAATTTTCAAAAATAATTTTTAAAAATAATTTTTAAGAATACTTTTATGAAAAATGGTTATATATTACCCATTTATTTAGACAAACATGGCAAGATGGTAGTTATTCTCATAAATTACATAACAATTATCTTCAAATAAAAAAATCAATCACGAATATCTATATAAACAGTGATATAAAATGAGAACGTATATCATTTTTATTTTTATAATTTTTAAGAAAAGAAAAATAATAACACAATCAAATATATCCTTTTTTATTATTATTTTAAAGGATTTTTTTTTTAAAAATGATAAAGTGTTATGGTCATATTATAAATTAATTTTTAGTTTTTGTCTAATCTGGTGTGAATACTACATGTAAGGCTATCTCTCTAAGGTTGTATTTGATTCATAAGACTAATAGTGAAGTATTAATAATCTTATTAAATTAGTGTGGTATTCACTATCCAATTGGATTAATATTTATTGAATTAATAATCCTACCCCTACCCCATTACTAATAATCTTACAAATTTGTTGGATTGATTATCCATTGGATTAATAATTCTAAACCAAAATGTTAAAACAAACATAGAATAATTGGGCCCACGGATTAATAATCACAATCTCATGCTCTAATCCACCCAACTAAACATGTCCTAAGTGCTCAGCTCAATTTCATAATTCAATTTATTAAATCATTAAAATTCAACGGACCCTGCGCATCTTAGCAAAATACCGTGTCTGATGCTGATTGTAGCAACAAGACCAGAACAAAACGGCACCGTCTTAACACCATCGCTCATCAAATCCAAAATCACATTTACCATTTTGATACTCCACTATTTCTTTTCAAAATAATTTTTCTACTCCCAACCCAACAATCAAAAACTGTGGTTGCTGCGATCTTTCTGGTCTCCAACGGAAAAAAGAAAGTGGGAGAGAAAAAAAAGGGGAAAACTTTTCCTTTTACCAAACAAAAGAAAGAAAGAAAGAAAGAAAGAAAGAAAGCGAAAGACTGAAAATTTTCCCTTTGGATTCCTTCACTCTTGATCTCTCTGCAGCTCCTCTCCCCCCAATTTTTTTGATTTGGGTTTTGCGAAGCCAAGCTTGAAGAATTATTTGTCTTGGTTTGAACTTCATTTGCTTACTTTGTCTGATGATTGCATTCCAAAAAAAGGTTAGTGCTTCTCTCTCTCTCTCTCTCTCTCTCTCTCTCTCTGTGTCTCTTTTTTTTTTTTTTTTTGGATTTGTGGTGCTTGTTATCATTAGATTCGGTGGACTTGAAGGTTTGTTCAGGTTGTATTTTTGGTAGAGATTGTATGTAATCTTTGGTGGGTCTTTGGCCTCTACTGGGTTTTTTTTATTTATTTATTGTCGTTTATTGTGAAAAGACTTTCATTTATCTGTTATCTATTGGCCACAGCTAGACCATACTTAGCTTTGTTCCATCCTTTCTGTATAATAGAAAGAACATTAGATTTGAGTGACTAACTGTGATTGCATAAATCTTTAGAAGGGGGAACCCGTGATTTTCTTTTCCTTTTTTCTAATTTTTTTTCTGGAATTTTTGGTTGTATTGTTTCTAGATGCAAACCCATAAGGGGATTTTGTGAGTGTTTGTTTGTATGTTTTTTTTTTTATTTCAGTATTTATTTTAGAAGTGTTTTTTTTTTTTTTTTTTTGGGTGATTTGGTAGAGTTTTTGAGCTGAGGACACTGTTTGCAAACAAAAGGAACTGTTTTGATTTGCATTTCTGCTGATTTCTGAGTGTTGGAGTGAAACCCATCTGGCTATTGTGGAGATCTGGGACTTGTTTCATCTCTTATGTACCATGAGGACTTTCTTCCCCTCAGAATCTTGTAAAGAATCACAGCTCAATGCTCTCAATCCACAGTCATGGCTCCAAGTTGAAAGAGGGAAGCTTTCCAAATTCTCATCTCAATCACCTTCTTCTATGTAAGCTCTCTTTCTCTATATTCTTTGAAAGTATTATACTTTCTCATATTCGTCATTAAATTATTGAAGGTAACGAATTTTTTTCCCTTATTGTTTGTAGAGAACCTTTTATCAAGGTCCCCGAACCACCAGTTCTTCCATTCTTTAAACCTGTTGATTATGTAGAAGTTTTAGCTCAAATTCATGAAAAACTTGAGTCGTGCCCTCCACATGAGTGGTCAAAACTCTATTTATTGCAATATCAAGTCTTTAAGGGGCTTGGGGAAGCCAAGCTGATGCGAAGAAGCCTTCGATCAGCTTGGATGAAGGCGAGCACCATTCATGAGAGACTTATTTTCGGAGCATGGTTAAAATATGAGAAGCAAGGTGAAGAGCTCATCTCTGACCTGCTTTTGTCTTGTGGTAAATGTGCTAAGGAGTTTGGGCCAATAGACATTCCCTTTGAGCTCCCTTCTGATGTAAATTCCAGCTCCGTTGGAGTTTTTGCAATGAATGGGAATCAGATTTCAAGAACTGTCACATTTTGGATTGGAGATGAGAAAATAGAATGTGATAGGCAAAAGATTGCGGGCTTGTCAGAGCCATTTAATGCCATGCTTAATGGTTGTTTCACAGAATCGCTGTGTGAGGAAATAGATTTGTCTAAAAACAACATTTCCGCATCAGGTATGAGGGTGATTAGCGAGTTCAGCTTAACAGGTAGTTTAAATGAAGTTCCTCCAAAGCTATTGTTAGAAATCTTGGTATTTGCTAACAAATTTTGCTGCGAAAGGCTTAAGGATACTTGTGATCGGAAACTTGCT